>NC_066283.1:13150792-13750792 GCF_905404315.1 Leptidea sinapis | reverse complement strand
TCTTCGTAAGAGGTGGGTTTTATTACATCGCCTGAAGGGCTCAGAGCGGAGCGACGTTCAACTTCACGATCAACTTCGTCAACGTGTGTCGGGTCGGCTGCTGCATTTGGAGAGCACTGACTCTCGAGACTATCGGCGAGGCATTCGGCCTTCTCATCGTCATCGAGCGTCGGCTGCAGTCCCGGTCTGTCCAAAGGAGGCATGACAGTGGGCGGCTCCTGTTTGAACGCGCGACGCAGCTTCCAGAAAGCTACATGTGATGGCTTAAGGTTGCCGAGCAAGCGGTCCCAACGTTCGCCGCGGAGTTCCGCGATACGTTCCCGTACCACCCGCTGTAGGTAGCGGAGGTGGCGCCTATTCTCGTCCTACGGATACCTATCGTATTGTCTAGTGGCTCTGTGCTTCTGTGTGAGTAAGTTCCTGACCTCTGGAGTCAGGTTTAGGCGATGCGGTTGCATCGTCGGAACCTGCCTGGAGCAGGCCTTGATCCTATTCTGTATATGTGACGTCACATGAGAGATAGCACTGTGAGCCGTGTCGACCGAGTCGATGACGTCCGGTATAAGGTCAAGGTCGTCGGACTTGATAGACTCGAGATCCTTTTCCAGCCGTTGCCAGTCGATCACTGTTTTCGTCGGTGGTTGAAAGTTAACCGGTGGGCCTAGATTTAGGACGACGGGCTGGTGGTCTGACTCTAATTCGTGAAAAACCTCGATTGAATTTACATTGAGCGTTACGTTCTTAAGTAACGCAACGTCTAGAATGTCGGCTCGGTGCGCGACGTTATCCGGATAATGTGTTGGTTCGTCGGGTGCTATTACTGAAAAGTTCAGCGTGTCTGTCAGCGAATCTAATAAGATTCCATTTCTATTTGTGGCTCTACTGTTTCAGCTGGAGTGTTTGGCGTTAAGATCGCCGCCCACTATGACTGTGGCCCCGTGGCCGAGTAATGCTTCTATATCTGTGTAAAGTACTTGTTTGTTGGGCGGAAGATAAGCTGAAATAACAGTGATCGGCTGGTGATTCGCCATACTGACCCGGATGGCAGAGGCCTCGATGTTAATGAGGACTGGAGGATCTATAGGTATACAGTGTAGAGACTTTTTAAAATAAATGAGGGTGCCGCCCATACGGGTGGTGCGATCATTCCTGACTAAGTTATAATTAGCGATACGCGGATCGCGTATACGTGGTTTTAGAAATGTCTCTTGCACTAAGAATTGGTCTAATTGATGTTCGTGAGCGAACTCCTTCACCAAGTCTAGTTGAGGCTTAAGGCCTTGAGCGTTAAAATACGCTATACGGAGCGTATGTGGTTTAACCTGTCCGCTTACGTAGTTAGGCATCGCGAATGTTTTAATACTTTCGCCCTATATCGGTGAGGGCACGGAATATGTGGTCGGTGGCCTCGGTCGCGGGACCGACGCCGCCGGGCGGGACGCTAGCGGTGGCCGGAGGGGCGCGGGGGCCGCGAAAGTGGCCTCTGTGGCAGCTTTGGCAGCCGGAGGAGACCTCGCCCAGGTGTTTACCTTCGGAGGCGGCGCAGGTTTGAAGGTCGGAGTGAACTCCACCTTCTCTGCTCTGCCTTGCGGCTGGCGGCGCCCTGGGTGACGCTTGTGTTTGGGTGCCTTGGGACACCCGCGATAGCTCGCGGGTGCCCCTTCTCCCCGCACAAGACGCAGGCTGGGGGCTCCGCGCATTGCGCTGGTCGAGGGCACTCTGGCGTGCCGTGTTTGCCGAGGCACTTCACACACCTCGGGGTGTGTTCGCAGTTGCCTGCCGAGTGCCCGTATAACTGGAATCTGTGACACTGACCAGGCCCCCCGCGGTTGCGAGGAGCTTCGGCCTGGATGCCCTGAAGGGAGCAAACCGATTTTATGTTAAAAATTTCCTTTCCCTCTTGCGTGAGGTCGAGGACGACGAGAACCATGTTAAATGGTTGTTTGTTGGTGGTTCCGCGCATACGGTGCACCTCGTGTGCAGGGTAACCCTGCTCTTTGAGGTCCGACAGAATGTCGGCCTCGTCTAACTCTCTGGGGACGTTCCTAATAACGACCCTCAGACGCTTCTACTCAGGCAGGGCGTACGTGTGGAAACCCACACTCAGCTCTCTAAGAAGGTATGTCAAGGCGCGGTGGTCCGCTACCTCTTTTTTAATTTGATGAGAGATTGGTACGCCCTCGCCTGGAAGGAGAGCGTCTTCGGGATCCTATTTTTGATAACCAACCAGCGGCCTCGGTCTCCTATAAAAATAGGAGGCGGGCGCTTGGTCGGAGGCGGTACGCGGGCTTTAGCGGGCGCGGGAGTGGAGCCAGTCGTGGCCGCGGCTTTCTTGGCGGGTGTGCCATCAAGTGAAGGCGATTCGCGACCGCGCTTCTTCTTGCGACTGACGGTGACGAAGCCGTCAGCATCTGACGCGACACTCTCCGCTCTCGACGGTAGAGCGGTTTCCGGCTGGGCCGGTGAAGCACTGGAAGCCTGAGGGGCTTCCGTGCGGTTAGGACTGACCGCGGGGACCTTAGGGGTCACCTGCGCGTCAAAGTACGCCTAAAGAACAGGCGGACGGGCTGATCGGGTGATCACTTTCCTTGGTTTGACCGAAGCTACGGAGCTTGCGTCGGAGTCATTACCTAGTTCCATTTCGGATTCCCCGTCGGAACCCGAAACGTCAGACGATGAGTTATATTTGTTGTATTTCGCTTTGATAGCGGCATCCACTGTCTCGTTGATTGTTACTTTCATTAGTGGAGCGATCTTCTCCGAAAATAACCTATCTAAGAGAGCGCTGAAGAAGCCCTCGTCGGGAACCATTGGTGAAGCCATGGTTGTCATATTTATTAACTAGGTTGGG
Organism: Leptidea sinapis; assembly: GCF_905404315.1. Classification (NCBI taxonomy): domain Eukaryota; kingdom Metazoa; phylum Arthropoda; class Insecta; order Lepidoptera; family Pieridae; genus Leptidea; species Leptidea sinapis. Next base: position 13,747,941 of record NC_066283.1, on the reverse strand, counting down.
GCAACAACCCCCGCTGCCCGGGTCAGGCAGAGGGGGAATATAATAATTAAGTGGACAACTATAGTTAAGTTGTACACTTGCACATTAATAAATAATAGTAATATGAATAAAATATGCAAATATAAAAATAAATTAATAATAGTAATTAAGCCTTAGACTTAGCTTTGCTGGATGTAGACTGGCTGGGCCGGAACCCCGATGCACGCTGTGCAGGCCCCCGCGGAGAAGACACACACGGCACGAACTGCAACTCACAAACACACACGATTAGCGTGCAGAATCGCGAAACACAGCACAGGTGCTAACTAACACGATCGTAAAGCCGGGTAATTAACACAGATAATAACTAAGCTACGTTCCGCGAAGGAACGTAACAGGTGCGAGACTCAAAGAGTCCCGAACAATAGCGCGCGATAACAATAGCTAGCCCAGGTGGCCTGAGCAGATAGTGCGATAACGCAGGTAATAAAAATATTCGAAGGAGGACAGATAACGCGGCACGTGTGCTAATGTTGCCTGCCTGAATTGAACTCATCCGTATCACTGATGAGATGTTGACAACCAAAGCACGAACTCATTGTGTGTCGCAACGAAATAATTTTGAATCACCGTCGTTATTAATTCAACAACCACTTGAGATTTGTCAGCTCACTGCAAAAGATTTAATAAGATTCATGAAAAGAATCAATCTTAGCAGTGAGCTGTAGTTAATAGTAGCTATCACAATTGATTACATTTGTCGCAGTGCAACAGTGCTGCACTGAACTTTACCAAAGCCACTTTACAAACCGTAGCCATATGGTAAATAAATACTATATATTTCTATTCTATTCTATGTGTATTTTATCATCTTAAATGCAAATACGAATATTTATCGAACGTCAAAATCAACCACCCATTCGAAAATATAGGTACATTAAAACTTTTATTTAAATATAATTACATATCTTAATAACACGTCTGTAAAGCTAGAAAGGTCAAGTCGGCAGAATCACTCGTCTTATATCTCAAAATTTAGTGCTAATTTAGTGCTGATAACAGATATTTGGTGCTGTGATAGGGGAACTAAAAATGAGAACACTGCTAACTTTTCATTAAGCTAGCAGTGAACCATCGTGACTAGAAAGGTCTAGTCGGCAGAATGTCTCGTTTTATATCTCAAAATGTAGTGCTCATTTAGTGCTAATTAAGTGCTGATAACAGATATTTCGTGCTGTGATAGGGGGACTAAAAATGAGAACACTGCTAACTTTTCATTAAGCTAGCAGTGTACCATTCGTGACTATAAAGGTCAAGTCGGCAGAATCACTCGTTTTATATCTCAAAATTTAGTGCTCATTTAGTGCTAATTTAGTGCTGATAACAGATATTTGGTGCTGTGATAGGGGGGCTAAAAATGAGAACACTGCTAACTTTTCATTAAGCTAGCAGTGTACCATTCGTGACCGCGTTATGATACAGTTGGAGTGAGAGGCTCATCACCTAATAATTTAGTGCTCAATTAGTGCTGCCTGTACAAGCAAACAGATTTTTCAAAAAAAAATTTCAGTTTTTAAGTACTTATAGATAACTGCTGACATAACGATACGAGCAATCATAGAGCTGAAAGATGACTTCAAACTTGAGCGTGCAGACCGAATCCAGAAATTCCGTAACGAAAATAACCTAGCACCAGCTTGAGCAGAAGGTCCCAGGTTCGAGCCCGGGGTACGTCTTGATTTTTTTTAATTTATTTATTTTTATCACTTTTTTTAATTTTTATTATTATGTGTCAGTCGACTTGCATAATTGCATAAGTTGATAAAAAATGCTATGCAATAGCTTTACCGCGGTAGTCCCCGAGTGCAACTCCTCTTTTTTTTAACACAAGTGTGTGTGTTAAAAAAAAGACACACAGCGGCTACATCGCGAGGGGAGTCAGGGTAGTTTTCTGTTACCTTATAACGTTGAGATCTGATGAAAACTCAATATTTGCAATAGAGAATAATACCCATAACTTTTCGATTATTAAAAACCTTCGATTTTTTTAGCGGGCAGTTGAAAAATGATTTTTCTAAAATTTTTTCTGAGTTTACCGGTAGCATTAATTGAGCACTAATAAGTAACTCTTTTCAATTTCACCAATACCGATTTTAAAGTCATCTTTCAGCTCTATGATTGCTCGTATCGTTATGTCAGCAGTTATCTATACTTAAAAACAGATTTTTTTTTTTGAAAAATCTGTTTGCTTGTACAGGTGCTAATTGAGCACTTAATTATTAGCTGATGTGCCTGTCGCTCCAACTGCATCATAACGCGGTTACGAATGGTACACTGCTAGCTTGATGAAAAGTTAGCAGTGTTCTCATTTTTAGTCCCCCTATCACAGCACCAAAAATCTGTTATCAGCACTAAATTAGCACTAAATGAGCACTAAATTTTGAGATATAAAACGAGACATTCTGCCGACTTGACCTTTATAGTCACGAATGGTACACTGCTAGCTTAATGAAAAGTTAGCAGTGTTCTCATTTTTAGTAACCCTATCACAGCACCAAAAATCTGTTATCAGCACTAAATTAGCACTAAATGAGCACTCAATTTTGAGATATATTACGAGTGATTCTGCCGACTTGACCTTTATAGTCACGATGGTACACTGCTACCTTAATGAAAAGTTAGCAGTGTTCTCATTTTTAGTCCCCCTATCACAGCACCAAAAATCTGTTATCAGCACTAAATTAGCACTAAATGAGCACTAAATTTTGAGATATAAAACGAGACATTCTGCCGACTTGACCTTTATAGTCACGATGGTACACTACTAGCTTAATGAAAAGTTAGCAGTGTTCTCATTTTTAGTTCCCCTATCACAGCACCAAATATCTGTTATCAGCACTAAATTAGCACTAAATGAGCCACTATATTTTGAGATATATTACGAGTGATTCTGCCGACTTGACCTTTCTAGCTTTACAGACGTCTTAATAACAGTAAAATGTATTAATCTCCTCAGGAAAAAATTAAATTTAGTAAAAATGTTATTTATATTTTTTGGAATTATGTTGTAATATGCTATTACATATCACCGAACAACTTACTCTAACTCGACATAACTGAGTAGCAACATAACAAAAAGATTTGTTCCTGGTTTGTTTATTAGAATACTGGCTTTTACCCGCGGGTAAAAGTAACCCTTCTTGCGTGAATACTAGCTCTTACCCGCGACTTCGTGCGTGTGCAATAGTTACTTTGGGCAGCAATTTTTATTGTTTAACTAGCTGACCCAGCAAACGTTGTATTGCCGATATTAAAATCGCGATACAAAAGTATGTTGATCGTAGATGGGTGAAAATTTGAAGTTGTATGTATTTTTTAATGCTGAATCATAATCAAACAAATTTAAAAAAAAATGTCAATAAAATTAAAAAAAATATGGCGTGGACCACCCTTAACATTTAGGGGAATGAAAAATCGATGTTGTCCGATTCTCAGACCTACCCAATATGCACTCAAAATTTCATGAGAATCGGCCAAGCCGTTTCGAAGGAGTTTAACTACAAACACCGCGACATGACAATTTTATATATTAGATGTACTCACTTTGCAAATAATACACAACAAACTGCTATGGTTAATACATTTTTGAAAGCTACCAACTATATAACTTTCATCCCCTATTTCATCCCCACACAGGTCTAAATTTTAAAAACGCTACAACAAATACTTATTTATTTCTTATCAAGTGCCTAAATACATATTTTCGTAGTGTTATCCTCGATACTGACGAACTTTACAAATTTCCACAATTTTTCCTATTTCAACCCCGCAACGCCTTGTACGCAATAATAGCCTATGTCCTTTCCGAAGCTCTTGTCTATCTCTGTAATAAATTTCATCAAAACCGCTTTCAAGCTTCATTCACATTAGAAGATTACGAATGACCATTGGATCTCTTTAAAGGTATTTCGCATAATATGACAAGATAGTTAACTGACTATAACCAACTAAATTTAAAGGGAATGAAAATTTCGAACAGGTCTGGTGATTAAGCAGAAAGATACGCATTGGAACTCCTTAATAGAACTAACTATACAGGGATAAAGGGAAAGTACAATATATTAAAGGACTTTATTCTTAAGGTCATTTCTGATGAATTTGATTCTGTAATATGGTGTGCGAAACGTAACTGTTATAAAGATATTGAACTTTAAAGATTAAAAAAAAAGAACATTTTTTGATTATATATCGATGTTTTTGGTAGTGAAGTTCTATTGGTCTGGTTTATTTTTAATGTTTTTATTTAGTAAAGTATAGGTAAATTAAAAGAAAAAAATAACTTTTTTCCATAACATGTCATTTTACGGTACTAATATAAATATTGAATTGTTATGTTCAATTCGGCACCAATTTCATAATGTTGTAGAGAAAATTTTCTTACGAATAAAACTGTAATGCTTAACATATTGGTAGGGCTACTGCTTGGACTGCCGAAGATAAGCAAACGTCGCAATGAGGACGATCTCAGTGAGTCTTACATCTTTGTGCCGTTTGGTGTCGAGACACTTGGGCCAGTGTGCCCAGAGGCACGGAGAATGTACAAAGTTAAATCGTGCCTCAATTACTATAAACCCAAGCGCTGGCAGCTATAAAAAAACTCATATTACGACTCACGGACGAGTAAAATAAGAAGGACTCCGTGTAAATACATAGCCCCACGCATACACTTATTCTCATACAAGCCGATCGGCCGCCGTTATGAGATCTGCCATCGTGTGTGACAGATCAGTTTGCGTCGCAATAAAATTAAATAAAAAATGCCTTCGTGCGTTTTGAAAAAGTGTAAAAACAATACTATAAAAGTATTTGTGGATATATGATTATTTAAGGGAGAAAAAATTGTGTATCTATACCCCGTAACCGCACACACACTAGAATAAAGGTGCTTCACTTGCTAATATCACGGCGCGGAGTCCTTCTTTTTTTACTATTCCGTGATTACGACTATCTATTGAAGAACTTGAAGTAATATTTGTCGAGCTTCAGTAGTTAAAATATTCAATCCTATTCCATCCGGCACAAGGAACCTATTATTATTTATTATCTTTCAAACTATTCAACTAATTTAACACGTCACGCATTTCGCATAAAATTTATTGCCACAGAATAAGTATCGCGTAAAGTAAATGATTATTTTTTTGTTGTTTTGCGTCCCGCCATTGTAAATTGTTAGTTTGTATTTGGAAGTGGTCAAGTGTAAGGGGTTATACAGCCGGGTTTTTATTTTAAGACTCTGTAAAGATTTAGCGATCAGTGTGATATTATAAGTTAAATACCTAAAATAGGTGATAAATATTGACGGTTAGAAAGTGACTGTGTTTGTGATATGAGAATTTTTTGAAATTGAGTGAAACTAAGGGATTTAATGTACTGTGTGTTTAAAAAAAAACTAATTTGCAATTCACTTTACGCTTAAGCTTGTATAACTCCAATTAATTAACAATAGATTAATATGTACACAAGTACAACATATATGATTAACTGTTTTTTGACTGTATATCGAGTACTTATTAACGTTTAATTTGAAAGTTAGCGCTTGTAAGAACTTCCGCGTACTTTATTTATAAAAGTATTCGACGAATAGAGTTTATGGTTCATTTTTGGTATATCATAAGATAATTAGTTCTTTTTATTGCTTGTGAACTATACAGTTTGTTATAGTGGTGTTTGTAATAGTTCTTGTTTTAGTGTATTAGTAATCTTTCCAGATTTATTATCATATCTCATTTTATAACCTAGGTCCTAAAGAATATTTGAAAGCAAAATTCAAAGAAATTAACATCTTGACCGTTGCTTCTGAATATATTCTTGATAATTTAATGTTTGTTCATAGGCACATAAGTGAATTTGCAAGAAACAGTCATAACATAATAATTAATGTTAACACTAGGAACAGACATAAATTTATAATGCCTACTACTCGGCTAAGTCTAGTTAGTAATTATTATTATTATTATTATTATCTATTTTTCGAATTGTCTCATCATTTTGGAATGGGTGGTAGTTTTTTTTTACTTTCAATAAGTGATGTCACATCCTATTTAGAATAAAAATTTGAATTTGAAATGCTGCAGAACTAAGTCTGTTCGCCAATCCTTCAATATGGGGGCCCATTTCTCGTTGAACATAAAATTTTGTATATACAGGGTGTTCCGTAAGGACACTACGTTGCCAAAATTCACGCTTTGTATGCAAAAGTTAGATTTAAAAATAAACTGTTTCTTTATGTCTGGTTATTGTACAGTGTTAGAAAATATTTGTCGTCCTGGTAAAAACACAATCTATGCCAAAGTCCGGGAAACTTAGTAACTAGAAGATATAACAAAGAGTATATATATATACATATATATCATCGTAGATAATTTATACGTCTAGATAAACTGTGACAGCTGCGAACATGTTGCAAAAATAGTGGTGAACTGTTAGCCTCTATTTTTAGCTACGCACGCACACTAGAAAAGTAACTGACGTATCGCGAGAGAAAGAAGTAGCTTGTCACGCACACTAAAGAAATAAACTTGGCCTATTGTCATACGTTGCCTAAAAGCATGAGGCTCTATATGTACAAAATATGACGCAAAGCCGCTTGACCGTATGCCCTACAAAGAATAACTAAGAATTTATTCCGCGACCTCTCTTTAAAAAATATTAAGGTTAGTAAGAGGAAAAACGAACCCAGAACATCATGTTATTTCAAAACTAACATGAATTTATTAATAATAATAATATTATATATATTTGCATAAAACATAGTATACAATGGTGTTAAAATATTATCATATATATATTTGCTACCACAATTCCTAGCATGCAAATATTTAACTTAAAACAATAATTAATATCAGAATTTCTTATACATAAATTCCTTAACACTATAAAAATTATAAGCATTTAGCTTACTATTTAACTTATTCTTAAATAATCTAGAATTATAATTTTTAATGCTACTCGGTAACTTATTATAATCACGAACACAATTACATACACAACTTTTATTATATTTAGTAATTTTTGGAACATTATGTAGAACGAGTCTTTGTGGATCACGTCGGTTCAGCGGATTTAGATCTCGCACAAGTCAGCGTTCATCTGTTCTTTCCACTTGTACTTAGGGCGACCTACTGGAGGTCGGTGGTCAGAAAATAATAGTCTCGGCTCTTATAACTTTTTATTTATTTATTTATTTATTTAACCAATAAATCCCCTATCCTTACAGAGTGACCTATCGCGATAGAGGCTTGACTTAAATTTAAATGTTTAAATTAATATAAACATAAAACTTAGATATAAAAATGATGTAGGTTTTCTTTAGTGGTAATTCCGCCAATATTTGTTTTTAAAAAATAATTCGACACGTGTTTCGCCTCTACACGAGGCATCGTCAGGACGTGTTGTCTCGCCAAAATCCAGATTTTTTAAAAACAAATATTGGCGGAATTAACACTAAAGAAAACTTAAATCATTTGTATAATTATGGGTTTCCGCAAAGTAAAGCCTAATTCAATCAATTTTCATAAACCTTAGAGTTACTACGAACAATCTATACCTACTACTAATTACTATTACTAGAACATACAAAACTACTCTAATTTTAAGCTCGTTCAGTGAGCAAGCAAACAAGTCAATGTTATGTGAAAGTTCGTTTAAATTTCGTAAAGCGACTGTTAGACTACGCATTTCTCACTCCGCGATCTTCTCCCATGCGTTCTAGGTGGCTGAACCAGCGAAGACGGTGGCCCTTTACTTCTCTAATAATGTTGGGCTCAGCCACGAGGTCTCCTATCTCGGCATAATTGCGGACTCTCCATTCCCCGTTTTCAGACAGAGTGGGGCCCAGAATCTAACGTAGGATCTATAGATGAAAATAAATTTATCACATATAATAAGGCAAATTAGCTTCGAAGAAACTGGGTGTCATTAATAGAGCACGAATACCTCAAGCCGGCTCACCTTCTAGCGCTCTATAAAGCGCAGGTCCGGCCACATATTGAGTATTGCTGTCATCTCTGGTCTGGCGCACCCCAGTATCAGCTCGATCCATTTGACCGAGTACAACGCAGATCAGCTGGAAATCAATTAGAAAGAAATTTAAGGAAATGACAGTTGGTTCTTCATAATAAATATACAAAGTTACATTAGCGAATTTTCTAGAAACTGTGATAATAATGATGACCGCACACCGATAGATTTAGATGATAAATTAATTCGTTTCTTAACAGAACAACGTCTGTTGGGTTAGTTAGTTTAGGATAAGCGAGATAATGCTTAGATTAGAAGAGATTTTGCTAGCGACCAGTATTGGATATCAAACCAAAGTAAATATAACTATTTTTAAAACTTGTTATTCTATTTTGGATTAGAAAAACAACAATCATTACCTACAAACAACTATCATTATCACTGACGGAAATAAAGAAACCAAACAAAAAATAATTGGACAGTCACGCAGCCGTGAACAAGAAAATCTCTATCAAGCCTTCCATTATTTAAATGAAAAAACGGTATTGATTCATTAAACTTCCCATTAAGCAAAATAGCAAATTTATAAGTAGTGACTTGACTTTATGAGTTTGATATAAATTGATAGTTTATAGTTTTATTAGCTAATATATTACTATAATATAACGACGTACCTTGGGCTTAATGTCTCTCATATATACACTCTGTCAATAATAAAGTTTTGATAATGTTATAATATTGAATTTTTAAGTGGATGATGCCTGATTACATCCAATGTGAATACACACATACACTCAAGCCATTTACATGTAGGGGTAGGCAATACAACAGAACGCCACTTGCTTCTATCCTTACAAACCTCACGCACTTCCGCTAAATTCATTACTATTTTCATATATGCTCACCGGATCCAGGTGCTTCAGACTTTTCCTTTTTTCCCCGAATCCCTAATTTGGTCGACGAATGTTCTACGAGGTCTCCTACGACCGACTTGCCCACAGAAACTTGCCTTATATCTTATAAGTCATTCTTTCTACACTCATTTGCTCTACGTGTCCAAACAATTTCAGCATTCCTTTCTCAATCCTTGTCACAACATCATCTTTCTGACCAGAGCACCCTCGTATTAATCTACTAGGTTGAGTCAAGTTTTTAAGTCTTTTGTTTGGCGATTTAAATGTGTTAACAACATGATCCCAGAGAATTTACAAAACAAATGTGTAACGGAATTCAAAAGAATTGCTAAGAAACGTTCATGTGGTAAGTTGGTTACAACATAAATGACTTTCTGATACCACATATGACTGATATGAAGCGACCGTCCTCAGGGTATTAAAATAATAAATTTTATTGTATGAGTAAGTTATAAAATTATTTTAGAAAAATCATTTTTGGCTTCTAAGCCAGCCGAGTTTATAGCGCTGAGATCTTTTAAGGTCTGAGGCATACATTTTCAAATCATAAGTTTTTGAAGTTCAATTAATTATTTTAAGTCCTATTTTTGAGTCCTATTTGAATTGGAATTCTAGTAGATATTATAGTTAGTTGATGCGTAGAAGACAATTTAAAACAAATAACTGTTCTAATATACCACGATAATACAAGCGTCATTCAAATCTTAAGTCGTTTCAAGCGATGTAAATATTTACCGTAAGGTTTTCTTCTCCGCCTAGTGGAAGGCTAACAGGCGTATCAAGTTCAAAGTCACGGGGCCGAATGTGGCAATCATCTCCAAGATTACTGCAATACGGATGCGATCTTGTAACTTAGAGTATTATTTTTCCTTAATTGGCGTAAAGAAAAACTATCTTGCAGTCACGACATCCATGTCAATAATTATTGTGGCCAGTCTTTTGTTTTGCAATAACAATTAGCGGTGTTGTTTGAATATCAACAACGTTTCCAAGTTCATTATTATCGGTTTGAATTTATCATCTTTCAGTTTGACTTTGTAAGTTACCAGAAGTACTCAAGTTAACTATTATTGTGGTCAAGGTGATAAAAATATATCTATACCTATCTTTTCCAATGGGTGGTAGACTTTTGACATTCAATAAGTGATTGAAAATCAAATTTTAATATAAATATTTGTACTGTTATAGGTAATTTGTAGTTTAATGAAATTAAAATCAGGAATGCGAATATATTATTATGTGCATTGATTCATGCGTTACATAAAGTTGCTATATATTAGACGTCGCTTATTGAGTTTTATATTAAACTAGCTGACCTGGCAAACGTTGTTTTGCCATATAAATTATATATGCAAGCCTTTCTTGAGCTTCAACAAATCTATTCAAATTTCATTCAGATCGGTCGAATAGTTTAGGAGTTATTAGGGAACATACAAACATACATTCTCTTTTATAGATATAGATTACTTTCTATTTATTTAAAAGGTTATGAGGGTTGCGTGTCATATTCACGATATATTCCCTATTTCGCGGGGCTTTCTTCATACAACAAAAATATATATATGATATGCGTTGCAAAGCTTTCGCAAAACAAAAGTTAGTGCGATAACAAACACAACAGCTTCAATTAAAAATCATGAGTAATTTAAAAACCCAGGGTTTAGTTCTCGATAAAATATCATCCGTCCGATTTGTATACGAGGTTTCTGTTTATGGTATATTATATGATACGTTTTCAATACTGTTTGAAGTAATTTGGCTCTTATTCTATTCTTCAAAAAAAAACTATCCCAAAACAATGGATATAATATGCGCTTAAAAGTAAAAATATAATTGCGTTTTTTTGCACAACCTAATTTCTTTTTTTTTTATTGTTATTTTTGAAATCGGTGTCCTCCTACAGCGGCCCTACCCTCGCGTCTCGCCTTGTCAAGTTGCGCGTGCGACACAAGCGCATCTCACGTACGACTATGTATATAGTTACAAAACCAACCGTGGCTAACAACGACATTTTTGCCAGTAAAAAAAATCATCGAAATCGGTTGGCGCGATATTGAGTTATTCGTCCATTTGTCGCGCACATTATAATAGCAATTTTTACAGTTTTCTCATGAATGCCACTGTCAGATCTGGACCAAATTACAATGGAACCAAACGAGAAGCACCAGCTTTCAAATAAAACAAGAATTACCAAAATCGGTTCTCCCATTCAAAAGTTCTGAGGTCACAAACATTAAAAAAATACCGGCGAATTGAGTACCTCCTCCTTTTTGAAAGTCAGTTAGTAAAAATATCAAAATACGCAAAAAGGAGACACATAGATATGATCATATTGATTTGAAAATGCTGTGCTAATTAAGGCGACACTAAATGCCAGCGATTTTGAGCGATATGAGTTCACGGCTGCCGGCCCGCCATCTATGTAACAAAGTCAATATTTTCAAAATTCCTGCGTGGAAATCAGTTTATATGCTTACAATCTTCGCTATTCACTACTAATCTGAATAAATGAACCTACACAAAAAAATACAAGCTATAAGAATAACTTTTCTGAGAGAAGTACCAAAAAAATGCATCACGCCATGCCAAAAATGTGGTAGTTCAAAAAGGCTCGGCAGTGTTAACTATAACCAACAGTAAGCATTAGCAACCTACAAATAAGACTTAAGGATATGTGTAACAGGATTAAATAGTGTTCATAGCTCGAAAAGCTACAATTTCACCACAAAACTTGTCTAAAAACACCATGTTTGCGTGTTTTAGTTTGCTTACTCTTCGCCTTAAAGAGAAAACAGTCGAGTTGTATGGAGAGATTGCTGTTTTTGGTTTTTTTAGGCAATAATTATTATTTCTCTTAACGTCTTGCTATCTTACCAAAGTAATATTTAATTTCATTTACGCGCACGCGCCTTAATCACCCGACGCGTTTGTAGGGTAATGTTTAAATAACGGAGTTTCAGCTTTTAAAAGAATGTTTACTTTAAACTTTACAATTATTATCTGACACTTATAGAAACAGGTTCATTGACGCCTCAATTTTATCTTGTTTTTACTGTGGACAATATTATAAGTTGTGGACATGTTTAGTTTGAAATATTAATTATAAGCAGTGCTTTGTTATTCATGAACGCCTGTGTGAACATTATTAGTGTACAAAATGACGAGGTACAATGGGAATTATCCAAACAGGATGTGCGGTCAGCTGTTAAGTCAATATGGTAATATACTTTGATTGTTTAAATGTTTTTCATTGATGATTAACGGCCGTTTTCAATAACCTATCTATCCTTAGTTTAACTTACTAGAGGTAGACAGATCTATCCTTTTACGCTTCATTTACATTTCAATAACCTATTGACAGATAGCATTGTACTATATTGGACATAACTATGAATAGATCAAATCTTGTCATTAAACGGTGACAGCAATGTATCCATAAGTTTAACTAAGGATAGATAGTTATTGAAAACAGCACTAAGTGTGCGTTAAGTAGGTTACCAATATACGAAACGATAATTTTGTTTAAATAAATTATAAATTAATTCCAATTCTTTTCGGACTACAATTTGTTGTAATTAAAAGTTAATTAAAAGACACAATTATTGCATTAAATTTTATGTTAAGTAGTATTATATTATATTTACGATAGTGAAAGTAATGCAATAATAATATTTCATTGGTGAAGCCGTCCTCTAGTCGATTTCCATAATTATAATTTTAAGTTTATATTTTGATATTATTTATTCTAAGTTATGCATAGTATGAATTTAAATGAATTATATTTTTATGATTTTTAAAACGCTGTCTTTATTTGTTTTTAAGTCCAGGGTTCAAAAGAAGTATAGAGACTGCCTGCCATGAGGGCAGGAGGCCCTCACAAGCGCAATGGCGGTATTGAAAAAATATATTTTTTCCATCATATAGCTTAACTGTTTACTCGCACGATGAACTAAGCCATATAGCCGTATCTGACCTAGAAAGTACAAGAAATCACTAAGAAAATTATTTTCATTATTATAGATCTCAACTATGAAATATGAAACTGTAACGGCCTTACAAATAAACTTGGAATAAAGATATAACTGAGAATAAACCAAAAATATGCAAAATGCTGGCAAATCGACAATTTGCTGCGTCGTAATCATCAGTACTGAGGGTCGTGACCACCCCTCTGTATCACTTTCTCACGTATGATCGCTCTCCATCTATTCCTGTCTCTGGCGGTATGAAAGGCATTGTGAACCGTAGAGTCGAGGGCGGAGCGGATCTGGACGGACCATCGTGTTGGACTGCGTCCACGAGGCCTCTTCCCATCTATTTTGCCGACCACAAAGAGCCTCTCAAGGTTTCCATCGTCCTTCCTTGCGATGTGACCGAAGTATTCTAAAACTCTGCGCAGACATTCTGAAGACAATCGCGAGGAGATCCTGAGTTCACGCAGTATGGAGAAATTAGATCGAAATGCTATCCAGGTGATACGAAACATCTTTCTCCAGCACCACATCTCAAAGGCGTCAATGCGTTTGCGGTCTGCAGCTTTCAGTATCCAAGTCTCAGCGCCGTACGAAAATATCGAGAAGACTAGGGTCCGTACCAGTTTGGTCTTAGTTTTTACGGAAATGTTGCGATCTCTCCAGATTATTTCAAGCTGAGACATAGCGCTCTTAGCCATGCCAATTCTCCTGCGTACTTCCCTCTCGCACGAACCATCGTTACTTATGTTGGAACCCAGGTAGATAAAGTTGTCCACCATTTCTAGGCCCAGCGCACCAGTTAGTTCCAACTTCCCAGATCTATCCACCACCATGACTTTGGTCTTGGACCTGTTTATGGGAAGTCCCATCTCTCCACTAATCCGCTCCATACGTTCAAAAAGTGCAGCCATTTCTGACTCATTGGCTGCAAGAAGAGTAGTGTCATCAGCGTAGCGCAAGTTGGTGATTTTCACGCCACCAATTGTGATGCCTCCCTCCCAGTTCTTGCAGGTACGTCAAATGATGTGCTCTCCATAGGCGTTGAAGAGAATAGGCGACAAAATGCATCCCTGGCACACTCCTTGATGAAACTTAAAGGGTTTCGAGGTTGTTTTATCGACTCTTACAACTCCCTGGCTTGAGCCATACAGGGTGCTAAGCTAAGCGATGAGATGATTTGGTATACTAAGCTCTTGCAGAACCCTCCATAAGCAACTCCAATTGACACAGTCGAAAGCCTTACTGTAGTCAACGAAGCACATTAGCACTGGCGTATCAAACTCGTATGCCTTGTCAATGAGCTGCCTGACATTGAGAATCTGCTCCCGAGTGCCCTTGCCCTTCACAAAACCAGCTTGCTCCTGCGGAATTTGCCAATCCAGATAGTAGTGGATGCGATTATTGAGAATATGAAGCAAAATGTTGCTGGCATGCGAGATCAGGGATAAGGTTCGATAATTGCCGCAGCTCTTGGTTGACGCTTTCTTATGCAGCGGAAGAATTACGGATTCTGACCAGTTCTGCGGCCAATCACCGTTTTGCCAGACGTGTGAGCAAATATTGTAAAGTGTCTCTTCACCCAGGTCACCCAGCTTTAAGCACTTCTGCTGTTATTTGGTCGCTTCCTGGTGCCTTCCCATTCTTGAGAGACTGTAGAGAATTAGATAACTCGGAACCAAGAATCATGGGCTCCAGTGCCAGGTCACTCCAAACCGGGGTAACTTCGGGCATTGAGTGGGGATCTGTGTATAACTGCTCACAGTAGGTACGCCATCTTTTAGCAATGTGGTCGAGCTCGTGTAGAACAGTCGGCATCTTCTATAATCCACGATTTAGCTTTGAACTGCTTCGAAAGGACTCTAACCTTCCTAAAAAGGTCTGCAGTTTGTAGCTTGTTCGAATGTTTCTCAATGTCGCTGCAAATGCCCTCAATGAAGTTGTTCTTGTCGCGGCGACAACATTTTGCTTATGACTGGTTTATTCGGACGTATAACGTTTCCCGCGTTTATTTAAAAGGCTGCTTGACATTCGGAACAATTCAGAATTATCATTGTATTGACAGTGTTGTCAGCGATATAGTCAACATTTGGCGTATTCTTGGTTTATTCTCAGGTATAACTTTATACCAAGTTTATTTGTAAGGCCGTTACTGTGTTAATAATAAACGCGAAGTAAAGTTATAACTATTCCAAGTTTAAAACTTTTGTCTTTATTTTAGGTACCTTTGTCACTACAAAATTACATGACAGGGATAAGTAATTTTAAACATAGAGTAACACTTAATATTTTTGAACTATTTGGCAGTCAACATGTTATTGGAAGAATATTCATTTTCAGCGAATATAAGTAGCATTTTTTTATGGAATAGGAGGATAAACGAGCGTACGGGTCACCTGGTGTTAAGTGATCACCGCCGCCCACATTCTCTTGCAACACCAGAGGAATCACAAGAGCGTTGCCGGCCTTTAAGGAAGGTGTACGCGCTTTTTTTGAAGGTACCCATGTGGTATCGTCCCGAAAACACCGCACAAGGAAGCTCATTCCACAGCGTTGTAGTACGCGGAAGAAAGCTCCTTGAAAACCGCACTGCGGAGGACCGCCACACATCCAGATGGTGGGGATGATATCCTAACATGTGGCGTGTCGTGCGAAGGTGGAATAAGGCGGCAGGAATTAGGTTAAACAGCTCTTCGAAACACTCCCCGTAATAAATGTGGTAGAAGACACACAACGAAGAACCTTCAAGTCTTCTGATGGTTGGTTATCACTGATTCCCATTCTCTGTTGCAATACCACAGGAAGTGCAGTGCGGGTTTTTAAACAGACGTCCATTTAATACATATCTATATTATTGAAGGTACAATGTATGTACCATTTGAAACACTCGCAAGTTAGTTTGATATAAGTTAATGTGTTAATGACCAAATGGGTTCAAGCACCTTCGCTGAGATAGCACATCGTTCTCACCAGTGGGAGGCTCCTTTGTACAGGATGCCGGCTAGATTATGGGTACCACAACGGCGCCTATTTCTGCTATGAAGCAGTTATATGTAAGCATTACTGTGTTTCGGTCTGAAGGGCGCCGTAGCTAGTGAAATTACTGGGCAAATGAGACTTAACATCTTATGTCTGAAGGTGACGACCGCAATCGTAGTGCCACTCAGAATTTTAGGGTTTTTCAAGAATCCAGAGCGGCACTGCATTGTAATGGACAGGGCGTATCAATTACCATCAGCTGAACGTCCTGCTCGTCTCGTCCCTTATTTTCATAAAAAAAAGAATAGCTAAAGTTAATTTATAGTTAAACAAGAATTCAAATATTGTGAGCCTTCTTTAGTCTAAATTCCGTCAAGATTTGTCTTCAATCAATTCGACACGTGTTTCGGCTCTACACCTCCTCAGGAGATGAGACTCAAAACATTTGAATGATTGTGGATTTCCGCAAAATAATGCCTCATTCAATAAATTATACCATACAAGAATTTAAAGATATTTTCTTTTTCTGGTACTGCAAGGGAACGCGGCCAACGGTGCTCAAGTGACCGCAAAACCGTAAACCTTTTTTTTTAACCTCTTGAGCTCTGTTATATATTTCTAGCTAAATATATCTTTATAATCGTTATTGTAATGCTCGCATAAGACCTTTATTTGTCTACAATGGATTGATGTATCTACTTTTCAATAACTTGTGTTTTTTATTTATTTTACATTTTTTTTAAGTAAAAACGTCTTTAGACGCGTTGAACATTAATGTGAAAAACAAAACAGTATACGCCGCATTTAAATAACTTGCGTGAAAGCTTTTTTAAATCAAATCAAATCAAAAATA
This sequence comes from Leptidea sinapis, assembly GCF_905404315.1. NCBI lineage: Eukaryota > Metazoa > Arthropoda > Insecta > Lepidoptera > Pieridae > Leptidea > Leptidea sinapis. The sequence continues at coordinate 13,731,226 of NC_066283.1, read as the reverse complement.
TTTTATTTCGTAGGATAATTGTATTACGCTTGAAATATTTAATTTTTTCATACAGCTCGTTCGGAAGGCAGATTTCCTTAGAGAAGAACGAACAAGAAACTCTAAGGTTGCTCTTTTCCAAATCGAATAGTATTACAGGTTCTAATTTTCAATTAAATTTACAAATCATTTCAATTACAATATATGCAAAGTGACGCAACAAAATACACAAAACGTCAATTATTAAATGGCTTACACGAGTAAGTCAAAATAATGTAAATTAATAAGTAAAAACAAAGGTATAGTTATTGAGTACATACTTAAAGTACAATACAGTAGATGTATTAATCCACACATTTTATATACTCATATAACATAAACCTTCCATGTTGCCTTCAAAAACCCCACATTATGATCACTATAAAAATAGACTGTTTTGTTAAAACCAATTTGTTATCAGTTAAAATGTTAGTATTGCAATTATTTCGATTTCGTTAATATTAATACATTCAAATTTCGAACATTTCTGAAAAACAAAGAAATTTGATTTGATCTCTTTCCTCATGGCAGTCGAGATGACGTTTAGTTCGAAATGAAATTTCAATTTGCAAACAAATTTGACGAATGTCGCACATAAGTAAGATATCGAAAGATATTTGGGACCGACTCTAGATTGTCTCTGAATTAAAAAAAAACTATGTCATTTGCCAGAAAACTTTCATTACCGCCATTGGTTATAATTTTTGGTCAGCCTAGCAAAACTCTCTTAAGAAAAGAGCGATTCACGCGATTATGAAACGTGCTGTTATTGATAAATTGACAGATGACGGCTATAATCTTGTAAAAAACCGGGATAGCCAAAATCCACAACGTTATAAGCAACTGTTCACTTTAAAACATAGCCGGATTATACTTCGTCGCCAATCGCCATACTGTAGTTACTACTATTTCAAACTTATGCCAAATCACTGCACGTTTCATACTAACCTAAATTTCAATTTTTACTTAGGCAGACTTTACTTAGGTCGCCCATTTTTACGTATTATTTACATCCTCTTTGACCGCCATTAAAATTTATGGTGGTCGTAATATGCGGTTTTAGGAGCCGAATGCATCATGAAGCCTTATGATATTATTATTTATATGGATAAAGTAATGTATGTACTAGTAACTGTACATAATAAGCATTAAAACATTCGTGTGATTTTATTTTATGAAACTCGCCCACACTTGTGTTTAATTCCCTTCATTATGTAGGTACAGTCACATAAATTACTATTACTTAACGTATTTTAAGCATGAAATTAAATATAGTGCACACAACCTGAGAGTTGAACAAAGCATACAAGATTTTATAACGATACGTCACTCGAACGGTGAGCTCAGTTGGTTAGAGCACCGGCACGGAACACCGTAGGTCGTGGGTTCGAGTCTCGCATCGTTCATAAAATTTTGTTTTTCAAAGTTTATTTGTGTAAATATATTGTATTTTGTTTCAGATCCCCACTTATTGGACATATATAAGGCTGAAATGTCTTTCGGAATAGAGAGATTCTTCCTTCTATCTTACTGCCTCTCTTGCTGCTGGCCAGCTTTTGGATAGTGCGACAATGGCCTGCTTACAGTTTGCTTTTCCCCGTGAAGCTTTGAGACAAATTGCAATGGAAAAACAATACTATGTACCAGGCAACTCAATTCCCATTGACGTCGATGTTTACAACAGACGAAGTACATAGTTTGTTATTAATAGTTTATAATAGAATAATAATCTTTAAATACACATTGCTTAGAATAATCACTTCTAATTTTATGAATTTTCATTTCATTTCATTTATTTATTATTAATTATAATTACATACATTTGTCTTCATGCCTAATATAAATTTACAGTCTCAGTGTCAAAAACAGACACAAAGAGAAACCCTGAGCACAGCCAACCAGTGATTACCGTCTGCTATGTAATTTTATTTAATGTTAATAACGAATGCAATAGAACTTAGACTGACATCTAAACAATATTATAATATCTGACTGATAAATGTGAATGTAAGTTTGTTTGTAACGCTATCACGTCTAAACCACTGAAACGATTTTGATGAAATTTAGTACAGAGATAGACTAGAACTTGGAAAAGCATATAGGCTACCTTTTGTCTTGAAGAAGAGGTTTGGAGGGGTTGAAATTGGGGGTATAAGTTCGTATGGATGTTCGTCATTATCAAAGATGCCACGATGAATCTTTATATTTAGGTATATTTTTTCTAACTATTTGGAAATCTCGACCTGTGTAGGGTTGAAATAAGGTATGATACTAAGAAAAATATAATAGTGTAGTATCTAATAGGAGTTGGTACTTTAAGAAAAAAACTATTTTCAAGCTTTATGTGGCGATTATCAAACCCGCAAAATATTTATGTTTTCGCAAAGGATGGAAAAACAAAATAAAGTGTTTATAAAAATGTATTAAAATAATAAAAATTTGCTGCCCAATTGAATTAGAATTCTTACATTCCACACGGACGAAGTCGCGGGTAAAAGCTAGTATTTATATATCTTTAATACGTAGTAAGAAGTGGGGCTCATACCCCATTTTATGCACATTTCATGTTTAAGGAGTGCAAGATTTGTTGAAACTAAAGGTGGAATGAAGGAGTGTAACTGGTTTACTTAATATTGTCAATGTTGCTATTGCAAAATACTTAAATTTGAAGGGCAGGCCGTTGAACTCCTTGTAGGTATGAACTTCGCACGAACTCTACTTTATCCGAACAAATGGTAGAGTCAGTAATTCAAATTGAATATTCTTAAATAATGATGATAACTTAAATAAATGATAACTAAAATGGCAATGGCCCGGTCATATATCACGACTGACACACAACAGATGTACGATACAGACAACGAAATAGAAAGGGCCAGTGGGTATTAAAAAAGTTGGAAGACCGTGTAAGAGGTGGGCTGATGATGTGATTGAATACGCTGGAAAAGACTGGCTTATATTGGGCAAAGACCGTATAGTGTGGAAAAAAATGGAGGAGGCCTTCACCCAAAGAGGGACCCATACTACTAATTAAACATTAATTATTAAGAAATAGAAAAAAAATAACTAACATAAAACTATTCTCTTTTTAAGTTCTTATAATATTAGGCTTAAGTTAAGTTAAGTTTACTAACAATAATTATAAGTTTGTTTTAATTTTTAAATTTAGTTTAGCTTAATTATGTAATTTAGTATGGGAATAAAAGGCTTTTTTATTTTATTTATTATAAATAATGATGATTCAAAAGCGCATATACCATTATAAATAAAGCATATACCACGGAAAAGTATATTCTTAAAAGTGTGTGAACACATATTTTGTTTATGATGATTGTTTTTCAAAGTATTTATACTTGTGCATTATTTGGAACTATTGTACAAAACAATTGTTCAAATCTTTACGAGGGAAGTCTTGAATGGATCAGGGTCCTATACATAGGTACTGTAGTAGCATTCACATTAGCTTAAATGTTGAAAAAAGGAAAACCTACTTTTGGAGTGTGCCATTTTCTAAATCTGTAATATTTTTTAAATAATTATGTTACAAATGGTCAGTCCAGAAATTTTTCAGTGTTGCCAACGTATTTACTTCACTGAGTGCTTCCATTCAGAAGATTTTTTTATGTGATTTTAGAGCCTAAATTAGAAATTTCACTAAATTGAATCGTTAAAAATAACTTAAAAATAGAAATATACGCACCTATCTATTTAGTATTCACCTGTTTTAATAATTTAAGAATTCCAATTCTACCACATCTCATAAGTTAGAATATTTAATCAGTTATAACTAGAACTTTGTAATTAGTTACAGTTTAGATGACTTATAATACAACTTTTATCTTTTTTTATATACTTAATCATTTCATATTTACATCTCTTAGAATCTTAGAAAATTTTACTTCAAGGTTCCGAAAAATCCAGAATATTCGTCACCATACCACGCTTTGATGTGGGACGTCCTGTCACCCTGGGTACAGTGGATGATTAGGGAGAGATACATGGATATCCAGACTACTCTTGGCATGATAACCAATGGTCTGACTTCAGTATTTAGAACAGGGGTAAGCTTTTAATAATTATTCATGGTCGTATCAGTGAAAAATGAATTTACCGAATATTTAATGCTGAATCAAGGTTTATTAGTTTGAATATTCAAGAGTACTAAATTATTTCATTAAAATATCATCATATATATATATATATTATATACTTAATAAAACTTTTTAGTAACTTAGCTTTCTTTTTAGTAACTAAACTAACTTTCCGAAGAGCTGTTTAACCTGATTCCTGCCGCCGAATTCCACCTTCGCACGACACGCCACAAGTTAGGATATCATCCCCACCATGTGGCGGTCCTCCACAGTGCGGTTTTCAAGGAGCTTTCTTCCACGTACTACAAAGCTGTGGAATGAACTTCCTTGTGCGGTGTTTCCGAGACGATACGACATGGGTACCTTCAAAAAAAGCGCGTACTCCTTCCTTAAAGGCCGGCAACGTTCCTGTGATTCCTCTCGTTTGTCCTCCTATTCCATAAAAAAAAACTAGGTCACACTAAAAGTTTTGCGTCACAAAATATTATGTTTATTGCTTTTCAAAATACTCTCCTTTACATTTCAAACATTTTTTCATGCGATCGTACAAATTTTTTAAAAATGAACGACCACAGATCTGAAGGCATGTTTTCTACGTGCTGATTGAACGTTATCACTGCCTCTTCGGAATTGGTAAAACTGAGAAAAAAATGCGATCATTTTTTACCAAAGTTTCTCGCCTGCCTAATTTTTGTTGGCCTGTTCTCATTTTCAAACACCCATTAACAAGATTGCTTTTTTTTTCGGGTTCAAAACAATAAATCCACGTTTCGTCTCCTGTGACAATGTCATAAACAGCATTAGAATGTCCAAAGTCGTACTTCATTACCATCTGTGAGCACCATTCCACGCGAGCCCGCTTCTGCTCCGCTATTAGTTCATGAGGGATCCTACTTTAACAAAGTTTCCGCTTTCAATTCTTCGTGTAAAATTATCTGAATTTGGCTCATACCAATCCTCAATAGTCCTCAAATTGTCTCATAGGTAATCCGCGGGTTTTCTTCAATTAGCCGCTTAACAGTAGCCACATTATTTTCGTTGACGGCAGTTGAAGGCCGCCCTTCACAAAATTCGTCATGTGAAGAAACCCGACCTCTCTCAAATTCAGCAAACCATCGCCTCAAGGTGCTTCTCTCCCAAAGGCATTTTGAAGAAGAGCGGCACAGTCTTGCGGAGAGAGAGAATTTTTAAAATCTTTTCGACTTAATTCCATTTTCGTTGCGTACGTAGAACTATCTAAGTTCTAAGTGTGATAAAAAACAATTGACAAATGATTTCACACCAACTATGTTTTTTTATAACTAAGAAGGTTGCAACGTTTCAAAAAATATAACATTCGAAATTCAAATAGTTCCGATTAGCTAGAAGATCAAAACTTGTAGTGTGCCCCATATATAATGAAGTACATACTTTCCAATAAAAAACAGAATCATTGAAATCGCTTTGCGTGATATTGATTTATTCGTCCATTTGTGGCGCACATACTTAATGCAGATTTAAGACTTGATGAAGACAGATATGATTTTCTCATGGACCACATGGGAATCATCAGCTTTCAATTAAAAAAAGAATCATCAAAATCGGTTCACCCAGTCGAAAGTTCTGAGGTAACATACATAAAAGAATACAGTCGAATTGAGAACCTCTCCTTTTTTGAAGTCGGTAAAATAACTTGACAAGAGCTGGACTCGCCCACTGATGGTTCGGTATCAACATATTATTTGGTACCTATACTTATAAAAAAGGGAATAAGTTTTATTTCATTCTTCGCCATAAATCGAAAACTCTTCATAAAAATATAAAAAAAAAGGTTTTAACATGTGCCAATGAAGCCCTTACTTAAGATACCCGATAGGTATGACACGTCTAAAATTTTGAACGCCGTTTCTTGCAATAAACCCTGTCTGTTATGAATTTATTACAAGTGTTTGGTTTTCAGACTTTTCCCTATTCTTGTAGTATACGACAGAATTACTTACCAAATTTCATAGTCAACGGAAAATCTAATATATAAAATTCTCATGTCGCGGTGTTTGTAGTTAAACTCCTTCGAAGCGGCTAGACCGATTCTCATGAAATTTTGAGTGCATATTGGGTAGGTCTGAGAATCGGACAACATCTATTTTTCATCCCCCTAAATGTTTAGGGTGGTCCACTCCAAATTTTTTTTTTTAATATTTTTGATAGTTTATGAATCAGCATTAAAAATACATACAACTTCAAATTTTAACCCATCTACGATCAACACTTACTTTTGTATAGTGATTTTAATATCGGCAATACAACGTTTGCTGGGTCAGCTAGTCTTAATACAAATATTGATTACCTTGAGAGTGTCGAAATATACGTTTTTTGCGGCATAAACAACCTTTTTTTACGCCAACTTACAAGTTTGATTCATACATTTTTTCACAACTTCAAGAGTCTTGAGTAAATCACTTTCATTTCAACTCGATTTCTTTCGATACCTGCACGCGTTCCCGAGATAAAGGGTCTTGACAGACAGTCGGACGGGTGGAAAGACAACAAAGTGATCATATAAGGCTATCATGGCTTTTCGATGGTCAATATCAGAGTTGTCGTTAAATAAACCTAACACCAGAAGAAAATCTCGAATAAAAGTATTAAAGAGAGCAATAAGTTTACCAGTGGGAAGCTCCTTTGCACAGGATGCCGGCTAGATTATGGGTACCACAACGACTCCTATTTCTGTCGTGTAGCAGAAATGTGTAATCATAACTGTGTTTCGGTCTGAAGGGCGCCGTAGCTAGTGAAGTTACTGGGCAAATGAGACTTAACATCTTATGTCTCAATGTGACGAGCGCAGTTGTAGTGCAGCTCAGAATTTTTGGGGTTTTTCAAGAATCCTAAGCGGCACTGCATTGTAATGGGCAGGGCGTATCAATTACCATCAACTGAACGTCCTGCTCGTCTCGTCCCTTATTTTCATATAAAAAAATACACATTGCTCTAAAACTCACCCAGAAATTATTGTTTTACCGTTTTTGTGTGCCTATTTACTATGACATGAATAACGTATAAAAATAATCTTCTATATATATAATAAAAATAAGAGATTTCCACGTATATAGTTACTCATCACGATATCTCTGGAACCATTAGAGCTAAAGACTTGAAATTTGGTAGGAATATTCTTTTCACCGAGTAGAGGTCAGCTAAGAACGGGATTTACGAAATTCCATCCGCAAGAGTTTTTTTTTGATATGAAGAGGACAACGTCTGTCGAGGCAGCTAGTGTAATAACAAAACGTATAAAACTACGTAATCGTTTGTTTTCCAAACAAAAACCCATAGCTAATTGACAAATAATGGAAATGATAGTCCACAAAAACCGAACATAAGAAACGAAATAATATAATAATAGTTGTAGGATGTAGTTAATAGTTGTTGCTATAGAAGTTTTTGCTCAAGTTTTTTAACTCTATTCTACTAGACATTTTCTTGGCGACTGTTGCTTCTAGTAATAATTTAACTTGATATTAATAATAATATATTTATTTGCAAAAAACATAGTATACAATTGTGTTAAAATGTTATAATATATATGTTTTCCTAGCACTGTTCCTAGCATGCAAATATTTAACTTAATATCAGAATTTCTTATCCATGAATTCCATAACAATATAAAAATTATATGCATTTAGCCGACTATATAGCTTATTCTTAAATAATCTAGAATTATAATTTTTTATGCTACTCGGTAACTTATTATAAACACGAACACAATTACATACACAACTTTTATTATATTTTGTAATTTTCAGAACATCATGTAGAACGAGTCTTTGTGGATCACGTCCGTTCCGCGGATTTAGATCATTAGCTGATTGAAACAATAAGGGACCAATATAAAATTACTGCATGCTATTTTTTTATGAAATTGTATGTATAATTCTATCGGTGGTGGGGAGGAATCTCGGGGGCAGGAACATACCAGGGGACACAAGGTCATATCTGCTTAGCGATTCATTAATACAATTGCGAATTGCACCAACACACACAACAACGGTCATCGGAATTTGTAAACGATCTGCTAGTTTGATTGAATTTTTTCCAGATAAACCAGTTTTATTTTGGTAATTTTATAACAACGGCGTGTATGTAACCAGTGATTTAAATATGAAGTAGAAATCGTAAAACCGTAAAATATAAATTGTTTTATCTGCAAAACTGTTATTCTAAAAGGCATAAAAAAGGTATTAAATTTCTCAAAATTGTTCCTTTAGAATTCGTTTTCATGGTATTAATAATATAGATACTACTACCGCTTCGGAAAAAAATGGCGCTCTGAGAGAGAACAAGCGACGCAAGAAACTCTCCCAGCATTCCTTTTTTGTGCTCTTTTTAATAAAATATACAATATTTTACTGTCATTGCTATTGCTATAAAATAATCATAATCTATTCCCAAGCTGTCCAATCACTTAGATATTCAGGTGTGGAGTAGTAGAATTTGCGACAGAACTGCAAACGTAGCCTAACCTAAATAACTTTACGTAGATAGAACTGCAAAAATAACTCCAAAATTCAGTAATCGCGCAAAATTACACGAACAAATAAAGTTGAATTAAAAGACATAATAAGTTATTAAGATTATCTTGACATACTTGGCGTTTCCTTCTTCGTATTGCTGATAAAAAACATGTTTTGTCATTATCCTTTCTGGAGAATTTTTTTGTGTGTTATTAAGATTAACGAATATGTAATTCAATAAGCCAGTAACTGGATTAATTGATAACGTGTTGCTATGATCCCTGCTAGGATGAATTAGGCATACATCCATTACATACATTCTTATCAACTTTCGCGTTTATAATATAACTATACGTACGTACGGCACGCTATGATGGCCGTTTTGACGTTTGTCCACTCATGAAGTTTCGTATTAATTAATAATTACATTGGAGGAGCAAATTACTGTTCTTTATTGTCAATAGTTACGTGCAGTTAGTCATAAAAATTTATCGAATGTATAATTTTAGGTCACAAAATTAATTTATTACATTGGTTTCTAAACTATATTAAAGACCCGCGAACATTTGTTTTTTATTTTTATAAGATTCTAATCATTGGTTATTTACCACAAAACACGGCATTTGATGTTCGAAATTTAAAATTTTTAAAAATGATATCTAATAAGAACGTCACATAGGATCGCTGGCCAGAAGAACTACAACCTCCGGCAAACTCGAATCAATGCTCAATGCAAAACAAAGCAGTTTTTACTTGACGTTGCTTCGAATAGTACAAATTGTGGAGTGCACTGCGATTGTGATATAGTTTTGACCTGGCTTTGGATTTCGGATATTGATACTGCATTACTGTTGACCCTTGCTCGTTAATTCGGACTCTTTTTACGACTTTTGTTGTGGATTTCGTCGATATGGCCGAACGTACGCATCACATCACTATTATAATATGTCAAAACGGCCATCATAGCGTGCAGCTAGTATAGGCTTAATGTCGTTATATAGCCATCTGTGTAAGATTTCAAAATATAGGACTATTTAAGTTTATGTATACTTAAAAAGTGTGTGTATACGTATGTATGCACGCAATAAGTTATACTTCTTTGGCGTAACAAAACAAATCTTTAAAATTATTTATTCGTCGTGCTATTCTACTTTTGTAGAAAGAACAATATTGTAAAAATCGTGAAATGAATTATTGAATATCAACGAATACGGCTGTATTGGCTTGAGCCCTTTGCCTGTCCTAATAATGGACGAAGAAACCAGAAAAACAAACAATCAATGTAATTTATCAGAAAACTGTCAAATGTCAATAATTGTTAATTGTCAATGTTTAAAAGACTTTTGTGTTACAGTGATGCGCGCGCATCTTAATATTTCATTCTCATAATTTTTTCATGCGCCTAAAGAAGTATAACTTCCAAAAAAATGTGAGAGATTATTTTACATTCAAATAATAGGTAATATTAAAATTAATTATATTTTCTAGATTGACACCTGTAATCGTCTGTGGGTGGTAGATTCAGGAAAGATTGGTGACATGCAAGTGTGTCCCCCACAAGTTGGCATTTGATCTACAGGCCGATCGTCTGCTGTACAGACACAAAGTTAACGCCTCAAACTATATCGCTACATCGCTGTTTATAACTCCTGTAAGTATTTTGAATGCAAATATGCATTCAATGGGATTAATATACAATGTTTTATTATCATATATTATATTATCATCATATTAATATTACTAGCTCGTGCACAGCAACTGTTATGGAGCTACCGCCGTTCCCATATTTTCAGTTTATCTCTTTCTTGAGATAAAAATCGTAACTATCGTTGACTTTTCTATCCCAATAAACTTATCGACGGTAACTCATCTTATCCGTATTCGCTGTCTGTCGAAAGGACGACGTATAGCTTTCCCGCGATAGAAGTTTGTATGTAAATTGCAATTCATGCGTCCCAATATAAGGCGATAAGAATGACTTATCGGGTATATTGAGACAGCTTCAGATTATTGTCAGCTAATTACTGACAGTAGAAGGTAGTAATTTATCTCTATCTGTAGATAGTATATTGGGAACGGTCGTTAGTAGGAGAAACATTAATACTTATCCGTCTTTCCATAAAAAACATTCTCAACTGCTTTTTTCCTTGGTTTTAATCCTTAGGTCAAAATTATTTTCAAATAAGATCAGTATCATAAATATCTGTCTTTTTGTGCAGATTTTTGTAGTGAAAACTTATTTAGCGGCGTTGAGCACCATTCTTGGGATGGATATAAAATGTTAAACTCGCGTCAGGACACGTGACCTGATCGAAAATTCGTAAGACAATCATTATGGAATCAAAGTTGATTTTTCTGAGAGAAAAACTTTTTAATGTAAAGTAACTGTAATAGTTCTGAAGTGTTAATTTTTTTACGTAATATAAATTGTCAAATTTGTGTAGTGCAATAAATGAATATTGTATTTAACCACATAAATGCTAGTACTTTTATACTGATAAATCAACAATTCGTGCGAAATTATTCCCTAACCATTCCTAAAATTCAAGTTTTTACTTCAGCCGGCACGTTTTATTTGTTTTTTTGAGTGCCAAATACTAATATATTTCCTTGCCATTCTGTTTCAAATTTTTTCTTTAAGATTGGTTGAGAAAGGTCTAAACAATTTATGTTTTTAAAGTGATAACCCTCATTTCTGGGATCAGCAGCAAGTTACATAGTGTAAAAGTTCTTGTAGTTCTAAAAAAAACTGCTTACTAGATCTCGTTCAAACCAAGTTTGCATGGTAATGTACATTTATTTTTTTAGTTTATCATTCTCTTATTTTGGAAGTTCCAGGGGGGGATGGATACACATTTTAACACTTTGGAAGTATCTCGCGCAAGCTATTCAGTTTAAAAAAAAATGATATTAGAAACCTCAATATCATTTGAAGACCTATCCATAGTAAAAAAAATAGTTTCAGCTCTAAGTTTTTTATCACCCCCACAATTTATTGTTTTTTTTTCTATTTTTGTGTGAAAATCTTAATGCGGTTAACAGAATACTAATAGAATACGGAAATCTACTTACCAAGTTTCAACAGTATAGTTCTCATAGTTTCGAAAAAAGTGACTGTGACATACGGACATACAGACAGATATGACGAATCTATAAGGATTCCGTTTTTTGCCATTTTGGCTACCGTATTTGGCGTATTTTGCCCTTATAAACTATTATGTAATAACAAAAATCGTTTCATTAGTTTTATGATTCAGCTTTTCCATGCCAACATTGGATTGTTCCAGGTGGTTGACGTCAGATCTGACTGCCGCGACACGTTCGTGTACGTCGCCGATGTCTCCGGCTTCGGTCTCCTCGTGGTTGATGTCCACCGCGACAGGTCCTGGAGAGTAACTCATCGACATTTCTTCCCATACCCTTCACACGGAACATTTACAATTGACGGTAGTTGCATTTTTTTCATCAGGGTATTGTTGACGATAGTTTATCGGCTATAGCAAGTAGCATTAGAGTACAGAGTTATTCATTAGCTGAAACAGATGATATAAGCCTTAGAGTTACATATTCGTGGGCCATACTGAAAGTTCCTCGACTGACCATTAGTAAAACAATTATTTTAAATTTTTTACTGGGCATATGCATATTACGGTGCTTACTTATTTGATTTTTTTTTATGAAAATAAGGGTCGAGACGAGCAGAACGTTCAGCTGATGGTAATTGATACGCCCTGCCTATAACAATGCAGTGCCGCTCAGGATTCTTGAAAGACCCAAAAATTCTGAGCGGCACTACAAATGCGTTCGTCATCTTGAGACATAAGATGGTAAGTCTCACTTACCCAGTAATTTCACTAGCTACGGTACCCTTCAAGCCAAAGCACAGTAATGTTTACACATTATTGCTTCACGGCAGAAATAGGCGCCGTTGTGGTACCCATACTCTAGCCAGCATCCTGTGCAAAAGAGCCTCCCAATGGACGCGAGTAGGTTACATTTTAGTTTATGTGATTTTCATTTGTTTATAAATAGTGGCATAGTTTTGAAATTTGTGTGGCGACAGTTTAATGAATTGAGCCCGAGAAAATATAGGCGCCATGATTTTACGCTGCGGCCAAAGTTAACAAGAGAGTGAGATTGAGATGATTTTGAGATTTCCATCTCGTTCTCTGTGTATTACTGTTTCCATGAATTTAGACATGGACGTGATCATTTTCCTGAAGATCACCCGGCAACTACTGTTACCGAAATCTCGATCCTTTGACGTCCACTCGATGGATACGATTTAACATGACCAGATACGATTGTGTGTATAGTAGTGCCTATAATTAAAAAAAAGAAAAATATCTTTAATGAATGGGCTGTATAAATATTATCACTGATGACGAAATCTAGATATTACATTGCTTTGAAGCCAAAGAAAAAGTCAATCGGCGAAATGCGTCTTTGTTTTTGAAGAGATGCGACGAAAGTTAAGAAAATTCGAAGAGTTGGTAAATTCGGACTTTACAAAAACCAAAGGACAGTTACCAGTGTCAACAGGCGGAAAAGTGCTAATTTGTTTCACATAGGCTAAGCGTCAAGTATAAGCACCTTTATCCATAATATAATGGACATTATTCGATTCATTTTCACCCAGAAAGTGGACAGTGCTGAGGAAAGAAAGTGGAAGCGGCACGCCCGCAAGGAACCCGCTTGTAGAGATGTGTCGAAGGGTCAGACCGACAAGGATGGCTTCATGAAGGTGGAGCGGAAGAAGAGGAGGCCTCCTAGTTATAATGAATGTGGCACAGCACCGATAGGACAGAACCAGCACCTGCGCCCCGTAGTCCCAGCGAAATATATCTACGTCTCCCGCTTTCACCACACCACCAAGGCCTCCGACATTGTTCAGTACTTGGTGGACAAAACAAGGCACCGGTTGGGGGTCGAAAAGTTGGTGACGCGTCACGCAGTAGACTTTAACTCTTTTGTTGTTCGCGTCCCGACAGAACATATATCGACCTTCCTGGACGTGAAGCTGTGGCCGAAAGGGGTCGTATTTCGCAAGTATCGCGGACATCGCCGACCGCCGGAAGTTACCGAACCCGCGCCTCACATTGCCGCAAAAATGTGACGTAGATTTAAGTTTTAAAAATATGTATGTTAGATTATAAGGTATGTATTTTATGGGCCTTGTAGCCTGAAATAAAATGATTTATTTATTATTTATTATTATTATTTTATGCTACTTTATCTCCTGATATATGACACCTACTCTCGTCTGGTACTGTGATAGTGATATTTTCTTTTGTTGTTTCAGGTGAAAGCTTCGACTTGATGGATGGAGTCCTCGGGATGGCTCTGTCACCTCATCTACCACCAAACGGTGAATGTTTCGTGTACTTCCATGCACTGGCATCTACCAGCGAAAACGTTGTCCGGACAAGTATACATCGCAATGACTCCTTCTTAAGGGATTCCAATGCTGATCCTAATTCTATTAATGTAAGTAGCGATAACAGATGAATATGCGAATAGAAGGTGATAATTAAAGACATAAGAGTTCCGTAATGACTGATGAAATAAGAAGAAGGGTTCTGAAAACGCCATCTGCATCGCCTTTAACCCTTTTTAACCATCGAACTTTGTAAATGTGTATTTTGACCAAATGGATAATAAATTAAAGTGATCATTATTCTTCAGGCGCTTAGGATTTGGTTTTGATTTGATTTTCATGTCCATAGCATGTGTTTGTACTAGGTCGATGAAGAGTACTAGGTTTTAATTCACCTGCGTGTTAAAAAAAGGCTTAAATTGCTCTATGTTTTAGAACTATTTATTACACAGCTTTAAAAAGCAGCATACATCGATATTTGATATTAATATCGCCACGTATTCCTGGTAAATTGGCATTGACAAACAGACAGGTTAACAAAGTGAATTTAAAAGTTTCTTTTTTTGGAGGTTGTCCTGATCTAAGAACAAATGCGCCAGTCTATTAAACTCCTAGATTATTTACGTGCAACCAAAAATAACTGTGTATAATTGTTTTGCCTCATTTTACTTTTAGGTTTTTCCCGAAAAGAGACCGAATCAATCTGCAGCAGAAGCAATGAATAAAGATGGAATCTTATTCTTTGGCTTGATGGAACCACCGAGTATTTGGTGTTGGAACTCTGCAACTGAATTCGGTCCCAAGAACTTCCATCAAATTGCCATGAACAGAGAAACTTTACAATTTGCAAGTGGTTTGAAGATCATTAAGAATGTCAAAGGCGAAGAAGAACTCTGGGTTCTAACTTCAAGTTTTCAGAGAGTAATGACGGGAAGCCTGAATTCAAATAGAGTCAACTTTAGGATTCATGCAGAAAAGATTGCCAACATTCTAGAGGATTCCCTCTGTTTAGCGCCCCCAAAGGATCGTGCGCATGCCCATCATGCCAATTCTATATTGAAAAATGTCCCCAGACAACACTGGAAATATGGAGCTGTAGCATATCTCAAATCAATCAAAAATTCAAGCGCTGTCAAATCGATTACACAAAAAATTCAAACTGCAGCATTGGCCATAATCCAATTACATAGTGGATGATAATATAAGTTTATTAAGGAATAAATTATTTGACTATATCATTATATTTTATTTCAAATCAGACGGATTGTTTCAATATATCCGTATACATTTGCACTTTCCTTGCAATACTCATATCAATATGTTTATCCTCAATGCCAATAATTAGGCCACCTATAATAGAAGGCTCTACTTTTTCAGTGAGTTAAATTTTTTTTCCACCTTCCACTAAATCCTTTAAAGCGTCAACGAGAGTTTTTCTTGTGGCTTCATCGAGAGGTTTTGCGGTAATGATCTCACATAAGGCTTCATTTCTATGAGCTACCATGACTGTTAGAAACAATGTTATCATCTTCTTAAGCATTTTTAATCGACCGTTTTCAGCTACTACTTGCAAAAAATTTATTGCAGCAGGAGGAGCACCTTTAAGCAAAGAGTATTTTACATTATTTTACTACCGATGAAAGAATTGCAGTATATTTTCATTGCAATACCAGATGAATCACAGGAGCATTCCCGGCCCATTAGAATAGTGTACGCGCTTTTATGGAAGGTACCCTTGTCGTATAGTCCTGGAAACACCGCACAAGGAAGCTCACTCTACTGCTTGGTTGTACGTGGAAGAAAGTTTCTTGGAGACCACATTGTGGAGGAACGCCATACGGCCAAATGGGGGGCAATATCCTAATTTGTGGCGTGTCGTACGAAGCTGGAATTCAGCCGCAAGAAGCAGATCAACCGCTCTTCGGAACACTCCCGGTGATAATTGAAGTAGAAGACACGCAATAAAAATGAGGTCGCTACGCAATGCCAAGACATCTGGCACAGAGCACTGGATGACTGACAATTCGTGCAGCTCTGCATTGCACGCGCTCAAACAGTTCCAGCTTATACTGGGATATGATAGACCAGAGACTACAGCAACACTCCATTAACTGTGGGCAGAACTGCGCTTTGTAGAGCCCTAGCCTAGAGAAGAAGGAGGGCCGGCTTCTTAAACATATCCAAAAGCATTTCAACAAATATTAAAGCAAATGTCTAAATGTAAACAACTACAGTGTTAGTAAATATACCGGCTTCTTCTGCAATTTTCTTTAAAAGCTTAGCTTTTTCCATCGCTGACATCATGCTGCTTTCAATAAAGTCTACAACGCCTGGTTTTCCGAGTGACTTCTGCATGTCTTGGAGATGTTTCTCGACCTATTCTATTTGCTTCATCTGTAATGCCGCGCTGTACAGAGCGGAGACGTAACGTCCCTCGATTCCTTTAAGGAAAATAAGTAAGATAAATAAGAAACAAAACCGCTGATCTGAAGACAGACTAATCAGTTAATTAGTTAAACTTTTTGGACTTTGAAATACTATAATGTGCAAGGAATTGGTGGCCAAAAGGTATTTAAGCTAGTCGAGGTTGGGTAGAAGAAAAGAAAGAAAGATAACGCTTCACGGTAGCGTATCGTCAAACTTTTTTTGTAAATACAATTGCAAGAATCATTTTAATAATTGTAAAGTGCATTGATTTTTAGTTAGAATAATAAAGGAATATAGAAAGGAAGAAATAAGCAAAATATAGATAAGACAGATATGCGTGCTGTAAAATTCCATTGGAAAAGATTAATAAAAACTTACCGAAAACAGAAATAGGTGGTCTTGTTGAGGTTGCAGCCGAACACATAGATCTAACAATTGCACGACCTGCTAAATGCCATTGAACACAAAATAGCATATTCACTTATTTAAAGTTTAGTTAAATCGAAATCATACACTTTTTAATGAAAATAATTTCTTTTAGTAAATTGTTAAGGTGTTGTCTTGAATGACATTTGAGTCAAAGAGAATTTAACCACTACAATTTGAGTACTATATTATATTACGTCACATTAAAATTACGCAACATAAAAGTTTATTATGAACTCTAGTTTGTCTTTCTCTGTATATTATCATTAGTCTCCTAGTTTGTACTAGTATATTATTTCGCGAGTAAAAAAATATCTCAGCCGCAAAATCATCTCATGAGTTTATTTATATTGTAATAGCTGTGAGTTTGTTTCACTAATAAATCGAAGGAATAATATAGGTACACTTTTGTTGATTATGTACTTATGTAATATTTAAATGTGAATTAAAAGAAATTATAAATTTATTATGAGCTTAATTCGGTACATATGTTTCGTTTACTATAATCATTTTATTATGAGTTTGAGGATATCCTGATTTACATTTTTGAGGCAAATTCTTACAGGGAATTAATTACCAACATTTGATTTATTTGGTTTATTTTTATATATTTTTTTTTACTTGAAAATAATAATCTATATAATATGTATGCGGAAATTACCAAAAAAAAAATAATTTGAAACAAGGAGCTCTATTTTGTTCTCAAAATTTAAAGCAGAGTCAAATTTGATCACGAGATACGGTTAAAAAATTGAAACTAAAGCTACATAATCCATGCATTGATTTACTGGCAAATTACTAATATTCATCACACGAAAGCTTTCACACTGAAATCATATTTAGCAATATATTTAGAAAATCTTAAGGTAGCGAAAAGTAGAGTCTTAAGAAGCTGAAATAAGGGACATTTACCTTAGTGTGATTTTAGATATGTAGGGCTTTTAATATTATAGGTATCAGTTAGTTACAAAGTTAGGTTGGGGTTTCTGAAAATAATCTAATAGGTGAGAACGAAAATGAAATGATTTTTGGATAAACTAATTATAACTTCTATAAATAAAAGAAAAGTGATATTTAACAAATATATAATAATTGTAGCCTTGCTGAAAACAGTAAAAACGTATACTTTGATGTGTTTCTTCTATCGAGGAAATTTATTTTTTAATTACATTAAACTATCTTATTCTGAATCGGATTCTTGAGGAAGTATTAATTAATATTAAATATTAAATGCAAATATTTAATATTTTTTATCTTAAACATTTTCATAAAACTAGTTATGTATCGGGCGTCGGGAATTAAGTTTTTAAAAAGCACTTTTATTTAACAATATTTAATGTTACTCACAGATAAATTGGAACAAGACTATTTAAACAATATCGTAACTAAACTAAAGAAATCTAAAAGACAATGGGTGCACTATCAGCACTATGTCAGGGTACGGGGTGGCAACGTATGCAGGTTTAGCCGAGTTGGGCCTGCGTAACTAGCTTTTTTTTTAAATATATCTATTTAAAACGTTACCACTTTACACTAATATAACAGCAAACCAAACATCACGAAGATAATTAAAAATCTATCATTGTTATCCGGAATATTTGAAAAATTTAATAATTGAAATGGAATTAAGAAAAGGTTTATCACTCCTGCAGTCATATAATAAAACATCATATATTTAAATATGTGTATATAAACATATTACTAATTTTAGGATTATTTTATTTTACTTTATAATTTATCAGTACCTAAATATTCTTAATTAAATATCTTTAATTATATACTATAAACACTTCATCCTGTTCCAAAATCAAATTGTACAAATTGTGAGGAATGTCTAACTTAAATACCTGTGATAGAACAGAAATGATAGTCCGATACCAGTTTGTATATGTTTTATTTTAAGTTAAGTAATATAATTAAGTATATGTTAAACCTATGTTAATACATCGTATTGAAATGCTTGATCAGTTTCCAACAGCGCCCGGATATATATGACGAGGGAGCTGAGTGCCATGGCTGAGGAAAGTGAATTACATGAGCCTCCTTCTGATGCAGCCACCTTCTTTATTTTATATTCTTCCTGCAATTAATATGTTGTATATTATTATTGAAATTATTCGCACCAGTAAGGGATACAAAGAACTAAGAATGGGCAACAGCATCTTTCCGAGAGCTCATTATCATCTACTAATAAGATCATTATCATATGCCAATGATGATCACCAAGTTAAATGGTTTACCGTTAATCATAGCTCTATTTGATCCTACGATACAGTCTCCGACTTGTGTGGCGATTCAATGACAATCACAATTTAGTCATATATATAAGCTTGTAAAATATTGAAACTTATTGTAATTTAATGACAATGCATATGTAAAAAGATCGATTTAAATAAATTATACTTATTCTTATTGTTACTACGATCGCCAACCCATCTGCAGAGCATAGCGATTATGACAAATAACCCAAAATTAATGACTGACACTATCCGGCCCCCATTATCCGGCGGCCTGTTCATACTGGCCACGGTAGCAGACAATTAATAAGCGACGGGATAGGAGATGCTAAGAATCCCCGGGTTTGGAATGGCTATAAGCGAAAGTTGATAGGCCCTCCACAAGTTGGACCTATGATCTAGTCAGATCGCTGGAATAGGTTGGAAAGGGTAGCAGGGATCGATCGTCGTCTTTCGGCTGTTCAGTAAGTAAAGTATATGATTGTTGACATTTTGGAAACTCACGATTTAATTTTAATTTTATATTTACATGGTAGGATCTTATTTTATTTTATATACATTACATGGTCTCGACAGTACGGACAGTTTTAGTATGCAATTAGTTATTATACATAAATAAAAATACTGATTTTATTATAGAAACTAGATTTAATAACAAGTAAAATGATGAAAAACAATTTCAATTCATCAAATTATTAAAAAAAGAGTTAAGGCGTCTTCGCCTTAAGCAGAAAACACGCAAACATGGTGTTTTTAGACAAGTTTTGTGGTGAAACTATAGCATTTTGAGCTATGAACACTATTTAATCCTGTTACACATATCCTTAAGTCTTATTTGTAGGTTGCTAATACTTGCTGTTGGTTATAGTTAACACTGCCGAGCCTTTTTGAACTACCACATTTCTTTGAAGTTAAACAAGTTTTTTGGCATGGCGTGACGCATTTTTTGGTATTTCTTTCAGAAAAGTTATTCCTATAGCTTGTACTTTTTTGTGTAGGTTCATTTATTCAGATTAGTAGTGAATAACGAGGATTGTAAGCATATGAACTGATTTCCACGCAAGAATTTTGAAAATATTGACTTTATTACATAGATGGCGGGCCGGCAGCCGTGAACTCACATCGCTCAAGGTCGCTGGCATTTAGTGTCGCCTTAAAGACACACTTGGATTCATACATATACTTTAATATCTTGAGATCCTTGTATATGTTATAGCACAGACACACTTACATATGATATTATAGAGTAGGGATGTAAACCTACTTTCATATTGTTAAAGTTATAACTTGGTTACCGGTAAGATTACTTCACACCAAACCTCGCACTCAATAAATGGTCATATTGAAGTTATCTTACAAATCGATAATAGATGTCGCTCTCTAACAACACCTAGATCTACGTATCTAAAATAACAAATACCATAGATGCTGTAGTAACTAACGTAAGTGGGATAGTAAATTCTATGGTAAATTGCTTTATTATTCTGTCAACAGATAGCACATGTTATTTTTCAAATTTTATTTTGAAATCCTAAAATTCTCTCTGTTTATTTGTCGTCACTATCGGCAAATATAAGGTGTTTTCTTTTGTTTTGTTTATCATTCAATTTTATGAAAAATATTGGAAGTAATGTTCCCACAAAAACCCACTTTTGAGGAATAATATACAGAGATTAAGGCAGATAAAGCTTCAAAGACAGTTTTGCAAAATTGGCAACAAAATTTACATTGATATTACTTATTTACAAAAATGTTTAGCACACCTCTCTATCAGTTTTTGCTGCTGGAGCTCCCGGACCCACAAATCCAGTAAGTCTGAGAAATGGTTGGCGATCATCTGCGAAGCAACCTTTGGGCTCCTGCCAAGATATTATTTTGTTCATCCAACGTGGCTTTATGAATTCTCCGTAGCCTTGTGAAGCGCAATAGTTAACTGAAATTAGCAGAAAAATCAATTCCTAAGATCGTTATCTTTCGGTCAATCTGTCTGTTTGTTCCGGCTAATAATGAATGACTGACGGAATTCTAGTAATAAAGTAATACATTCGTTGAAACTCAAGGAAGGTTTACATATTTTAAACAGTTTGTCGTGTCAAGATCCAACCCACGCGTTCACCCATGCATATCTCTCGAACCGTTTATTGACACAACAACGTCTGTCGGGTCAGCTAATAACTCATGTTATAAAGAGTAAATTAGGTTTATTTTGTTTAAAAGGATGAATAAAAGCTACGTACAAAACAAACCAATGAGATGACGATTAAATTACATTCAGTAGACAAATTTATACGTAAACAAAATCTACGCGAACGCGGAAGGCATCTGGCGAAGGATAAACAGAAAACATGCAAACAAGGTGTTTTAAGACAAGTTTTGTGGTGAAAATATAGGATTTGGAGCTGTGAACACTACTTTATCCTGTTACACATACCCTTAAGTCTTACTTGTAGGTTGCTAATGCTTATTGTTGGTTAAAGTTAGCACTCTAAAGCTATTATGAACTACCAGTTTTCTTTGCAATTAAACAAGTTTTTTCTCGGCATCATGCATTTGTTTAGTATACTACTATCATAAGAGTTGTTCTTATAGATTTTACTTTTTTATGTAGGTACATTTATTCAAATTAGTAATCAATAATGAGAATTGTAAGCAATTAAGCAGTTTGCGCCTGTTAAAATGTTATATTTTCGACCTAAGAATTTTGAAAATATTGGCTTTGTTACATAGGAGCCGTGAACTCATATCGCTCAAGGTCGCCGGCATTTAGTGTCGCCTTAAGTACGGTATTATGAAAGTATACTCACTTTGTTGCATAAACAAGGTTTTTGTCCCAGGTGGGTGATTCCAAGCCTCAAGAGATTTTGTCTCTTTGTAGATTTGAATGCACAACTTGTAAATGTTTGCTGCTAGATCGACACCTTCCATGCAGTCGAATATACGGGCCAATATTAGGGCTCTCACCCTACTGGTCTGTTGAAATGCCAAGCCTGAACCCTGCATTATTTGGCTGCTGCATTCCGGGCTCAGTTCACAAGAACCGTCAGTCTGTGTTGTCTGTGTTTCCATTGCTGATATCAACAGCTGCATCATACAGGCGTCTGTCAAAATATTTTAAGTAACATTTTGCTTTGATAGAAGAGTTATTTTCATGTGGACGTGAGCTAATCAGATGCTTTATACAGCGTGGTGCTAAAATGGCTACATTAAGTAGAGCTATTTAACATTTATCATAAAAAAAACATAATTTACCTAAAAAAATTAATTTTCAGTTTGTTTATATATAAAATTGAATAATTTATATTGTAATGAAAATTTTGACATTGACCAAGTGTGCATGCTATTGTTAGTGGTTAAATACTTTAAGCTATTGTAAGTCCAAATTTGTACCAACCTCTTGAATAGCAAATAAATAATAATAATAAAAAATACAATAAAAGTAACCTGTACGTAATCTAGTAGTCGCGTGCGATCCTTGGTACGATGTTGGTACTGACACCTACTTCGTGCTTACTTGAGCGACCATTAAAATTTTATTTCCTAAATATATAATTTGTTTGTCAGAAAATTCCAATTACTAAGCACGGACTAGTAAAAAAAGAAGGACTCCGCGCCGTGATATTAGCAACTGAAGCACCTTTATGCTAGTGTGTGTGCGGTTACGGGGTATACCAGATACACAATTTTTTCTCCCTTAAATAATCATATACCCACAAATACTTTTATATTATTATTCTTACACTTTTCACAACGCACGACGGCATTTTTAAAATATTTTATTGCGACGCAAACTTGTCACAGACGATGGCAAATCTCATAATAGCTGCCGATCGGCTTGTATTAGTGTAAGTATGCGTGGGGCTATGTATTTACACGTTTATCGGCTTGTGTCGGTGCCTCACTGCTATGTAAGGTGACACGGAATCCTTCTTTTTTATTTCAACAAGTCTGACCAGACTGCGCAAACCAGAACAAGACATTAACATTTATAATAGTAGTAGGATTTACTTATAAATTAAACAATAGTAATTATATTAAATATTCATTTACCTGCTGCCTTTCGACTGGGCATTTTAGTCCGAGCTTCTTGAACATATTGTTCGAAATCAAATCGAAACGGCTTCTGCGTTCCCATAGTCCCCAGTGTGAGAGGCTCCATAACAGACGCAAGTACATCCATGTTCTCAAATATTGCCTTGGCAACTGATTGAAAGAGGTTAACATTAATGGTTTCATATCAAAAACTAAAAGAACCGTGTGCGTCTCGGGATCTCCGACAAAAGTGATAACTTAACCTAATCTATACTAAAATTGAACTATTTAATATTAAAATTGTTTAAATCGAGAAATGCTTAGGTTATTACATACATTTTATGTAAGTATATTATTATTAATATGATGAAGGAAAAGTTTAACTAACAATAATGTAATATATATATAGTGAAAATGGTCTTTGTTTGAGGCTCAATCACGCCTAAACCACTGATCGTATCAACATGAAACTACTACCATCATTTGATACGAAATTTATCCTAGATGATTTATGGCTACTTATTTTGAGACCAACGTTCCTTCCTTTTAAAATTCGCCCAGCGAATCTATTATTGATTATAAAATGTATTTTATTCGTAGTCACAATTCTTGAATATCTACATTAGAATTTTGTGTATGTACATTATTAGTATAATTATTTAATTGTATAAAAGTAACAATTGGTTAGAGTGAGAGAGGAGGAGCCTGCATACCACTTTCGCATATTTACCCTCCTGTAAGAACTTATCACTTCAAAATTACTCGACGAAATTAACCGAATTCCACCTTCGCACGGCACGTCACAAAATTGAATATCATTCTTACCATCTGGATGTGTGTTGTCCACAGTTTTATTTTCGTGGAAATTTCTAAATGGTGCGACCAACTTGTTGAATGAGCATCCTTGTAGTGTCTTACCAGGACAATGCGACAAGAAGCACGTGCACAATAGGCCGGAAATGGGAGTGTGACTGCAGTTCCACCTTCGCACGACACGCCACAAGTTAGGATATCATCCCCACCATCTGGATGTGTGGCGGTCCTCCACAGTGCGGTTTTCAAGGAGCTTTCTTCCTCGTACTACTAAGTCGTGGAATGAGCTTCCTTGTGCGGTGTTTCCGGGACGATACGACATGGGTACCTTCAAAAAACGCGCGTACACCTTCCTTAAAAGCCGGCAACGCTCTTGTGATTCCTCTGGTGTTGCAAGAGAATGTGGGTGGCGGTGATCACTTAACACCAGGTGACCCGTACGCTCGTCCCATCCATCCCATTTTTGAAAATCGTCAAAGCGACACTCTTGATCCCTGCCGCTCCTGTTCGCTACCACAGTTGATAATTTTGATAATTCTTTTTTTATTTGAAAGCCGGTGCTTTCCGTGTGGTCTTTGGTCCAGATCTGATAGTGGCACCCATGAGCAAAACCATAAAAGTCTTAAAATTTAGTGAAATTATTAAGTTATTTTTGGAGTCGGTGTCAGCCAAGGTAGGATTATAGCTACATACATAGTTATAGGTGAGATGTGCTTGAGTCGTGAGGAGGCGAGAGGCAAGAGCGGGTCGCGGCGGGAGGATACCGATTCCAAAACTGACAGTAGTCGTAAGTTGAATTAGATTAATTAATTAGATTGTGTAAAAAGACGCAAGAATTTTATACTTTTTAGAAGATATTATAACTATTGTTTTGGAAAGTGTTTTTGAAGTCGATTCTTTTTATTTAAACTTTCTATCAATAATAAAGATATAGAAACTTGAAAACAAGCCCCATTCTGCAGCCGCTGTACTTAATACTCAAGTATCAGAAATGAACACACGTAAATTGCATTACAAGCACTCGAAATAGTTAGCTAAGTATCCGTGTATTAAGAAATTCTATTCATTTAAATTGAGAATGTATTACTTTGGTTTTGAAATGTAGCCTTGATCTAGTCTCCGAGTAAGCATATAGGTTTTATTTTAAGTTAAATTTGAATACTTTTATGGTTCCGTACCTCAAAAGGAAAAACGGAACCCTTATAGGATCACTTTATTTTCCGTCAGTCCATCAATCTGTCAAGAACCTTTACGTCGGGAGCGCGTGGAGGTATTAAGTTGTGCATTTATGAAAATTTCATACACGTTCATAAAAATCGTCATCTTTTTGCTCTTAATAGTGATTTTCATTATTATAACACTAGAAATATTGCACGTAACTAATTCTAGTAGGCTTCATAAGATACATAATAGCTTTAAGGGTAAATGTATACACTTTTATAATAAAGTCCCAGCCCCATTGAAATGTTTTATTAAAAACTGGTTGACCCAGCAAACCTTGTATTGCATTATAAAGTAATAAGAAAAATATCAAGAATTAAAAGTTTTGGGGCATAAAAAATAGATGACGACCGATTCTCAGACTACCAAATATTAAATCGTACATAAAATCTACCAACTATAGGTAGCTGAAATTAAGTTAGTTTTTTCCCATCTGAGAAAGTTAGAGAAATATAAAGATTCTCATTAGTTATTCATTTTAAACTATTCGTTCAATTTGGTTTCTGAACCACGCGGGACACGTCAAAAGAAAAACAAAATTGTTGTTTTTATTTAATTCCGTTTTTCATATTTATTCACCTTTTAAACCTTTTCTGGACTTCCACAAATGATTCAAGACCAAAATGAGCCAATTCGGTCCAGCCGTTCTCGAGTTTTAGCGAGACTAACGAACAGCAATTCATTTTTATATATATAGATGGCTCTGTCGTTAATCCAACTACTCCACAGCCGAATATCTAAGTGATCGGACAGCCTGGGACTAGATTATGATTATCTTATAGCAATAGCGATGACAAAGTATATTTGATTAAAAATGACCACGAATGCCCATTATGTGATTTTATTGTGTAATAAATTTCCGTAGCTTAAAACAATGTTTAGGCGATCAACTTCTGTGAAACTCCAATGCAATAATAATCAAATGAAGTTTACAGTTTAGCAAATTTTTATTGCTTCACCTGCAAAAACCTACCACTTTTAATACAAAAATAATTCAATATCAATATGACTATGGTTATAAAGATAAAAACCACCTATTTGGCACATAAGTGTATGCCATGTCGTGTCGTCCTTGTGTATAGCTTCATTTTTTTTTATGGAAATGAAAGGGAAACGTAAGGAAAGTGTACACGCCTTATTTGAAGGAACCCGTGTCGTATCGTCCCGGAAACACCGCATAAGGAAGCTCATGCCACAGCTCTCCTGTACGTGGAAGAAAGCTCCTTGAAAACCGCACTGTGAAGGATCATCCATGGTGGATCTCATCCAGATGGTGGGGATATCCTAACTTG
The DNA here is from genome assembly GCF_905404315.1 of Leptidea sinapis. Classification (NCBI taxonomy): domain Eukaryota; kingdom Metazoa; phylum Arthropoda; class Insecta; order Lepidoptera; family Pieridae; genus Leptidea; species Leptidea sinapis. Next base: position 13,704,802 of record NC_066283.1, on the reverse strand, counting down.
TGGCGTTTTGTGCAAATGTGGAATTCGGCGGCAGGCGATTGCAATTGGGAAAACGGTTCTAACAATCAAAAGATAATTTATTGGTTAAATTAAATCATAACGAAGTAGTTGTTTCTAACCTTTTAGTCATGCGGAAATAGATAAAATGAAAAATTAGATGATAGATGAAAAAAAAAATGAAAATTCAACATACCATATTCATAGTCTTTGCTTCGGTACACAAATGTTCCAGAGTCAGTTTTGTTTCGAATACGATCCATTCGTCTCGTTATATTCTGCAGATTCTCCTTCAGCTTATTTGGCACTGATGCATCTAATTCATTTATTACATATTCTAATTGGCCTTAAAACACGCAATAGTATATTTTGTTAATTTTACTTGAATTAAAAGGAATATTAGTAGTAGAAAATTATAATTAAGGGTCGAACTAATGAGTTGAATTCGTAATCTTCGTAAATCACATTTAAAAGTAGATTTGCCAACATCACAAAATCAAATCAAATCAAAATCACATTATTCATGTAGGTCACGGAAATGACACTAATGAATGTTAAAAAAATATTTTTCTTATTGAATCTACCGCTACTTCGTTAGCTAATGAGAAGTAGAAAAAATCTCATTGCCCCTCTTTTATATCAAGATTTACATATCCATCGATTTACAAATCATTTCAATTACAATATAATTCGTAAAATTATGCAACAAACACACTCAAACATCAAATAGTCATTGCCTTACACAAGTAAGTCAAAAAAGTAAATGTAAATTAATACAAAAGTTATTGAGTACAGTAACTGCGTCATCCACACACAACGTAAATAAATAAAGGTATTCTGTGAGCATATTATAAGCGATTATAAATAAAAAATATATTTATATAACAAATAATGTCTTTTTAGCCATATTATAGAAGTTAATAGAGTGCAATAAATTTACCGAAAATAGTATATACCCAGGGAGAAAAGTAGGTCATTCTCCCATGATTGTCAAGCTCGCCTTCGGCTCGGGTGTCAATATTCCGCGGGTGGCAATGTCCTACTTATTTCTCTTGGCGCGTATACGATATTTTTTCCCACCTGGACGAAAAGCTAGCTTTTTGTCCCTGGTACGAGGGACAAAAGTCGTCTTGCTCGGAGAGAATCGGCCACTTTTCTCCCTCGTACCAGTCAGCTTTCCATCAAAGTGGGAAAAAAATACATTTATTTTTATACATTTTTTCTTGTACAAGAGAATAGCCCATAAGTTTTGAAATAGCATAGAAATATGCTTATATATCATAGTCCGCTAGTAAAAAGAAAGTACTCCGCGCTGTGATATTAGCAAGTGAAGCACCTTTATGCTAGTGTGTGTGCGGTTACGGGATTTTTTCTCCCTTAAAAAATCATATATCCGCAAATACTTTAATATTATTGTTTATACACAACGCACGACGGCATTTTTAAAATATTTTATTGCGACGTAAACTGATCTTATACAAATGATTTAAGTTTTCTTTAGTGTTAATTGCGCCAATATTTGTTTTTAAAACAATTCGACACGTGTTTCGCCTCTACACGAGGCATCCTCAGGACGTGTTGTCTCGCCATAATTTTGTATAATTATGGATTTCCGCAAAGTAACGCCTAATTCAATAAATTTTCTGCAAACTGCTCTGTCACAGACATAATGGCGGCCGATCGGCTTGTATTAGTGTAAGTGTATGCGTGGGGCTATGTATTTACACGTTTTAGTGCCTCACTGTTATGTAAGGTAACACGTAGTCCTTATTTTTTTACTCGTCCGTGCTATATGTATGTTTTATAGTAATTAGCTTATATGATTTCAGCTTTACAATCCATTATATAGTATAAAGACTGTTAATTGGTACTGCGTGAGTAAGGACGATAAATCAACATCATCTTTAGCATCAATGTAATTCAACGTAACAAGAATTCCAGCGATACATTAAGATCATTATCCTACAGGCCGATGTAGACCAACTTCTATGATGTTGCGTTTATTTCTCTTGCAAAATTTGGCTAAGTTATGTTTAGCATACAAAGGCCTAGCTATCTATGTTCATAATATTATCATTAACATTGATTGAGAGTAATAACAATGTCCTAATAATGTTTTAGATTAGATCTTTGAAAAAATTGTACAAGATTTCTGGCAATGTTAAAGTTACTTAGTCGTGAATACTCATATGCCAATAAATAAATATAAAAAAAAAAAAACTGAAAATAAAATTTTATGAATTTGGAACCTGCGAGAGGTCGCAGATTCGAGTAACGCATCCTTGATAAAATTTAATTTTTAGTTTTATTTGTGTAATTAATCCCACAAGTGAGGGTTATCACTTTAAAAACATAACAAATTGTTTAGATTAGCAAGAGCGATACTTCAAGTCAATTTCCTAATATGCAAATATTTGGATTGAGCAGGTTATCAACTGTAAAGTAGATCCTGTAGGTGAAGCCACAACCTGAGATTTGAACAAAGCATACAAGATTTTATAAACGATACGTCACACGAACGGTTGGCTCAGTTGGAAAGAGCGCTCGCACGGAACGCGGAGGTCGCAGATTCGAGTCCAGCATCGTTCATAAAATTTTATTTTCAGTTTTATTTGTGTAATTAATCCTAGAAGTGAGGGTTATCACTTTAAAAACATAACAAATTATTAATAAAGAAAGATTTTTATTTTTTATTAAATGTTTTTCATCCTTGAACTTTAACTTAATCTAAACAAATCGTGATGTGTTTATTTATGAAGATACATTAGAATTAATAATTGCTAGACCATGACTTGATTTTGCTTTGAATTCTTTGAATTCTTGAAGAAAGAATAAACTCTACGTTCCGTATAAAATATCCAGGGTTAAGGGCTCCTTCATAGGTCTTGGTATTCATTCATACACTCACGCCTTGTTCCCGTCGGGGTAGGCAGAGACAATAGAATACCACTTGCTTCTATCCTTACAAACCTCACGCGCTTCCTCTACATTCATTACTCTTTTCATACATACTCGCCGGTATACATACCATTTCAGCATTCTTGGTGTTCAATTTCACAATAAAATACCAGAATATATACTAGGACTCACTGAGCACAAATTAAAGAAATATATTAAAGCTTCTTTTAAAAAGAATCCTTACTATTATACAGCAGATTATATAAATGCATAGTTCTTGTCTGGTTCTGCGCAGGCCAACTAAATTGTATAGTATTGTATTAAGTAGGGCAATTTTGTTATTTTTTTATTTATTTATTTATAAACATACAGTTTCTTCTTAAAATAATACAAAGTCCTGTAAAACTGTTTACACAGTTTTTCTACAGGATCGAGCGAGTCTCATAAAATAAATCTTAAATCGTATTTTACAAATATTACTGCAACAATAAATATCGATTCAATAGTTTTATAAATTTATTTTTGTTTGGTTCCCGTCGGATGTCGTCTGGCAAACTATTAAGCAGATATGGTATTCTTTTCTTAGATATGTTATTTTATGATTTAAAAAAGGTGGGAGTTCCTTAACAGTTCTTCTCCCTATGTGAAAGCCCGTTTACGAACTGATGTAGCTTCATGATGCTTAGCAAGTGTTGTTGCAATGTGTTATGTTACTGTCACTACCTATGGTAAATATTTATATTCAATTTCTTATTTCTACCGTTAAGCAGTAATGTGTAAGAATTGCTGTGTTTCGGTCTGAAGGGCGCCGTAGCTAGTGAAATTACTGGGCAAATGGGACTTATAATCTGATGTCTCAAGGTGACAAGCGCAGTTGTAGTACCGCTCAGAATTTTTGGGGTTTTTTGAGGAATCCTGAGCGGCACTGCATCGTAGTTCTCTGTTTCTTATCAAGTGCTTAAATACATGGTGTCAAATTGGTGTTAAAAGTATCATGGTGTCAAATTGGTGTTAAAAGTATCATGGTGTCAAATTGGTGTTAAAAGTATCATGGTGTCAAATTCGATAATGAAAATCATCCATACAAACATCCACCCCTGTTTAAATCCCTCAAAGCTTTCTATTCGCGATAAAAGGTAGCCTATGTCCTTTTCCAAACTCAAGTGTATCGCTGTACTAAAGTTCATCAAAATCGGTTCACATTCACATTTATTATATTAGTAAGGATTCTAATTTTTATTTATTTATTCCGATCTTACCTCTCGCCAACCCAAGTGTGATGTGAAATTCGGGATCCTTCGAAGGCTTCTTTTCATAATACCCAAGAAGCTTATCCAAAGTTAAAGATATTCTATACACCTTCGGAACATTGTAGATAAAGTCTTGAGTATCAAAGTACGGATATATCCCATAAGCGCTGATCGGAATTAACAAAACGATATATTTTCCAAGCATTTTGAAATGAACTGACCATTTATGGAGTGAAATTACTGATCGTAAAAGCAATCCACGCGGTTGTCGGTGATTGGGTTCAATAGCTGCGGCCTATTAGTGTTATATCGTCAACGTAATATAGTTGTTACAATTAAGGCTGGCTTACCTAATGATGGCTAGACCAGGAACAAAGAAAACCGGCTTATCGAGAAATCAAGACATGCTTTATAAATGGTTCCTTACTTCAGGAAGTTATGATGACTTGGTTAAGTAACAAAATTAAAGTTATGTATTTTATGGTATTGAAAAATGTTTTTATTTGTCATTTGTGCAGGGTAGTACTGCGACCTGCTGTCAATAAACTGTGGTGCATTTTAATTGTTATGGACAAATGATTCTGTTTAGCTTCAGACGTGATCTGCTTGTTCCGTCGTTTACTGTCATGAATAGAAACATATAAGCAATTAAAATTAATAATAATTAAAAAAAATAACCACATTAATGCCGATTTGGCGTGTGAGTAGATGCTCTTGGGCGTCACGGGCCATCCTGCCTAAAAACGGCAGGCCGTATCAGTCGTCGTGCCAGCATTTTTTTTTATGGAAAAGGAGGACAAACTAGCGTACGTGTCACCTGGTGTTGAGTGGTCACCGCCGCCCACAATCTCTTGCAACACGAGAGGAATCAGGAGCGTTGCCGGTCTTGAAGGAAGGTGTACGCGTTTTTTTTTTTAAGGTACCCATGTCGTATCGTCCCGGAAACACATTATTAAATTACACAGCATTAATAAAAGTCATCCGCAGAGCATTTGTCGCTATTAATATACCAGCAGTTTTAGAGCCAAACGGTATTATAACCCGCCGCGATGGCAATCGTCCTGATGGAATGACCCTGGTGGCTTGGATACGGGGAAGGGCACTGGTGTGTGAAGTGACATGCGCCGACACTCTGGCTCCTTCTCATGTCCAAGTTACAAAACGAGATGATTAATACGCCTGTAATAATAGATTTTTTTTTGTTATTTATGAAAATACGGGACGAGACGAGCAGGACGTTCAGCTGATGGTAATTGATACGCCCTGCCCATTACAATGCAGTGCCGCTCAGGATTCTTGAAAAGCCCAAAAATTTTGAGCGGCACTACAATTGCGCTCGTCACCTTGAGACATAAGATGTTAAGTCTCGTTTGCCCAGTAATTTCACTAGCTACGGCGCCCTTCAGACCGAAACACAGTAATGTTTACACATTACTGCTTCACGGCAGAAATAGGCGCCGTTGTGGTACCCATAATCTAGCCGGCTTCCTGTGCAAAGGAGCAACTGGTAACTGGTGTTTGAGTTAAAGAGATTACTAAGCCCTTAATGATTATTTATAATTATCTTAGCATCTAAAATAGCAGTGATTGGCAACATAATGACATGCAGTCCGCGATGGATGAGTGAGCGTGCTTCGGAGAAATCTAACGATGTCTTTGGTTCAACTTGAGCGATTTGCATATAAAAAAATGGCGGATTTTCGTTGAAGCAAGCAACCGTAGCGGTTCGTTTCTATGTGATTTCCTTATTATAATTATTGATTATTTATCATACTGACTGCATATCGTAAATATTAGTGTAAACTTTTAATAAAAAACAAATCAGCTTCAACAATGCATACAATATTTACATGAATATAATGTAGGTATGTTAGAGGAAGACAAGTGAATTCAAGAAAAATTGTGATTTGAATTCATTGAATTCAATAATGAAACATAAACTGTACGTGCCGCGTATAAGCCAGGGTTAAGGGCTCTTTTTTAAGCCTTAGTATTCAATCTAATATATAAAATTCTCGTATCCCAGTGTTTGTTACCAAAGTCCTCCGAAACGGCGGAACCGATTTGTATGAAGTTTTGTGTGCATTTCGGATAGGTCTGTGCATCGGCCAACATCTATTTTTCATACCCCTAAATGATAAATCCACCCCTAAATATATTTTAATTTTTTTGACAAATTTTTTATTTTTATTTTATTATGATCCAGCCTTCAAAAGTACAAACAACTTCAATTAATTCTTTTTCTACTATCTACAACTATTTTTGTATCGCGATTTTTATATTATTCTGTTCCATCCACAAGTCCGCTATAGGATTGCAAAATGGGAATCGAATACAATAATTGTAGTACAATATATTTGGTAGGTCTGAGAATCGGTTGCATCTATTTTTTATACTCAATTTTTTTTTAATTACTTTATATGGCAATACAAGGTTAGCTGGGTCAGCTAGTTTTACAATACGAGTCAGTATACTAGGTCTCAATGAACACAAATCTATGGAATATATTAAAGATTCTTTGAGAAAGAAGAGTTACTGTAGTGTAGCAGAATATAGAAGAGAATAATTCATGGTTCTTGACTGGTTCTGCGCAGGCCACCTTAAACTGTATAGTATTGTATGAGGATAAGCAATTTTGTTATTTAATGATTAAGAAGATAGGCTGGGAGTTTTAGACTTCTCCCCATGTCATAATGAATATGTTTATATTATAAGTAAGCAAGTTCCTGATGGAATGACGCTGGTGGCTTGGGCACGGGGAAGGGTGCTGGTGTGGGACGCGACCTGCGTCGACACTCTGGCTCCTTCTCATGTCCAAGTTACGTCAGTTGTTGCTGGGGCTGCTGCTTCGACTGCCAAAGACAGCAAGCGTCGCAAATATGTTGGTCTTAGTGAGTCATACATCTTTGTGAAGTTTGGTGTCGAGACACTTGGCCCGTGGGGCCCAGAGGCGCGGAGAATGTTCAAAATACTATCTACGCGCTTCAATAAGGCTACTGGAAACCCAAGCGCTGGCAGCTATTTCGGTCAACGGATCAGCCTTGCTATCCAACGCGGTAATGCTGCCAGTATTCTTGGTATGCTTCCACGTAATGATAGTTTTAATTTTATGTAGTCGTAGTATAGTAAGTATATATATACTTTCTGAGCTAGAAATTGTATTCCAACAATAATGGGAATTTCTACATAGCAAACTTGACAGCCTCAGAACTGCTCTAGTCATGAAGGCGGAAGGTATGCGTTACTCTTTAATAAATGCCTTGGAAATATACTTCCCCTCTTCTCCCATATACTGACTAGGCCCTTCATCATTTTCATGACAGAATCGTTTCGGAGAGTCAGACCTATAATATGATACTCTTTTTAAAGAGTGTAATTTGTAATTTGAAAAATAGAGCATGAAGATTTAATTAGCTAAGCAACAACGGATGAGTTAATATTGACCACGATGACTCATTCTTAATTGTGTCAGCTTTGTAATGAATTTAAAAAGAGAACGACTCACTGGTGCATCTATACATATAAACAAAATTGGAGTGTCTGTATGTAACATTGAAATGACCGTTTCTTACTACATGTAAGTATATGAATATACGGCACATACACCAAAATAACATATTTTACAATTTTTGTCTCTCTGTTTGTTCGGGCTAATATCTGAAATGGCTGGACCGAGTTTGACGGTACTATTATTGGCAGGTAGCTGATGTAATAAGGAGTAACTTAGGCTTCATTTATTTTAGAAAAAATATTATATTTTAGAAAAATAGTGTAATGTTGCAATGGACAAGAAACGATTTATCTCTAAAAATAATTTATATAACAAATGAACATTTGCCAGTTTCAAATAAATTCGAAATTTATTATTGCCATTTTAGTAAGTTGAGTTTTTATTGGGAGAATAAAATTAAAATTGGCAAGAAAATCATTGCCACTCATTTTACCCAGCTTCAAGCATTATCGATGGCTCCTACGTAAATAATCGTAACCCACAAAACTGCCATTTTTACTTTTTTGTATTTTCTTAATGAACTTAATGAGAACTATAAACTGTGTAAATTTCAAAATCAAATAATAAAGAATAAGGCTTTTATGTTTTAGTTTTCTATCGTATGTTGTTTTTCCATGCGGCGTAACTGATTGTATTTACTCTGGCTATACTTTACGCGGGAGGAGTGTGCGGATGAGGTGAAGCGCTGCGTATCGTATGTATCACTTACCGGTTAATACGTTGAACTTGCACATGCTCTAATCACAAATTTTTATTTAATTTGATGTGATAATTATTGATTGGTTTTACATTGAGCATTTAGCATTGAGAAAGTCGAATATTATAAAATATTCCCGAGCATAAAAACCCTATGATATTGCTTGTGGATCGGTCTGAAATGCCTTGAATGTTTGTGACGTTGTACATAAAACTGAAGAGGATCACTGCATTTCAAACAATAACACTGGAAACAGACTATTGGATAAGTATTTTTAACGTTTTATATGATTTTTACTCGTAGATTACAAAAATACCGTTTTTAGTAATACTTATCAATCAAATCAAGTAAGACTATGATTAGTATCACTTATGATTATGTCCGTTGTTTTTATCTTCTAAAATTATATAGTATGTAACTCAAACAATTTTTTACATCGTTCATTATAAAAAGTTATTTATTGTATCTAATACTTACTCTTTTTTACTTTGTTCGCATAAGAGTGTTTACTATCGTATTTATAACTTAACATAATTTACGTTGCTTTATCTCTTATTGTAACTAGCAATACGATAGTATACATGAGACTCTATAAAAATAATGGTGTCGTAAGTCAGATTTTCTTTTGTTTCAGACCCTCCATTTCCAACCAAGGCCGACCTTATTGAACTTACAGTCGTTTCTGAACTTTTGGGTGAAAATTTAGCATGATGGACTCCACCATTATTGATGTATCTAACTATTTATGATAATACGATGTTATTGTTAATTTAGGTATTAATTTTTTTTATTTTTTTTTGTAGATATTGTGTGGTGATTGTTATACTCTGATTTACGATGAAGAATCATTCGACATTATTACATCGTCTACGAATAGGTAGCACCTAGAAGGTACATCAGCACAAAATAATACGGCTGTAAATAATAGCGTAACACCTTCTTCTTCTCCTAGCTGCTCTATTAATCATTACTGATTGCACTAACGAATTTTTGTCCGTACTTTATCGAAGCTATTGCTTTACAAGAACCGCTGTCCCAGCATTCCGTTTTTTCCTGCTATTCAGCATCTCAAGCAAATACAGCACTGTGTCAACTTAAGTCAAAATCTTAAGAGGAGCGTTTATATCCATATTGAATTTCGTCGTAAATACACAATTCAATGTAAATCACCTTTTCCTGATTGTGAAAACAATACCATAGTCAATACCTCACCTGTGTAACAAGCAGTTTCTAGTGACACTTGGGATTAATGAGCAATTCGTGTATACCACAATAAGTAAAACCAACTTATCAAGTGGAACTTTAGAAAACGATGTATGATTATCGGATTAAGAACGAAAACCACCCCCGCATAGTTATAGATGACGTTAAGAAAAGTGTTATCATTCATTAAATAACTCATTGTATAAGAAAAGACACATCAAAATGTATTTAGATGGTGATTGAAACTTTCGAATGTTATTCGTTATGTATAAGGAATGGTTCAATCCTTTGTTTGAAATTGAGTTTCTTTATTTCAAAAAATTACTAATGTGACATATGCCATAAACCCACGCTTATAATTACCACAAATAAATAACGTGAGGTCATAAAATTCATATTTCTAATAAATCATACGACGGGCGCTAAAAACAGCAGACAAAAAAAAGGCAAAATTATAGCAGCCACGTTTGATTTTCAAAAAGTTTCAATCTCGCCCTGTGGGTTAATTAGTGTCTTTTATTATAAACGAAAGTTAGAGACTACTAATTTTACCGTATTTGATCTTGTGGATGAAGGAAAAAGAGGAGCAAACAAAGTGGCTAGTTGTTTAACGGATTTTGTAGCAAATGGTATGCAAGGTGGGACAGTGGAGTTTCGGTTTTTCTCACACAACTGTAATGGCCAAAATTGGAACCGCATGATCGCTGCATAATATGATTTTGGCAGAAAAGTATACAGTATACAGTAAACATACCTTTCAAGAGAAAGACACAATCAGCAAGAAGGAAACAGCGTGCATTCATTAGAGGAGAATTTAAAAAATAAATGAATATTTAAACTCCTTTTGAATGGTTTACATTTGTCCGGTGGGATAAAACAGATGAAAGACCCTACAAGGTAAAATAAGGGAAATAATTTACAGGGTGATACTGTTCGGTGGACTAAGATTAAGAGATTGAAAATACTTGCTGGAGAACCTAATTATATTCTGTATAAATATGAGTTGAATGAACAATAATTGAAGGAGTATATGGTACTTGTGAGAAAAATTAATACCCGGCGCCGACAGCAAATCAACATTTCAGTAAAGCCACTTTACAATAATGTATTTCCGATAGCTCTAGCAAAAAACTGATTTGATTAGTGCTAACGGTGTTATTCCGGCCTTCCAGTATAAACTTCAACCTTTAGAAATACTTATGAAATGGATTCTTTTTTTTTTTTTATGGAATAGGAGGACAAACGAGCGTACGGGTCACCTGGTGTTAAGTGATCACCGCCGCCCACACTCTCCTGCAATACCAGAGGAATCACAACAGCGTTGCCGGCGTTTAAGGAAGGTGTACGCGCTTTTCTTGAAGGTACCCATGTCGTATCGTCCCGGAAACACCGCACAAGGAAGCTCATTCCACAGCTTCGTGGTACGAGGAAGAAAGCTCCTTGAAAACCGCACTGTGGAGGACCGCCACACATCCAGATGGTGGGGATGATATCGTAACTTGTGGCGTGTCGTGCGAAGGTGAAATTCGGCGGCAGGAATCAGGTTGAACAGCTCTTCGGAACACTCCCCGTGATAAATGCGGTAGAAGACACACAATGAAGCGACGTCTCTATGCAACGCCAAGTGATCCAGCCGTTCACAGAGTACTGGGTCCCCGACAATTCGAGCTGCTCTGCGTTGCACGCGGTCAAATGGATCGAGCTGATACTGGGGTGCGCCAGACCAGAGATGACAGCAATACTCCATGTGAGGCCGGACCTGCGCTTTGTAGAGCGCTAGAATGTAGGCCGGCTTGAAGTATTGCCGTGCTCTATTTATGACGCCCAGTTTCTTTGAAGCCAGTTTGGCTTTGCCCTCCAGATGGCCACGGAATTGGCAATTGCTCGAGATTTCGAGACCCAGTATTCCGATACTAGGCGAGGCTTTAAGGGAAGTGTTCTCGAAGAGCGGTGATACGGCAAATGGGGTTTTTTTAATGGTAAACGCGCAAACTTGAGTCTTCTGGGGGTTAAATTGGACAAGGTTCAACTTAGCCCATTCCGCGACCTTCTCGAGAGAGGACTCGATAGAAGACACAAGTTTCTCCCGGCACTGGTCGACGTTTTCCCGAGGAGAGACCTGCTATGGGCCCGTGTATACGGCATCAACCAGTGCTGTCGTCTGCATAGCAATGCAGTTGGCGGTGTTTAACATATCATTGATATGCAGAAGAAACAGCGTGGAGATAGACACAGCCTTGGGGCACTCCAGCGTTCACGGGCTTGGGATTCGAGCAATAACCGTCGATAAACGACCTGTAGCTGCGCCCCAGTGAGGAAGCTGGAGGTCCACTTGCATAAGCTCTCGGGAAGCCCAAATGATGGAAGTTTTGCGAGAAGCGCCTTGTGCCATACACGATCAAAGGCCTTCGCTATATCCAGACCAACTGCCAGGCCTTCCCCCTTGCTTTCAATAGCCGCCGCCCATCTATGTGTTAGGTATACCAGAAGATCGCCAGTCGACCGACCATGGCGAAAGCCGTACTGCCGGTCGTTGATCAACTGGTGACCCTCAAGGTATACCAAGAGCTGGCGGTTAATTATGCTCTCCATGATTTTAGAGAGTAGGGAGGTAATAGCAATAGGCCTGTAGTTTGCCGGATCCGAACTGTCTCCTTTTTTTGGGATCGGATGGATAAGGGCTGACTTCCATGAGTCAGGGACTACGCCTTTTGAATAAGAGTGCCGGAATAAACGCGTTAGCACCGGCGTCAACTCAGGGGCACACATTCTAAGCACGGTTGGAGAAATGCCATCGGCCCGCTCGACTTCCTGACGTCCAACGAAAACAGAGCTCGCCTAACAGTTTTTCTGTCGGAACTGTACTTCAGGCATGTAGCTCTGACACCGCGGGATGGTCGGCGGTGTTTTTCCGTTGTCGTCAAGAGTCGAGTTGGAGGCAAAAAGAGTGCACAGGAGATCGGCTTTCTCTTTTGCCGTATGGGCCAGGGTGTCATTCCTCATGTGCAACGGCGGCATGGACGCTGGTTTGAAGTTACCAAGAGCAGCTTTCGACAACGACCAGAACTTGCGTGTTCCGGTCGGGTAACTGGAAAGCTGCTCGCCAATTTTGACGACGTGCTTCGATTTCGCACGGGCGATTTGCCGCTTAAAAAATCTGGAGGCACGGTTATATTTCCTCTTCAGAACTTTGCAGTTCGGATCCTTTGAGCCCAGCGCCGCAACCCAAGTTCGATACGCCTGTTTTTTGCAGTCAAGTGCTGCTTTAACTGACGCATCGAACCAGGGCTGTGATCTGCCACCGATCGGTAGTACAGAGCTTGGTATAAAAATATCCATGCCCTGCAGTATCACATCGGCTACTGCAACGGCGCAGGCACTAGGATCATCCGAAGGGAAACAAACCCCGCCCCAAGGGTAGGATGCAAAAAAGGAACGCATCCTATCCCAATCTGCTGACTTGTAGTGCCAAACGCGGCGGGTCGCTGGTGGTCTGCGACGTTGGCGTCGGATAGGAACTACACTCCTGACCAGGCAATGGTCGGACGTTCCGAGAGGAGCGTCGACAGAGACCTGGTAACCATCGGGATGTGTAGTCAGCAGAAGATCTAATAAGGACGGCATGTGGCTATCCACATCCGTACAGACCATACGCCAATGCAAAATTATGCACAGATCGCCCTGCGTAGTCTGTGGTACGTGATCCAAGCCATTCGGCATTGTGCCCGTTGAAATCACCCAAGACTACGATTTCAGCGGAGGGGATCTGAGCAAGCACGTCATCAAATGCCGCTTGAACGCAGCCCATGAGGTGATCCGTTTCTGCGTTACCACTATGAGACCTGTAGACACACGCATAGATGCGGACGCGGTCCTCTAAATCTACGCGGAGCCAGAGAGAAGACAGGCCCCTACCCTCAAAATTGCGAGACGGCGACAGCAGATATCCCTCCCTAACGTACACACATACCCCGGGCATGAGGCCATGAAATTATGCTCAATTTATGTACCCGGGGTACGTTAAATATGACGTATCGCTAGGTGGAGATATCTGCGTCCTCCGTAAGGAAACACAAGGCGGCTGCGCCGTCTCAAGGTGGTGGTGGACGGCGTTTAAGTTGGAGTGAATTCCCGGATGTTACAAAAGTCCACATTAAGCGTGGAGGGTGGGTTGCCGTGGTGTTGCTGCCCTGTTTGTCCTGTGACATACGCGGTACTGTGCCCTCCCCAGAATACGAGGGGCAGCCCGAGCGCGAATGCTCGGGGAGGGATTCTCCGGCCCTACAAGAGCCGGTACCCTCCTGGGGTAATTTCTTTTGTAGGACCGTGTTTATATGTATGTTATATGAATTTATGTATGTTTAAGTAAGTATATTGTATTAAATATATCATTGTATTGTAACCCATAACACAGGCTATATATGCTTAACTTGAGGCAAGATAATTTGTGTAAAAAGTGTGTCAATATTATATCAAAACAGTATTTGTACTTTTATTGTTAAAATTGAGGGTATTCGTAAATTATTTAGTTTATAATGTTGTTCTTATGTCATAGCACCTCAATATTTATGATTTTGTTGTATTTCTTACAGAATTATTATTAATATGGAGGTTTGTTTCCTTTTTTTTTTGATATTGCACTTTAAATTTAAAATGAGTTTACTGTTTGTACATGATTGTGAAATTGTAAAGCTAATTTGTTTACAAGATCAATAATTAAAAGAAAACATACGTACAGTGAAATACATTAGGTTGCCTTTTTCGTATTTTGGATTCTTCAATTCAGGACCATTTTAAAAAGTTTTCACTACAAAAATACTGAGTATGAATTCCAACCAGTCTTGGGACAAGGCCAACACCTATCATCCAACGTCCTCACTACATTAATTGACGATATTATTTCCATTAAACCTCTTTGAATCTGTAAGGTTATAGTCGCTTAATTATTTTGTTGCTTGTGAAGTAATTGCACATGAGTAAATAAAACAGGTACAAAGACAAAGCTTTATACAACCACACAAAAGTTGCATTACCCCAATGATCCGGGGCATGTTTGAGGGTCCACTGGCCGCTTGTTGCGTATGCGAGTAGAACGCATTACAAGCTTATGTTTGTTCCTCGTATTACCATTATGATTATCACAGTTTCTAGCAAATTCCTTAATCTGCTTATGAATAAACTTCTGTATCATTATCAAGAATATATGGAGATGCACAGTCATAATGTTAATTTCTTTACATTTTTCTCTTAATGCTTCTTTAGGACCTAGGATAAAAATAGCCCAAAAGCCCTCTTCTGCAGCACAGATATGTTATTAATATCGGCTGCACTGCCCCATTGTAATATACCATAGGACATAATACTATGAAAATAACTAAATAGTCGCGCCGTATGTATATACGGACCGACTATTTGGACACTTTACTAAACTGACATATGTCAATTAACTCTCTAATGTTCTTAACCGCTACAGTATTAAGCCTATTCTCCAATCCTTCACTATAATAAGAAATATAGAATATTCGACTGGTTTTACTACCTCTCCGTTAAATAAAACATTCGCATCTTTTTTGACATTTGGCGCGGTTAATTTAATGTATTTAGTTTCATGACTATTTAACAATAGGCTATTGGCGCTAAGCTAGTACACGATGTCAGATGGAGCAATGATAACTTAGTCATATAAAACTTGGCTTCTTTACTATTTGAATATGAGTGAAGTGTCATCCGCAAATAAAACTTGTGTTATTTTTCTACAAGGTAAGGTCGATCATTTATGTTAATTAATTAGGAAGAGGAATGGTCCAAGAATAGACACCTTTGGTAACCCGTTAGAAATGTTATATAATCAATACATCATTCTTATATCTTGCTTTCTAGTTGGAAATAAATATTAAAAAATATATATCATTCAAATACCTAAGCTACATAGTAAGATATAATTTATATTACCTTTAACTGTTACTTGTGTACGAAATTTTATACCAGGATTATTTAATATCGATGATCAAACCCAAAAAAATAGCAAATAAAAACATGCTTTGTTTAATTTAAGCTTTGTCTCTGTACCGTTTCTGTACTCATGTGGTAATTATGAATGAAACTATAATCATTTTAATTGTTGCACCTATTAAACCTGTTAATTAATTTAGCAGCGCATACTCAATAATGACTTCTACGCTCAATTTTTTCTATGTTTTGGTCTACTTAAAATATACCCTGACAATTAAGCATGGAAATATAATATTACTGGTATAGTTTCTCTATATGCATAATAGAACTATTACATGCAAACATACAAAAGTCTGTGGAAATACTGGGTCACACGCCGTATAGGCCTGACCTCGCTATGTTTATTAATTAACGAAAATAAAAGAAAAACTTCAAGAAAAAAAAATATGGGAGCCGAGACAGCCGTGGCTGCGTTACAAAAGATACCCCTAAGGACTAACCGGCAAAGTGCTCTTCTTAGTGGTTTCGTCAGATGCAGAGATGTATTAACGCGAATAGACACTACGTTGAAAACATATAATAAAACTTATAACTTTTTTTTATGAAGAAGGAAGACAAACGGCGTACGGTTCACGTGGTGTTAATTGATCATCGCCGCCCAGATTCTCTTGCAACACCAGAGGAATCACAAGAGCGCTGCCGACCTTTAAGGATTATGCGTGCTTTTTTTGTGTTCATGTCGTATCGTCCCGGAAACACCGCACAAAGAAGCTCAATCCACAGCTTTGTAGTACGTGGAAGAAAGTTCCTTGAAAATCGCACTGTGGAGGATCGACACACATCCAGATGGTGGGGATGATATCCTAATTTGTGGCGTGTCGTGTGAAGATGGAATTCGGAGGTGGAAACTTGCTAAGAACTTTCAGTTTGCATCTCGTTAATACGAAATTACGTTAATAAGTGTTATAATTGGACGTAGTTCCTGAAAAACGTTCAAAGCCACAAACATCACATTTTTTTTTTGGAATAGGAGGACAAATGAGCGTACGGTTCACCTGTTGTTAAATGATCACCGCCGCCCACAATCTCTTGCAACACCAGAGGAATCACAGGAGCGTTGCCGGCCTTTAAGGAAGGTGTACGCGCTCTTTTTGAAGGTACCCATGTCGTATCGTCCCGGAAACACCGTTGTCCTTGGTCAGGCGCGGTTCTGTGCCCTCCCCAGAATACGAAGGGCAGCCGGAACTAGAGTTCTCGGTGAGGGATTCTCTGACTCTGGTAGAGCCGGTACCCTCTTGGGGTACTATCTCTTTAAGGACCGCTTTCATAATCTTTGTTGGGGACGGGGGGGGGGGGGGGGGGATGACCACCGATCCTCGACACATTATGAAGAATTCCTGTTTAAAGTTTAATAAATATTAGAGTATTCCACACATGTGGGTTGGGCTGCTAAGTCATGATGTCACTTAAAGAGTGACAGTAGGGCTGCCATTTATTGTCAGTCCGTTAATATGAATCACGTGACCAGTTTTGTGTTCTTAACTCAATTTCGACATGATTGTGGTTTGGAACGTTTTTCTGAAATTACGTCCAATTATGTAATTACATCTATGATTCAATTGAACTGAAAATATATTCCTAGAGTAATTAAAACTGTGTAAAGATTAATATTGAAATAGGCTTCCTCGAATACACTTGAGAACAAAAGGTGGCCTTATCTTTATATTGCATTCTCTTCCAATCGATCTTAGGTCCCTACTCGGTCAAGGCTATGCTTCTAGATAAAAAAACAATGTGATGAAATAAGATCAAAGAAAACTATATAAGATTAATAAACAAATTAATTGATTTACTATTGAATAATCGCATTAAAGGATAATATTCAAAAAGTTTAAATCATCAATAGTGTGATTTAAAAAAATTGAGGAAATAAGTAGTATGATGAATAAAAATTATTGTATTATATTGTAAAAACGCCTGCGATGTTGTTTCAGATATTTTTAAAATCACTTCTTTCAGCAAGTATATTGCGAAGCAACAGTCAAAATGTTAATTTTTTAAATTTTTTCTCTCAATGATTCTTTAGGACCTAGGTTATAAATAATAGCCCTCTTCAGCGCGAATAGCCCTCTTCTGCAGCACAAAGATGGTATCGGCTGCACTGCCCCATAACAATATACCATAGGACATAATACTATAAAAATAACTAAAGTATACCAGTCGCGCCGTATCTATGTCAGTTTGTCTAATTTTCTTAACCGCATATGCTGCAGAATGTATGTACATATAAATATAATAACTTTATGTTTATTCCTGGTGTTAACATTAACATTATGATTAACACAGTTTCTAGCAAATTCGCTAATGCGCCTTTGAACATACATAACATTATCAAGAATACATTGGGATGCAAAAGTTTATCTCATAAAAATTTTCTCCTTTTATTCTTTACAACCTAAGTCATAAATAGCGCGAATAGCCCTCTTCTGCAGCACAAAGATGGTATTTATATTGGCATTCAATGCTTATATCGAAGAAACGGGGCATAATTTTGAAACAACTATAACCAGCCCGGAGTTGTCCGCGCCGACTGCAGTTTAGAACGGTAATAGCTCTCAATGCACGAGGTACTTTATGTGTTAGATAAGTGTTGGATAGACTAAATGAATTTTGTTGTAAACATGAACTATGGCTCTGTCGCATCAGTGGTATATTCATTGGTCCTCACCACCTCTTCTCTTTGATGATATAAGTTCACAATACAAAAGTGTGAACCCATTTTTAAATTCACGTGAAAGAGATTTCAACCGTTTTCATTATGTCGGAAGAAAGTATGCACAAAGTGAAAGAAATTCATATTTGGTTAAACATGAGAGTGTATATGACAGTTTTCGTAAAAAACGGCCAGTTATTGGTAAGTTTGTATTTAATTATTAGCTTTATGAAAGAAATACATACGCATTTTATTTTATTGCGACCTTTCGCATAATTTAAGGCATGCATTGACGAATTTAATTTAAAGTGTTTCTTATGCTTTTTGAGCATCATTTTCACCAACTTATAAACTTTGTATTGGAGTAAAACTTTGCAAACTTATCAAAGACAATTAAATATTTTTTTTAGTCTGATTGATAATCCTGACCAGGATCTTAACGATTAGTAAATTTTTTATTACCAATACCAGGAACTGTCTTTGTGTCAAACAACAAAGCGCGTTATACCATAAAATATCATCGTTTCAAGACTAAAAAAGCAGAAATAGTAAATATATAAAAATGGATTGCTGTTCGTTAGTCTCGCTAAAACTCGAGAACAGCTGGACCGATTTGGCTAACTTTGGTCTTTTATTAATTGTGGAGAGTATAAATATAATAATAAAGTTCAGAGAAGGTTTAAAAGGTGAATATGAAAACGCTCGAAATTAAATAAAAACAACGATTTTGATTTTCCTTTGATGTGCCCCGTCGTTCAGAAATCAAATTGAAAGAATAGTTAAAAATTAATAACTAATGAGAATCTTTGTTTCTCAGGAGGTAAAAAACGAACTTTATTCTAGCTACCTATACTTAGTGAATTAACTACAGCTGTTAACTATGAGGGCAATACAACGCCTGCTGGGTCAGCTAGTAGTAAATATTTTTTTTATTTTATTTGAAAAGAAACTTACAGCTTTATTTAGAGAAATTAGTAAATAAATACAGAAGAAGAATATCAGCTAATTACAAGTTTCCACATAGAAATAATAGTAAATGATAGTTAAAATAATAAATAAAACACTATAACAAACTAAAAAGTAGAAAATAATTTTAATTGAAGAAAAAAGTAGTATTATGAACAAAAAATATTTAATAATATTGTAAAAAGATGGATATTCGTGTCTATTGTTATAAATATTTTATTGGCAGCTGCTATCTTGCTGAAAGAAGTGATTTTAAAAATATCTGAAACAACATCGCAGGCGTTTTTACAATATAATACAATAATTTTTATTCATCATACTACTTATTTTTTTACTAATAAGGTGACGAGCGCAGTTGTACTGCCGCTCAGAATTTTTGGGTTTTTCAATCATCCTGAGCGGCACTGCATTGTTATGGGCAGGGCGTATCAATTACCATCAGCTTGACGTCGTTCTCGTCTCGTCCCTTATTTTCATTAAAAAAAGCTTGAAATGCTCAGTAAGGCAAGTCACTTCTTAACTTGCAACCATCACCTTCAACTCCTGTGCCTCTTGTTGCAAGAAAATATGAGCTTCGGTGATCACTTAGCATGAGGTGACTGGAACCATACAATCATTTGTAATCCTAATCCCAAAAAAGTACAACCATTTTGAAATAACTATACCTTTGAGAATAAGCCTGTTTGGAACCCGCGACATTGTCTGCGTAACTTTATAGAAATTGGTTCGTTCATTGGCCATGAATGCCGAACAAACAAACAAACTAACTTTCTTATTTGTGGTCACAATAGCGAGCCCGTAACATTAACCAGCCCAGTTCTCAGCTACTGGTTGTGGATTCAAAACTCTGCGAGAGCATTTTGCAGCTGTTGAAAGAAAGAAAGAAAGAAAAAATGTTTATTGACGTAATTTTACGTTCTGATTCTTAAAGTTACACTATTCTAATTATGATCTAATGACGCCAATGGGCCCCCTACTCAGCATAGTTGTGGTTTCGAAAGAATCCACAACGTTGGTCTTCCGTGGAAACCTACTGTTAGGAATGCCTCTAAAATGAATTTAAAAAAAAGCCTTGTCTTAGGATCTTAAAGAAATTCATATGGATCGACTTTACAATTAATATTTATTGCTTCATTACTGATATTTCGCAGTTAAAGTTATCATGGCGTAAACTTAAAAATAAAAAGGCACACAACGGCGCCTATTTCTGCTGTGAAGCAGTAATGGGTAAGTATTACTGTGTTTTGGACTGAAGGGCGCCGTAGGTAGTAAAATTACTGGGCAAATGAGACTTAATATCTTATGTCTCAAGGTGACGAGCGCAGTTGTAGTGCCATTCAGAATTTTTGGGGTTTTTCAAGAATTCTGAGCGGCACTGCATTGTAATTGGCAGGGCGTATCTATTACCATCAGCTGAACTTCCTGCTAGTCTTGTCCCTTATTTTCATAAAAAAAAGGTAGTCAACAAAAAAAGATGGGCCGAAGATGTCAGACAGGTGGTTGGCATAAAATGGAGTAGAGTAGCAAGAGATAGACCAAAATGGAGTAGGTTGAAGAAGGCTTAATGGCAAACGGATTTACACAAAGTAAAGAAGCACCAAATACACGAAAAATTTTATGTGTAAAATACATAGTTATGTGCAGAGTTCTCAAAGGTGATATAAATGCGCTGAATTTGCATGTTGAGCTATGTAGAATCTTTGTACCGGACAATTACTGTTCGATTGTTCTCGAGTCCGACGATGTGTCGGACTCGAGAACTGTGGCTCGCACCAACTCACCTATACCGAGGTCTCTCTGCTCTCAACGCTCTTCTCGAAGCCAACCCTGCTTGTGATTTATTTGAGGATGGATGGCAGACGATTTTAACAGAGTGCTTGCGTTTTTGTGAGAGGAATGGATGAACGGTATTTGGATGTTAATTAATTGTTAGTTATTTACAGTAAACTTTGTACTTATTAACTATTATTTGTGTAATATGTTTAGTTTATAATTAATTCTTACTTTAATATTGTAATTGGCTTGCGCCGTTTTATTAAAGAATAAATAAATAAAATAAAATAAATAAACAACAGTGCAGTAGTATTACAAAACATAATTGTGTATCTGTACTAAGAATAAAAGCCTTTATTATAATTAAAGTTGGCACTTAAGGTATAAATACCAATTAACAGTTAATAGTTTCAACCTGTCATTACGACGCTAAGGAGGCTATGAATTATTAATAGTATTTAGGAATACAAAGTTACTGATATAATATTATGTACTAGTGCTCGTTTAAATTTTGCTCGCTTAAATGTCACTGCTTGTGGCGGCGACATGGGACGGGTCGTCCCCTTCCCTAAAATATGTTTGAGGGAGGCGATGGCTGGCTCATGCGTCATGCTCGTGAACGGGCGCTGCTTGTGGTGGCGGGATGATCCTGTTGCCGGGGACTCGGTTTCAGATTCTTAAAAGTTATTGTGTATATATATATATATGTATGTATATATACATGTTTATTTATTTATAATCGCTTATAAAATGCTCACAGAATACCTTTATTGATTTATGGTGTTTGTGGATGACGCAGTTACTGTACTCAATAACTTTTGTATTAATTTACAATTATTTTTTTGACTTACTTGTGTAAGACATTGACTATTTGACGATTGAGTGTGTTTGCTGCATCATTTTACATTTCACATATTATATTGTAATTGAAATGATCTGTAAATCTTGATATAAAAGAGTGGCAATGAGTTTCTTGCTACTTCTTCTCATTAGCTCAACCCTTTACGAAGTAGCGGTAGATTCTATAAGAAAATTTTTTTTTTTTTGACATTCATAAGTGTCATTCACGTGACCTACTTGAATAAACTGATTGTGATTTGATTTGATTTAGTGTCTCTTGCCCGTGTAACCATTCCTAGTTGCGTAATAATAGGCATATATCTTCTCAAAATTGATTCGTTTGGAATTATTTTTGGTGTTAGGTTGAACTAAAAGAATTACTATACTACCACCGCTTCAAATCAAAATCACTTTATTCATGTAGGTCACGCAGATGACACTTATGAATGTAAAAAAATATGTTTTCTTATTGAATCTACCGCTACTTCGTTGAGCTAATGAGAAGAAGTAGTAAGAAACTTATTGCCACTCTTTTATATAATGATTTATATCTTCGAAAACAAATGGCGCTCTAAGAGAAAAGAAACGGCGAAAGAAACTCTACAATTGAAACAAACCAATTTGTTCAAAATGACCATTGTTGGTAAGTTCTAATAAACTAACCTCATTTTAAAACTTATTTATTTATTTGTTATATAAAGACAAACTGTCTTAACTGTCATAAATCGCATAATATTACATAGTATCTGGTCCCTACACTAGGCATAATCTCCATCAGGTATTATTAAGAAAGTCATTTCTATTATAATTATCTTTACCACACGAACGAAAACATTTTTTTAACAATTCTTAAGAATTTCGTAACACATTTATTTTGTACATTTTCTGGGATCTTGTTGTAAAAGTGACCGAGTGACTTAAGTGAGTAGTAGGTATAAATTCTAATTCTAATTCTAATATTTATATTCAAAATAGGATTCAAAATGATTTATTGAACGTCACAAACTACCACCCATTCAAAAGAGACTGCCTGAGATGTACGAGCAAAAGAAACTAGGCGGGCTTTTTTTTTATAAAATATGGATTACAATGTGATATCGTACATTAAACATTTATAATTAAAGAGCCTGGGTGGAGGGTGTTCGCCTTATTCCCATTCCGTGGTGTCATTATGAAAATCGTTTATGCTATAGTAACCTTTCCCACACAATTGTTTTTTAACAATTCTATTAAATTTTGTAACACATTTGCTTTGTACATTTTCTGGAATCATATTGTAGAAGCATATACATCGCCCAATAAAAGACTTACTTAATCGACTTAACCCAGTAGTGGGCATAACAAGCTTATGTTTATTCTCCGTGTTAACATTATGTATATTATATCACAATTTCGAGAAAATTCCTCAATGTGCTTGTGATTATAGAACATTATCAAAAATATATTGCGAAGCAACAGTCAAAATGTTAATTTTTTAAATTTTTTCTCTCAATGATTCTTTAGGACCTAGGTTATAAATAATAGCCCTCTTCAGCGCGAATAGCCCTCTTCTGCAGCACAAAGATGGTATCGGCTGCACTGCCCCATAACAATATACCATAGGACATAATACTATAAAAATAACTAAAGTATACCAGTCGCGCCGTATCTGTGTCAGTTTGTCTAATTTTCTTAACCGCATATGCTGCAGAATGTATGTACATATAAATATAATAACTTTATGTTTATTCCTGGTGTTAACATTAACATTATGATTAACACAGTTTCTAGCAAATTCGCTAATGCGCCTTTGAACATACATAACATTATCAAGAATACATTGGGATGCAAAAGTTTATCTCATAAAAATTTTCTCCTTTTATTCTTTACAACCTAAGTCATAAATAGCGCGAATAGCCCTCTTCTGCAGCACAAAGATGGTATTTATATTGGCATTCAATGCTTATATCGAAGAAACGGGGCATAATTTTGAAACAACTATAACCAGCCCGGAGTTGTCCGCGCCGACTGCTGTTTAGAACGGTAATAGCTCTCAATGCACGAGGTACTTTATGTGTTAGATAAGTGTTGGATAGACTAAATGAATTTTGTTGTAAACATGAACTATGGCTCTGTCGCATCAGTGGTATATTCATTGGTCCTCACCACCTCTTCTCTTTGATGATATAAGTTCACAATACAAAAGTGTGAACCCATTTTTAAATTCACGTGAAAGAGATTTCAACCGTTTTCATTATGTCGGAAGAAAGTATGCACAAAGTGAAAGAAATTCATATTTGGTTAAACATGAGAGTGTATATGACAGTTTTCGTAAAAAACGGCCAGTTATTGGTAAGTTTGTATTTAATTATTAGCTTTATGAAAGAAATACATACGCATTTTATTTTATTGCGACCTTTCGCATAATTTAAGGCATGCATTGACGAATTTAATTTAAAGTGTTTCTTATGCTTTTTGAGCATCATTTTCACCAACTTATAAACTTTGTATTGGAGTAAAACTTTGCAAACTTATCAAAGACAATTAAATATTTTTTTTAGTCTGATTGATAATCCTGACCAGGATCTTAACGATTAGTAAATTTTTTATTACCAATACCAGGAACTGTCTTTGTGTCAAACAACAAAGCGCGTTATACAATAAAATATCATCGTTTCAAGACTAAAAAAGCAGAAATAGTAAATATATAAAAATGGATTGCTGTTCGTTAGTCTCGCTAAAACTCGAGAACAGCTGGACCGATTTGGCTAACTTTGGTCTTTTATTAATTGTGGAGAGTATAAATATAATAATAAAGTTCAGAGAAGGTTTAAAAGGTGAATATGAAAACGCTCGAAATTAAATAAAAACAACGATTTTGATTTTCCTTTGATGTGCCCCGTCGTTCAGAAATCAAATTGAAAGAATAGTTAAAAATTAATAACTAATGAGAATCTTTGTTTCTCAGGAGGTAAAAAACGAACTTTATTCTAGCTACCTATACTTAGTGAATTAACTACAGCTGTTAACTATGAGGGCAATACAACGCCTGCTGGGTCAGCTAGTAGTAAATATTTTTTTTATTTTATTTGAAAAGAAACTTACAGCTTTATTTAGAGAAATTAGTAAATAAATACAGAAGAAGAATATCAGCTAATTACAAGTTTCCACATAGAAATAATAGTAAATGATAGTTAAAATAATAAATAAAACACTATAACAAACTAAAAAGTAGAAAATAATTTTAATTGAAGAAAAAAGTAGTATTATGAACAAAAAATATTTAATAATATTGTAAAAAGATGGATATTCGTGTCTATTGTTATAAATATTTTATTGGCAGCTGCTATCTTGCTGAAAGAAGTGATTTTAAAAATATCTGAAACAACATCGCAGGCGTTTTTACAATATAATACAATAATTTTTATTCATCATACTACTTATTTCCTCAATTTTTTTAAATCACACTATTGATGATTTAAACTTTTTGAATATTATCCTTTAATGCGATTATTCAATAGTAAATCAATTAATTTGTTTATTAATCTTATATAGTTTTCTTTGATCTTATTTCATCACATTGTTTTTTATCTAGAAGCATAGCCTTGACCGAGTAGGGACCTAAGATCGATTGGAAGAGAATGCAATATAAAGATAAGGCCACCTTTTGTTCTCAAGTGTATTCGAGGAAGCCTATTTCAATATTAATCTTTACACAGTTTTAATTACTCTAGGAATATATTTTCAGTTCAATTGAATCATAGATGTAATTACATAATTGGACGTAATTTCAGAAAAACGTTCCAAACCACAATCATGTCGAAATTGAGTTAAGAACACAAAACTGGTCACGTGATTCATATTAACGGACTGACAATAAATGGCAGCCCTACTGTCACTCTTTAAGTGACATCATGACTTAGCAGCCCAACCCACATGTGTGGAATACTCTAATATTTATTAAACTTTAAACAGGAATTCTTCATAATGTGTCGAGGATCGGTGGTCATCCCCCCCCCCCCCCCCCCCCCGTCCCCAACAAAGATTATGAAAGCGGTCCTTAAAGAGATAGTACCCCAAGAGGGTACCGGCTCTACCAGAGTCAGAGAATCCCTCACCGAGAACTCTAGTTCCGGCTGCCCTTCGTATTCTGGGGAGGGCACAGAACCGCGCCTGACCAAGGACAACGGTGTTTCCGGGACGATACGACATGGGTACCTTCAAAAAGAGCGCGTACACCTTCCTTAAAGGCCGGCAACGCTCCTGTGATTCCTCTGGTGTTGCAAGAGATTGTGGGCGGCGGTGATCATTTAACAACAGGTGAACCGTACGCTCATTTGTCCTCCTATTCCAAAAAAAAAATGTGATGTTTGTGGCTTTGAACGTTTTTCAGGAACTACGTCCAATTATAACACTTATTAACGTAATTTCGTATTAACGAGATGCAAACTGAAAGTTCTTAGCAAGTTTCCACCTCCGAATTCCATCTTCACACGACACGCCACAAATTAGGATATCATCCCCACCATCTGGATGTGTGTCGATCCTCCACAGTGCGATTTTCAAGGAACTTTCTTCCACGTACTACAAAGCTGTGGATTGAGCTTCTTTGTGCGGTGTTTCCGGGACGATACGACATGAACACAAAAAAAGCACGCATAATCCTTAAAGGTCGGCAGCGCTCTTGTGATTCCTCTGGTGTTGCAAGAGAATCTGGGCGGCGATGATCAATTAACACCACGTGAACCGTACGCCGTTTGTCTTCCTTCTTCATAAAAAAAAGTTATAAGTTTTATTATATGTTTTCAACGTAGTGTCTATTCGCGTTAATACATCTCTGCATCTGACGAAACCACTAAGAAGAGCACTTTGCCGGTTAGTCCTTAGGGGTATCTTTTGTAACGCAGCCACGGCTGTCTCGGCTCCCATATTTTTTTTTCTTGAAGTTTTTCTTTTATTTTCGTTAATTAATAAACATAGCGAGGTCAGGCCTATACGGCGTGTGACCCAGTATTTCCACAGACTTTTGTATGTTTGCATGTAATAGTTCTATTATGCATATAGAGAAACTATACCAGTAATATTATATTTCCATGCTTAATTGTCAGGGTATATTTTAAGTAGACCAAAACATAGAAAAAATTGAGCGTAGAAGTCATTATTGAGTATGCGCTGCTAAATTAATTAACAGGTTTAATAGGTGCAACAATTAAAATGATTATAGTTTCATTCATAATTACCACATGAGTACAGAAACGGTACAGAGACAAAGCTTAAATTAAACAAAGCATGTTTTTATTTGCTATTTTTTTGGGTTTGATCATCGATATTAAATAATCCTGGTATAAAATTTCGTACACAAGTAACAGTTAAAGGTAATATAAATTATATCTTACTATGTAGCTTAGGTATTTGAATGATATATATTTTTTAATATTTATTTCCAACTAGAAAGCAAGATATAAGAATGATGTATTGATTATATAACATTTCTAACGGGTTACCAAAGGTGTCTATTCTTGGACCATTCCTCTTCCTAATTAATTAACATAAATGATCGACCTTACCTTGTAGAAAAATAACACAAGTTTTATTTGCGGATGACACTTCACTCATATTCAAATAGTAAAGAAGCCAAGTTTTATATGACTAAGTTATCATTGCTCCATCTGACATCGTGTACTAGCTTAGCGCCAATAGCCTATTGTTAAATAGTCATGAAACTAAATACATTAAATTAACCGCGCCAAATGTCAAAAAAGATGCGAATGTTTTATTTAACGGAGAGGTAGTAAAACCAGTCGAATATTCTATATTTCTTATTATAGTGAAGGATTGGAGAATAGGCTTAATACTGTAGCGGTTAAGAACATTAGAGAGTTAATTGACATATGTCAGTTTAGTAAAGTGTCCAAATAGTCGGTCCGTATATACATACGGCGCGACTATTTAGTTATTTTCATAGTATTATGTCCTATGGTATATTACAATGGGGCAGTGCAGCCGATATTAATAACATATCTGTGCTGCAGAAGAGGGCTTTTGGGCTATTTTTATCCTAGGTCCTAAAGAAGCATTAAGAGAAAAATGTAAAGAAATTAACATTATGACTGTGCATCTCCATATATTCTTGATAATGATACAGAAGCTTATTCATAAGCAGATTAAGGAATTTGCTAGAAACTGTGATAATCATAATGTTAATACGAGGAACAAACATAAGCTTGTAATGCGTTCTACTCGCATACGCAACAAGCGGCCAGTGGACCCTCAAACATGCCCCGGATCATTGGGGTAATGCAACTTTTGTGTGGTTGTATAAAGCTTTGTCTTTGTACCTGTTTTATTTACTCATGTGCAATTACTTCACAAGCAACAAAATAATTAAGCGACTATAACCTTACAGATTCAAAGAGGTTTAATGGAAATAATATCGTTCAATTAATGTAGTGAGGACGTTGGATGATAGGTGTTGGCCTTGTCCCAAGACTGGTTGGAATTCATACTCAGTATTTTTGTAGTGAAAACTTTTTAAAAATGGTCCTGAATTGATAATCCAAAATACGAAAAAGCAACCTAATGGAATTTCACTGTACGTATGTTTTCTTTTAATTATTGATCTTGTAACAAATTACCTTTACAATTTCACAATCATGTACAAACAGTAAACTCATTTTAAATTTAAAGTGCAATATCAAAAAAAAAAGGAAACAAACCTCCATATTAATAATAATTCTGTAAGAAATACAACAAAATCATAAATATTGAGGTGCTATGACATAAGAACAACATTATAAACTAAATAATTTACGAATACCCTCAATTTTAACAATAAAAGTACAAATACTGTTTTGATATAATATTGACACACTTTTTACACAAATTATCTTGCCTCAAGTTAAGCATATATAGCCTGTGTTATGGGTTACAATACAATGATATATTTAATACAATATACTTACTTAAACATACATAAATTCATATAACATACATATAAACATACATAAATACATTTAAACATCCATGACTCGGAAACTAACATCCATATTCATCATATAAATGCTTGCACCTACCGGGATTCGAACCCGGGACCTCTAGCTTAGTAGGTAGGATCGCTAACCACTCGGCTATACAGGTCGTCTAATATATCCGTCTCTTGTTATCATTTGCCGTTATGTATCTTTGCATCCAAGTTGATAGTGGCGTGGGGAAAGCCGCGCGCACTAACTAGTGAAATGTTAAACATGTTAAATGTTATTACATGTTAAAGCTATCTCTAGAAAGAATTACGTGATCGAGATCGTAATAAGTGTCGGTGAAAGTTTGTTCTGATCACAACGATAGATGAAGCCTAGACTCCGCGTACACGGAAAACATCAAAGCTAGAAGCAATTATAAAAATCGTTTGACCACAGCATTACATTTCAATTGATTTGGTTCATTATATTATAAAATATTTCATTCAGCCTGGTAGTTTGTGTGGCGCAATCTAGCGATATTTGCTATTCGTTTAAGAAATTAATGCAATTGTAACATGTTTTTCTTTGCTTTTATTTATTAAAAAGAAAAACAATACTTAACGAGATTTTTGGTACACATGTACCAAAAATACTGGCAGCATATGGGTTTCCAGTACCCCTGTTTCCAGTTTCCCCGGGGCGTAAAAAGAATAGGGTAGTCCCAGGCCCAAGAGTCGTAAGAGGCGACTAAGGGCTTTTTAAGGAAGTGGGAGAGTCACGCTGCCGTCTTATGACGTCAGCACAATCGGGCCAGACTCATCCGGGCATTAGTTACCAAACTCGCACAGAATACCGGCGTGAAATAGCGGCCTAGGGCCGCTATGTTTCGCATAGGTTAGTGTCGAGGACCGGAGGACCGAGACACTCGAGATTTGTGTGACACTTTGTGTTGGTTCACGCACACCAACACAAAGTGTCATTGCTGAAAATAGAGGTTAGTTCTAAAAATCTATTTTTGTCGACGTTTTAACAGCTGTCATTGTATTAAAGTAACCCTAGCTGTCATTTACCTATGTATCAAACCCCACACCGCTATGACAGCTGTCACTCTTACATTTACCTGTTTCAAGAGAACACAGCTGTCGTAGCTCTGTTTATTTAATATTAATACTATAAGCGTGAGTTACATATAAAACCACAAAATAATAGAATATATTCTTTTATTTAATTTTGTTTTAATTTTTAATTTAAATGGCGCAGCCGGTAGGATAAATAGACGTAAAATGATCTAAGGTGCGAGTCTTACTTGTTCAAATTGAAAAAAATTTGTTTAGAGCAGGATTTAAAATCACTTATTGAACGTCAAAATCTACCATCCATTCAAAAATATAGACCTCAGACTGAGAATTGGGGCAAGAAACTAGGCGGGCTTCTTTTCTTAAAAAAAATAGTTACAATAAAATTTATCAATTAATTAGACGTTTTTCTGACGTGTCCGACATTTGCTATTTTTTTGGTTTCTTCGTCTATTATTAGGACAGGCAAAGGATTCAAGCCCATACAGCCGTATTCGTTATTTAATAATTAATTGTCAAAGCCATCTTTGCAAGATTTTTACAGTATTGTTCTCTCTACAAATGTAGAAAAGCAGGAGGAATAAATAATTTTAAGGACTTATTTTGTTACGCCAAAGAAGTATAACTTCTTGCGTGCATACATAACCCGTTTTTTATTTTCTAATTATTATAGGTCTTCTAATTCTAATTATAGACTCAATACATGTCACAAACTTTGGCTTGCACTATCTACATTACTTACACCCTTGCAAGTAAGGTTTAATCATATTACTTATTAACTTTGTGTTAGAATAATTCCATTAATACAGTTATTTAACTATCTATGCTGTGTACTTAACAATTGGTAATGGTTATAGGCAAATGGTTAATGGTAATTTGGACCAGACCGATCAATGGTTCCTCGCGTACTGCATCTCTACTATGCATTGGTAATAAATAATAATGGTTAAAATGATTACTCGGGCCGTATAGAATTTTGTATTACAGGAGTAATACAAAATTCTAGCTATTATTATAATTGATTTAACATTAATAAACTCTATATTTTAAGCACTTAGATCAATTAAAATTATAATTATTATTTTTAAATATAATTATTTAAAGACTAGAATTAACATATATTTTAAAGTAAATTTAATTTAATCTAATGTGTCATTATTTCATTTATGGAATAAAAACATTTACCTATAAGCCATGTAAAAAGATCCTTTTTAAATCGTTGGACGGGTAATACGCGTAAGCTTGGAGGGAGTTTATTCAATATTTTTATACACATGACATAGCTACATTTTCCGTAGGATGCATTATGATTTTGATAATTTGTGTGCATTCACCAGCCTGTCACCGTTTCTTGTATTTCTCGGATAAATATCTCTTGCTTTTTGTAGATAAATGGTCATGTTGTTTGACAAAGATACATATTTCGTATTTTGTATTTGTAAAAAAAAATGGCAGTTTTCGCAAGTAAAGATTATTATTATTATTACTATAATTTGGAAAATCGGTGGTGGCGTCCTAAAATGTTTAAAGGCAAAATTAAAAATAAAGTCATAATAGATTTGTTATTGACGGTTGATTACGAAGGTCGGTAATTACGAATTGAAAAGTGTAGTGAAAGCAAGATCATCTGAAGATACGCAAATTAGCTACAGCCTTCACTGCGTGACAAATTTCTATTTATAGATTTACACTAAAATAGCACGAATATTTCTATAGCAAACCGGTCCTGTAATCTGTAGGTGTACAATTTTTTTTATGACAGTAAGGAAAAAGGCAAGCAGGACGTTTAGGTAATGTTAATTAATACGCCTCCCATTACAGTGCAGTGCCGCTCAGAGTTCTAAGAAAAGCCAAAAAATCTGAGTGACATTACAATTGCACTCGTCACCTTGAAAGATAAGATGTTAAGGCTCATTTGCCCAGTAATTTCACAAACTCCGGCGCCCTTCAGACTGAAACACAATAATGCTTGCAAATTTAAAAAGGTGTCGATGTGGTACCCATAATCTAGCTGGCATCCTGTGCAAAGAAGCCTGCCACTGGTATTAAATGCCCTTACTCGCCTCTTACGACACCCTTGGACCTGGGACTTCAATATTCTTTCTATACCCCTGGTAAGCACGGGGCAATGAATGTATGTCGTGGATCAAAGTTTGAACTGATTTTTTATCTTGATTGTCTGTCTGTCAAGACCCTTTATATCGGGAACGCGTGGAGGTATCGATATTAAATTTAAAAAAATACACAGGTATACAGTCTCTTGAAGGTGTGTTGTCTTGTGCTGAGCTGCTTCTAAGCTAAAGTTAAAAAAAATTCGGCCGTTTATGCCGCAAAACGTATATTTGTATATATAGGTCTACTCTCAAGGGCATCTAAATTTACGCCTTTTACTGCTAGACAACCGATGAAAACAGGTCAGGATAATTACGTTAGTGTGCGTGACAAGCTACGTCTTACCTCGCGATTAGTGTTTATGCATTGCTCAAAATACAGGTTAACAATCACCCTCAATTTTTTTCAACGTTATCACAGCTGTCACAGTCTATCTATACGTTTAAATTATATAGGTTCTATAATAAATATACCGTATAGATCAAATTTTGCTCTGACTCATCTCGCTCTTACCCGTACGTGCGTTAAATATTCTAGCATTACAGCTCGGTCTTATTCAATACTCAGTGTGCCTTTAGAAACTTTCACTTAAACAATGAGTAGATATTATTCTTGTAATTACACGACCAAACTGTTGGCATCATGCTATAATAATTAGGTGCGAGTTACCTTTAAAAAGGCACAAAAGGCATTTATTTTTTTCATTTCTAATATACTAGATACTACTACCGCTTCGGAAACAAATGGCGCTCTGAGAGAGAAGAAGCGGCGTTAGAAACTCTCCCAGCATACTTTTTTTTGCGCTCGTTTCAATAAAAATATACAATACTGTACAGTCATTTCTATCGCTATAAAAGTAGAAGGATTTACGACAGAGCCATTTTTTAATAAAACATCTAAATTTATTTATAGGTAATGCCAGAACAGTGGCTGGGACTTAATTATAAAAATGTATACATTTACCCTTAAAGCTATTATGTATCTTATGAATCCTACCAGAATTAGTTACAAGCAATACCTTATTTCTAGTGTTATAATAATGAAAATCACTATTAAGAGCAAAAAGATGACGATTTTTGTGAACTTATATAACCGAAATTAATTTATCAACACTAAATACTTGTGACTGTGT
The DNA here is from genome assembly GCF_905404315.1 of Leptidea sinapis. Classification (NCBI taxonomy): domain Eukaryota; kingdom Metazoa; phylum Arthropoda; class Insecta; order Lepidoptera; family Pieridae; genus Leptidea; species Leptidea sinapis. The sequence goes on along the minus strand of NC_066283.1, from coordinate 13,671,744 downwards.
GTTTAACTTTCTATTGTAAGGCAAATGTCAAAACTTGGCATTTAAATAAAAAAAAAACATGAAGCCAACGTTGCAACGAAGCGTGACTTATTATTTCCGAACAAGAACTAGTAATCAATTTTACCATAGCAATTCAAACAACCTACGTTGATTCTGAAGTAATTAATTATAGATAGTAATGAAGTGAAAATAAAAACAAAGGTTGTGAACTTTTTACTAAACTCCTCCTCCCTGTGTCGTAATCCTCAGTACTGAGGGTCGTGACCACCCTTCTGTGTCACTTTCTCTCATTCCCCATCTATTCCTGTGTCTGGCGGTGTGAATGGCATTGTGAACCGTAGAGTCGAGGGCGGAGCGGATCTGGTCGGACCATCGTGTTGGACTGCGCCCACGAGGCCTCTTCCCATCTATTTTGCCGACCTCAATGACCTCTCAAGGTTTCTATCGTCCTTACTTGCGATGTAACCGAAGTATTCTAAAACTCTGCGCAGACATTCCGAAGACAATCGCGAGGAGATCCGGAGTTCACGCAGTATGGAGAGCTTATACCGAAATGCTGTCCAGGGGATACGAAGCATCTTTCTCCAGCACCACATCTCAAAGGCGTCAATGCGTTTGCGTTCTGCAGTTTTCAGTGTCCAAGTCTCAGTGCCATATGGAAATTTCGAGAAGACCGGGTCCGTACCACTTTGGTCTTAGTTTTTACGGAAATATGCGATCTCTCCAGATTATTCCAAGTTGAGACATAGCGCTGTTAGCTATGGCAATTCTCCTGCGCACTTCCCTCCTTACTTACTTAACTATTGTAATATAAATTCAAATTCAAATATTTTTATTCAAAATAGGATGTGACATCACTTATTAAAAGTCAAAAACTACCACCCATTCCAAAACGAATGCCTCAGACCTGAGAAGAATGGGCGCAACAAACTCAGCGGGCTTCAGTAATATTGTACAATTAAACTTATTATTTAATAGCCTCAGGGCAATCGCTCCATTCCCAATCTCTGGTATCATTAAGAAAGTCATTTATATTATAGTAATCTTTACGACACAAACGTTTCTTAACAATTCTTTTGAATATCGTAATACTTTTGTTTTTAACATTTTCTAGGATCTTGTTGTAAAAGCATATAGGTACATCACCCCATAAAAGAGTTACTAAATCAACTTAGCTGATGCCCGTGACATCGTCCGCGTAGATAAAGGGTTTTAAAAATAATAGGCAAGTTTCTAATTGAAGATTATCTCATGTCCTATTCCAGTTTCGATTCCCGTTTTCGCTCCCAGCGAACGGTCCCAGCATATTATATGAATCTTATATCGAGGAAGATTGCTATTTCAAACGAAACCTACTATTGGTATAGTTATAATTCATTGACGTGAATTTCATTTTTTCACAAATCCCGCGGGAGCCAACGATTTTTCCGGGTGAAAAGCCTACGTCCTTTCCCAAGCTCTAGTCTATCGCTGTACCAAATTTCATCAAAATAGGTTCAGTAAGTAGCTCAGGCGTAAAAGCGTAACAAACAAACGTACATTCACATTTATAATATTAGTAGGTATTTAATTTATTCCGAAGCACGAATATAAATCTAATGCTTTGGGTCAAACTATGTATGTAGTTGGGTTTTCTTAATGTAGTATTCTAGGTAATCTGTCAGGATAGATATTAAAATATAGACCGAAATAAATAAGAAAGTACAAATCATACATAGACTAGACAATGATTTTATGGAACACAAATCAAAAAATTGCCTTAATAAAACCTGTATTTTCATAATAGCATTTGTGTACGATCATGTTTGCTAGTAAAATTTGTAAGGCGTTACATCTTTCCTTATTCAATTGAAAACTCAATTAGGCCTTTGAGCACTTGATTTTATTCATGAGAAACTAAACCATTGGACTGTGTTTTCTTTGGTAGTATTACGAGCAGTTCAAAGAGCTGACAAAGGGAAAGGAAGTAAATAAATAGTAGTTAAAAAGAACTAAAAAACACGTTTTTTATAGAAAACCGAACTAAAAAATTGAAAATATTTCCTACTAAACTTGCTTAAATCTATCCAACTCTAACGGATGTTGCAAGATAGAAGAGGAAAGATAATCTATTGGTAACAAGTTTACAGTAATCTAACCTTTTAATTGACAAGTCGTAAACATTCAGCCGCGCTTGGAATTAACTCCTTGGTATTTTCAATATTATACTAGCTGATGCAAACATTATCAGCATATCAGATCGTCTATATGCTAATATATTCTAAGTTTATGGTTTGTTAAGAATCTTCTATATTCTATATTATAAAGTCCTCCGCCGCGTCTGTCTGTCTGTTCGCGATAACCTCAAAAACTACTGCATTGATTTTTATGCTGTTTTCACCAATGGACAGCGTGTTTTTCGAGGAAGGTTTTAGTATATCATGTGTTAAGTTTTTGTATACATTTACGATATTTGTTGAAGGTGCCGGAGTAAAATAAGCCGTCTATGAGCTTTCTACGAAACCGCTGTCTAAACCGTTTGAGATATAACAAAATAATGTATGATGGAATTGTGTGTCGTATATAGATCTACAGATAAGTCCGCAATGGTATATGTCCATCTCTTAAGGATAACATGCTATATCCATTTTAATACTTACTTAAAATTTGTGTTGTTATGTGTACGTAGGTACCTACGATATTAATACTTATCATATTTTATTACTACATAATTATTATAAAATCATTCAGAAATACGTTTTTGTTTAGTTTTTAACCCATAAACTTTCTTAAGGCTTACACATTTCCAATGGCTTTAGACTACATTATTCCCGAATACGTTCATCATTTTTTTTTTATTGACAGAACAGCGTCTCGGGTCAGCTAGTATTGTTATAAGACATATTGTGAAATATTTATAACAAAAAGTATGAAATATTTTTAAACATTTGAATGTTGTTGATATTGTAATATCAACACAACACCACATTCATTGTGTGAGAGTGAATGCTGAAACATGTGCCACAGTGAGGAGTGACAATATTAATGTTTTGGAGCAGTGAAATGAATTCTAAAACTATGTATGTTCTAGAAGGTAGGTTTATGATTAAAATGCACCATAAAGACATCTTAGATAATAGATAGTCTCGTTAGAGTCTCTTGCTGTTAGACAACCGATACAAACAGGCCAGGAATATTAGTTTAGTGTGTGTGAATTGCTCAAAATAGAGGTCTATCTAGGCGTATAAATGATCTAAGAAAAATATCTTAATCTAAATTTGAAAGTTGTGACAATTTTGTGGGAATGTGTTGCCAATTAATTGCCAATTTTTTAAAGTAATAAAATAGATATAGTTATACTTAAGAGATAGTCAATGCCCTCCGGAACTTTTCTGTAGACCTATGTAAGATATACAATTCCATAATACATTATTTTGTTACATCATCAAAGGGTTTAGAGAGCAAGCCCCAGACGGCTTTTGATTTCCAACATCTCCAACAAATATTGTTAATGTTTACAAAAATGTCGCCAAAAACTTAACAAATTATATACAAAACCCTTCCTCGAGAATGACGTTATCCATTGGTGAAAACAGAAACAAAATTCGTGAAGTCGTTTCTGAGTTTATCGCGATCAGACAGACAGACGCGGCGGAGGACCGGTGGGAGGCTCCTTTGCACCGGATGCCGGCTAGATTATGGGTACCACAACGCCGCCTATTTCTGCCGTGAAGGAGTAATGTGTAAACATTATTGTTTCGGTCTGAAGGGTGCCGTAGCTAGTAAAATTACTGGGCAAATGAGACTTAACATCTTATGTCTCAAGATGACGAGCGCAATTGTAGTGCCGATCTTTCAAGAATCCTGATCGGCTCTACATTGTAATGGGCACGGCGTATCAATAACCGTCCTGCTCGTCTCGTCCCTTATTTTCATAAATAAAAATAAAAGGACTTTTGTTTAATAATATGTAGTGTTATATTTTAACTCCATATTAACTCAACAACTATCTGAAATTTTCAGAGAAGCCTCGGTTACCAGGCGTGACTCTGTGGCTAACTATGCTAGGGCTGGCAACGTCTCAATATCTACCTGCCGACGTGGAGACACCGCCCTTTAGCACTCTTTACAAATGGAAACAGATTGATTTCGAATTCCCATCAGAAGCAGCGAGATACCAAGCATTGGCTAACAGGTATGGAATGGTTAAATTGTATATATATATGATCCCACGATACAGTCCCGACTAGTGTGGTAATTTTTTTTAATGAAAATAAGGGACGTGACGAACAGGACGTTAGGCTGATGGTAATTGATACGCCCTGCCCGTTACAATGCAGTGCCGCTCAGGATTCTTGAAAAACCCCAAAAATTCTGAGCGGCACTACAACTGCGCTCGTCACCTTGAGATATGAGATGTTTAGTCTTATTTGCCCAGTAATTTCATTCTACACAGGATGCCAGCTACATTATGGGTACCACAACGGCGCCTATTTATGCCGTGAAGCAGTAATAGCATTACTGTGTTTCGGTCTGAATGGCGCCGTAGCTAGTGAAATCACTGGGCAAATAAGACTTGGCATCTTCTGTCTCAATGTGACGAGCGCAGTTGTAGAGCCGAATTTTTGGGTATTTCGAGAATCCTAAGCGGCACTGTGGGCAGGGCGTATCAATTACCATCAGCTGAACGTGCAGCTCATCTCGTCGATCTTAATGCAAATACCTGCGGTCTATTCTGCCGTGGTTATAATTGATATAAAACTGCAATATAAAAACTTCAAATGAAAAGATGTAAGTACAATTATTTTAAAACGAATAAAGCCCCCGCAATAAAGGAATTGATTTACTCAAAATTGATTCCTTTAGAATTAGTTTTGATGTCTTTTCTAACACTACCACCGCTTCGGAAACAAATGGCGCTCTGAAAGAGAAGAAGCGGCGCTAGAAATCAACAGTCAACGTATATCCTGAGCTTATGAAAAATTAGTTAAAAAAATGTTTGCATAGTTTAACAGTTGGAATATATTAGAGGTTAAAGTATGAAATTGCCAATTTGAACTGAAAAAATTAAATTAGTTTTTTTAAATTATACATATTTTTTAATTTAAATCATTACCATTATTATCTATACATTGCTGCCATCTAATACGAAGGTCATTTATGCCTTTGCGATAGAACTGTGGTGATCTAGATTCGACAAACTGTGTGAAAACGTTTTTTACTGCCTCCTGGGAAGAAATATTTTCATCACGTAGAAAATTGTAAAAATCACGACAAAAAATTGTAGTCCGTTGGAGCAAGCTCTGGCGAATACTACAAATGGTTTCTAAATGCAGTTTCTGTAGAGTTAAAAAGGTTTCTCGGGCTGTATGAGGTGTCGCTTTATCATGGTTCAATAATGGTGAGCGATTCATGAGTCGGACCTGTTTCACTGCTACTTTTGCTATTATTGTTTTGAGTTTGGCACAGTAGACATGACAAGAGAGAGAGCCACTGAATTTTTCGCTTACGGTTATCGTACAGAATTCACTTTTCATCACATGTCACAATACGATCCAATATTCCTTCATTTCTGTATCGATTCAACAAACAACACAAGTTTCAACACGCGTTTCTATCTGCAGATCAGTCAAATCATGAGAAAAAAGTACGTATAGGTGCGAGTGAGTAGGGCTATATGCAAGCCCTAGTGTGAGAGAGAGCGCTTATCGGCAGCTGTCTGCGTGTTTACTTTTGGCTCTAATAAGGTCACGTGACCTGCAATAGCCCACGAGGTTTCTAGTCGAAATTTCGGAGTAAAAAAAAAAGATAATTTTGTCATTTGTGCGAAAAACGGTTTGTATAAAAATGATTGTATTGATTTATTTTTTATCATAAAAAATTTGTTAATCAGTCAATTTCAATACAATTCTAAATGTTATGAATTACTTGATTATTTGTCATTACTGTAAGAATATTTTTATTTTTCAAGAAATCATAAGAGACTTTTTTTTAAATTAATTTTTCAACAAGTTTCGTTTTAATTTTTTTTAAAGAATTCATATTTTTGCCGCTACAACCATAATTTAAAAAATCTATTTTTGTCACAGTATTTTAACTCAAAATTCATACAGAACTTCAATATGAAAAGGGCGGGAAACTTAAGATCGGTCGCACGTAATTTTGATAATTTTTCATTTTATTATTAAATTTCATGTAAATATTTAGATATTTTGATCAGATAAGTTGTAGTTTGTATATATTTTGTTAATTTGTGTAAATTTCATCCTATTGGTAAGTCTTCTTTTCTTCACTTTTCTATGATATGATGGACCCCCCGGATGATCCTGGGGGGACAGCCCCTGATATAGGTCATGTAGTGACAATTTCTAATAATGACGAAGGTAGCACGATGGATACAGATGGTTCTGTGTCTCAGACATCTAGCGGCCGTAAAAGAGTGTCAGCTCGACCCAGAATATGCAGACACTGTAATAAAAGACGACGAAAACACCGTGGTGATAAGAAGGATATTAAGGAAAGTGATTGCAAATGTGTAGACATTAGTGACAAACAAATTCTTTCCAAAGTCGATTCCTGCAATAATTCTTCTATAGTAGTAGAGACCATACAAAAAAATAACACAGACACTCCACAACAGCCACAGCCCCCTGTTGCAAGGCTGTTATATAACTCATTAGATGCTGCTCCTTTTGTTGTACACATTCAGAAACAGTATTCATCTCCCGATGATAATGTTACTTTACATCCAGTTACATTTGGTCGTTTTCTCAAAAGAAATTCTATTAAAAATATTGTGAATGGAAGTTTAAAAAGGATAGGCCGGAATAGGTTATCTATTTCTTTTTCTAAGTACCAAGATGCAAATGACTTTGTTGAAAACAAAAATTTAGAAAATGAAAAATATAAGGCTTTTATTCCATCATTTTCTGTGAGTAGAATAGGAATAGTCAGAGGAGTACCAGCTAAGTGGTCTGAAGAGGAAATAAAAGATAATGTTTCTGTTCCTATTGGCTGTGGCCCAATCATAAAAATTAGGAGAATAAAACGAAAGATGATGATTGATGGACAAAACCATCTTAAATGTACTGAGTCTGTGGTATTTACTTTTGATGGACAGTTTTTGCCTAAACGAGTATATATGTGCTACACTTCTCTTACTGTAGACTTGTATATATATCCTACTATTCAATGCTACAATTGTTGTCGGTTTGGTCATGTGAAATCTCAATGCAGATCTAAACCAAGATGTTTTAGATGTGGTCAAGGACATAGTGGTGATAACTGCTCTGTTCAAGATGATTTTATATCTTGTTGTTTATGTAAAGGTTCCCATATTGCAACTGATAAAAAATGTTTAGAATATGAAAGACAAAGAGCTATAAAGGAATCAATGGCTAAAAACTGTTAGATACATCCATCTGTCTCTCAAATTTCATATGCAGATACATTACTCTCATCACCTAACATCACTCCTAATACTTTTCCAACCCAGCATCAACATTCAACACCTAAAGCTATAAACAATACTTCATATAAAAAAACTGTTTTTGTTAAACCAAAGCCTCCACCTACACTTAGCAAAGGATATGACAAATCTGCTCACCAAGAAATTTTAAGGGATTTTAATATTCCCCAACCCTCTAATGGATGTGCATTAATTAACAAAGAAAATGAAAATCCTTTGGAATCCTCAGTAATTGATTTAATTATTTCTCTTATAAAATCTCTTAGTCAATCGAATTAATTTTCACCGTCCAACACTGTCTTATTAGTTTCTGCAATTACTCAAATTTATAAACCAAATAATGGACAAAGTTCTTCAATGGAATTGTCAAAGCATCACTCCTAAAAAAGTGATCTTATTTATTTATTAAATAAATATAAACCTTATATCTGTGCTCTTCAAGAGACATGGTTGAAACCAGGATCTTTATTTAAGATTCGTGGTTATTCATGTCTCAGAGAAGATCGTGTGGATGGGCATGGCGGAGTAGCCATGCTTGTGAAACACCCTCTTTCCTTTTCTCTCTTCTCTATTCCTTCTCACAGTAATGATTTTTCTATTATTGCTGCTTTAGTTGAAAATATCTGTTATGTATCTATTTATATACCTCATCCTTCTTCTGCAATCTTAAATGAAATTAAAGATATTATTTCCATTCTTCCGAAGCCTTTTATGATCCTTGGTGATTTTAACTGTCGCCATGAATCCTGGGGTTACTTATCTTCTAATAGTTATGGTAACACATTAATAGATATATTTGATTCAGTGAATTTGTGTATATTTAATGATGGTCGTCCTACACGACGTTCTCATCCTGACGGGGGCCCAAGTGCTCCAGATTTAACAGTCACTACACCTAATCTTGCTTCTTCTTTGTCCTGGGATCCATTACGATCTACTTTTGGTAGTGATCACTTCCCACTATTATTATCATTTCCAACCTGCAATAATAACAATAAAGTATTACATAAAACTTATTCTCCTCGTTTAAAATATAAGCTTAATGATGTTGATTGGGATTTATATAAAGATCTAATAAAAAACAAAATTATTACACTTCCAAAAATTAATCCAGGTACAGAATCTCAGTGTGCAGATTCTTTAGCAAGAATCTTTATTGAGGTTGCCAATGAGATATTTCCAAGTAAAAATAGCTCTTTGGGTTTTATTCCTTCTCCTACTTGGTGGGATAACGAATGTACTGAGGCAGTAAAGAGAAGAAAATATGCTGAAATTACATACTGTCAATGTTCCACTGATGAGAATTTTGAAATTCTTACAAAGAGTATGTCAGAAACTACGAAATTTCTAAAGAAAAAGAAATTTGATGGCTGGAAAAATTTCTGCTATTCAATATCACCTGATGTCAAACCATCTCTTGTATGGCAAAATATAAGAAGGTTTAGATCTGCATACAAAGATTCATCTCAAAAATCAATCCCTTTTCATTTAGTTAATAGCTTTTTAGATAAATTGGCTCCACCTTTCGTTCCTGAAGACTTAATAATTGGTTACCCTGTAATAAATATAAATAATGATAACTGTTTTGGTTTAAACAGTATATTTTCTCTCACTGAACTAAAAGGTGTATTGTCTCATGTTAAGGATTCTGCTCCTGGACTGGACGGTATTCCGTATTCCTTTATCTCTCATTTAGATGATGATGCTTTATTTTATTATTTATCTCTTATAAATTCCATAGTGGCATCTGGTAACATCCCCTCCACGTGGAAACGTCAAGAAATAATTCCCGTACTGAAACCTAGTAGGTGTTCTTCAGACCATTCTGCCTATCGCCCAATCGCACTTTCTTCTGTTTTGATGAAAATTACAGAACATCTTATAAAAAATCGTTTAGAATGGTTTGTTGAGCATAACGGTCTATTATGTGAATCCCAATTCGGTTTCAGACGTGGGAAAAGTACTATTGATAGCTTAAGTATATTCATTTCTGATATTCAATTATCATTTTCAAATAATAAATCAGTAATAGCTGCGTTCTTAGATATAAATTGTGCCTATGATAATGTCGTAATAAGTATTTTAAAGAGTAAGCTTTTACAACTTAATATACCTCTGCTATTAACAAATTTTATCATAAACATGCTTTCCGAAAGATACATAATCCTGAAACTAGATGACAGGAAGTCAATTACTCGACTTGTTTCAAAGGGCCTCCCCCAGGGATCAGTACTTAGCCCAATATTGTATAATATTTATACACACGATTTAAAATCATCACTTAATAGTGTAAATGTTCTTCAGTATGCTGATGATCTATTAATTTACTGTCGTGATATTTCTATTGAAAAAGCTAGTTCTTCTATAACACAACCGCTGATAAATTTAAAAACTTGGTTGGACTTAAATGGCCTTGATCTATCACCTGAAAAAAGTACAATAGTTTTATTCACGAGATCAAGAACTCCTCCTCCTATTTCTATATTTTATGAGGGTTATCAGATTCCAGTTAAAGATAATGTTAAGTTTTTGGGAATTGTCTTAGATTCGAAACTAACTGGTATCCCACATTGTGATTACCTAAATGCTAAATGTGAGCGTACTCTTAATATTTTAAGATGTCTGTCAGGTGTTTGGTGGGGTGCGCACCCTTTTTGCATGAAATTGTTATATAATGCTCTTATAAGAAGTATATTAGATTATGGTACATTCTTGCTGGAGCCTGGTAGTGTTAAGGCATTTAAAAAACTAGATTTCATACAGTCCAAAGCTTTACGAGTAGTTTCTGGTGCTATGCGGTCAAGTCCTCAAAAGTTAATGCTCTTCAAGTAGAATGTGGTGATCCTCCACTACATCTACGTCGTCAATATTTAGCACACAAATTTATATTCCGATCTTTTCAGTTTCTTAACCACTCTCTTTATAACAAACTTCAGAAACTTTCTCATTATATAGATTCATCTGTATATTGGTCAAATAAAAAACCACCTTGTCTAATCAAAAGTTTTAAGAAATTTATCACCATAAAAGCTCCTATTCATCGATCCATTAATTATCCTCTTTTCAGTACTAGCTTTGAAGCATTAATGTTGCTTCCAGAAATTAATTTTAACTCAGATTTAAATAAGCACGATATTAGTACAAATTTTTCGTTTAATCTTCTTAAAAATACTGTTTGGGTTGATTACCATCATATTTACACAGACCCGTCTAAACATTCCTCCTCGGATCCCGTTGGAGTAGGTGTCTATCACGCTCAATTTAAAATATCACAGAAAATTAAAGTTCCTCCGGAAACATCGGTGTTTGCTGGGGAATGTTATGGTATTTTTAAGGCTATTGAATATATTATTCTATTTAAACTTCCAAAAACAATAATTTTCTCTGATTCAAAAAGTACCTTACACAATAGGTTCCCATTTAAATCAAAAAACATTTCTTCTGTTATCATAGAAATAAGAAATCTATTAAATAAATGCAATCACTTTGTTCTTTCTGTGTTGTTTGTATGGATCCCCAGCCATAGCGACATTCCTGGTAATATAAAAGCAGACCAACTAGCTAATGAAGCCGTGGTCGATGGCGACATTTTCCCTTATAAAGTTTTTTGCCAGGATCTAGGTGCTCTTCCTATAGTTCACCTTCAGGATTGTTGGAATAGACTTTGGACTGAAACTGGTCAATCAATAGGCAGGAAATATTTTAACCTTCAGCCACTTATTTCATTTAAACCATGGTTTTTCCGTGCCAAATGCAATAAGTTAGTATGTTCTTCTATCATAAGAATGCGTTTGGGTCATGTTTGCACTCCTGTTCATCTTAATAGATTAGGCATTGTATCTACTGACATGTGTGAATGTGAATCCGATAAATGTGATCTAGATCACATTTTCTTTTCATGTTCTCTATACGACCGCTCCTCATTCCTGAATGATCTAATATCTCTTAATGTTCCTTTTCCTACCTGTATATCCTGTCTAATTATGTATCCATGTAAATTTTATAAAATATTGTCATCTTTCATTCTTCAGAATCATATTAAAGTTTAAATATTTGTAATGTTGTGTAAGTAGCAAGTATATATGTATATTTATGAAATTTTTAATATCCGTTTCAATCCTCTTTCTACTTATCTGATCCTTTCCCGTGTTCCGTATCCTTTTTTAACTTAGTTTCCCAATCTTTACATTATTGGCAAAAAGTAAACGCTATTGCCAAAAGAAGAAAAAAAAAATCAATATTTTATTCACGTTCAAATTCATAAAGGCAAACGTATTAAATAAAGCAATGACTACAACAATATAAAATCTCAAAATCAGAGTTATTCAGGTATAAAATAATTATAAAACTGAAGTATTATTTTAAGTACAAAAATATAAAATATAGAACGTAGACAGCTGCCGATAAGCGCTCTCTCTATTTTTGCACGCGCTTGGCAACGTAAAAACCCCGACTAAATTGTCTGGCTTAATTTTTTATTTATTTTGTAAACATAAAACTACAATGGGCTATATCAGGAGAGGTATAGACCAAGTTTTCAGCTTGCCTCAAATACCTACCCAAAAATTGGTGCCAGCTCTCGGACCACGAGGTTCGTTCTTCAAATCAAAGTTTCGAGGAATATAGATGGCGCTAGCAATATTTTACACCTCCCTGATTATATTTATTACGATGTTAATAGAAATGTATTATAAAATCAACTTATTATGAGCTGTACGAAGAACACACGCAGAGTTGTATTTTTGAATAGTGATATGTTTATATCACTTATATTAAATGCGCTGTATGTACCTACTTCTCTCGTATATCGTAATTATCAAAACATGAATGAGAGACTTGTAAGAGCTATCTTACTTAGAACAATGATATTTAAAAGTATAGATAGGTTACCTAGGGTCAGGATCATATGATAATAAAGCCATCGTTGTATAAGATAGAACTGACAGCATAACAATAATTAAATGGATGAAATCATACCTAATGCCTAATGGAACGGTAATCGGTATGCGTTTGTCGAATACCGAAACGTAAACAGTTTTCGGTATGGAATTATTTCTGAATACCTAGGTAATAAGCATATAATACCTTATCTTTGTTTTTCAACTGGCGGTTTTTAACTTCGTTCAATTCGTTAAGGACTAAGTATAATACATAGATAATACACTATATACTTGTATTTATAATATACAAAGTTGACTACGTTTTTATACTTTTAAAATTCACCAAACGAATCAATTATTTTCATTATTATTTATGTTATTTAACCACTTCATACATGGTTATTTGGATCAATTTATAAAAATGTCTTATTGCTACGTCGGTATTTTTAGTTTGAGAATAATACGGCACTTACGAACGGTGGTTGTTTGCCGCGGCGGAATTCAATATTTATAAAATTATTACCAATATGAATGTTTGTCTTCGAGTCTTGATTTAAAAGAGTGGCAATGAGTTTCTTGTTCTTATTCTCATTAGCTCAACCCTTTAAGAAGTAGCAGTAGATTCAATAAGAAGAAATAAAATATTTTTTGTCATTAATTGGTGTCATTTCCGCGACCTATATAAATAAAGTGGTTTTGATTTGATTTTAGTCTACTTTACTCACCTTAGCACAAAATGTACTTATTGCTACCAGGGCAAAGTCAGGGTGGTTTGATAACACGCCACATAAACAGCATTTTCCTAAAAATGTAGTTGATAGTCCAACACTTATATAACATAGGTTGTTATTTATTTCATACTATAAAACACTCTCTTACCTTTACTTCATTCCTTCTTTACTGTTCCCTATTTTCTTTTTGGAAAATCATGACTCATATGCTTTTGCTATCAACAGAATAATACTATAATCTTTTAAGTTAATACAAATAACACAAGTCCCTGTAGCCTTCATCTGGGCCAAGTACAGCCTAGCCCTTATAAGGGATTTATCAGCTGTTAATATAGATTTTGTGACAATTGGAGGAAGTATGGGTCAGAGCCGCACGGGGTGAAGTCACAATAATGGCTGCTATGCCCTCGCAATATTAATAAAAATCATTTGCATAATCCTAATGTTAGTACAGTTCACAGAATAAGAATTTAAAATAAAACCAATTTATAATTAAATAAAATCGAATTTTTATTTGGTCTTGTATAAACTGTTGTTTATCCTTGGTTACATAACACATCATATAATTCTTACAGAAGTACATTAACATAAGGTTAGGTTTGAGTATACACTTGGTAACATGTGGAGGTCCAAAGGCTAGTAAATAGTAATATTATAGGAACCAATAATCATTCTCATGAAAAACAATGTAATAAATCTCACAATGAGTTTTAATTAATATTTAAAATCACAATTATATAATAAATTTAAAGATAAGTTATAAGTTACAAAATTCTTTAATATTAAAAACAAATAAAACACCTTTCTGTCTGTTCAGAATAACAATATCTATTAATTATACATTTAAGAAGTAATAACAATCAACATATGAACTATAACTAAGGTACTTACTTAAAATATATTTTTTAAATCACAGCTAAGGTCAAATTTAAATGCTAAGTTGCGGTGAAGATTTGTAACAAAATATATATGTAAGTAAATAATATCTATAAACAAAAGTCAAAATCAGTCTTAATTCCAGTGGCGGATTCTACCACTAATAAGGTATTAAACTAAATACATATAACCATTTTAATGTGTACTTAATATTAGAAATCAAAATAAACACTATTTAAAAAACAATATAACATCAATGGCTAACTGTTTGTACTATTCTGTTTTAATTTAATTAATTCTATTATGGCTTTTTCAATTCCGGAGTCTTGTATTGAGAGTACTTAGTAGTATATTTTTTTCTGTTCCAACTGGATTAAACGGTCGCTTATTTTTCCTACTTGCCCTAGTCGTTGGCTGGTTACACGCCGAGATGGACCTGGACAAAGTATGTGGTGTTTGATATATAACCATCCATCAAAAACCCATGGCTATACTAACAAAAGAGCTTGCAAGTTTTGAATGGTTGAACAGATTTTCATGGCTATCATATTATAAAAAAACTTTAGATAATCCTACTAATATTATAAATGTGAAAGTTTGTATGTCTGTATGTATGTTTGAACTTCTTTAACGCAAAATCTACTGAATAGATTTTGATGAAACTTTACAATAATATAGCTTACACACCAGAATAACAAATAGGCTATAATTTATAAAACTATAGTGTGAATTATACAAAATATAAAAGAAGTGTGATTGTTACTAATGAATACAACTAGCACCATCTCTTATCAACTAGCAAGCAATCAATATAATTTATATGGCAAAACAACGTTTGCCGGGTCAGCTAGTTGGTTTATAAGTTTGGGAGCTAAGATGCCACAGATGGATTCAATAACACACTTCTGTGTGTAAGTTTTGAACAGATAGATAAGCCACTTGACAAATAGGAATTAAATACTCAAGAACATTTTTTATGAGGCACTTCTACATTGTTTTCATATCCTTAAGTTTAACCTTAAAGCCTATGTGTGTGCCTGTCTTTTGTGGTATAGCTTCCAAACAAGTAAACCGGTTCTAATGCAGTAAAATCTAAGAGTAATCGATTGGGATGCTGGCTAGCAATGTTCAGCAATTCAAAAGTTACAGCATTTTCCTTGTTAGGATTGGGGGTTTTTGATGTTTAGATAGTTTAAAAAAGTATGTAGAGCTAAAAATATTTACATTTTCATTATAAAGGTACTCAAGATTAATACGGGATGATGCAGGCTGTTGAGGCTGATCTTGGCCTGGCCACGAAGGTCTCAGGAAAAAGTGCATTTTCAGTAGAAATTTCCATTTTAGATGCACATCGAGAGATGCCACCAAGAGGGTCTGATGTACCAATTAAATCCCAACTCTCATTAGAAAATGGGATTTCAGGTTGGGTCATGACATCCAGTTCCAGTACGTACTGAGCCACTTCTTCCTCAATATTCTGTAAAATAGAATTACAATTCAGACAACTACAAAGAAACATTTATTCAACAACTATAATATATAGTACACACAAAATACATCTAACCAATAATACTTATAATAACATTAATATGGACATCCTATGATATGTCGACACACAGTGTTCTCCATTTGACAGTTATAGAATAAAAAGATAAGGTGTCCTCAGGAACTACCAGTTAAAAGAACACCTAGTTTGGATATTGCACAAAATACATTTACTAATATATACTAATAATTTGTAAAGAGGAAAGATTTTTACTTAATCATAAAAATACATACAATTGTGGGAAAGGCTGACACACGAGCTGTGGTTTGTGGCCCCCCAAATCCTTCTCCCATTATTTCTAAAACTCTTAGTTCCCATTGTGCCAGGGAAGCGGATAATGGTCCACCACCTGTGCCTGTATGCATCCTTCGCACAGCTGCTCCATTTTTTTTGTGAAGTGTTTTGTCTGTCCACACCTGAAATTAAGTTGCTGTTAAAACATTTTTTAATGAAAACAAAAGGAATAAGAATTTGCTGTAAGTATATTATATTTGTTCAAATTCCTTTCATAGAAAAATGGATAACAAGAATTGTTGAATATATTTTAAATGATTCTATGAAGCATCTATTGTACAATGTGCACACTTTATTTAATATAATAATTATTGTGACCAATGTTTCCAATAAGAATAATTGAGATCTTTTATAACCCCCGATCAGAAAAGAGCTGATATATAAATATAAAACATATTCTTGAAAAAAAAAGCTTTTGAACACTCGACGAAATCATGTTTTAAACCAAAAAAACCAAAGTGGCTTTACTCATTTGGGAGCAACATAACCACAGACAGACACACAGTCACAGATGCACACATTAAATTTATAACATCCCTCTTTTTTGTTGGAGGTTGACAACAAAATAGAATGCTATAGAAACTATCAATCAAAATATCCACTAGCTACCTTCTGCCACTGCTGCATTGTTTTAATGCTGCCGCCCAAAGAATTGAGCAGCTGTGTTATTTCCTCCCACAACCTCTTAGCTCGGGCCCTCTCATCAGCAGTCCTTAGTAGGCATCTTGCCAAGTCTTTATGGTCATGTAGGAAGTCTAATAAAGAATTTAATTGTTCAGTGCTGCACGACTGAGACATTCAAAAAAACATAAGTACTTAGATAGACCTTTATACTCTAAACTACAACAAAAAAAATTGCAAAAATACTTACTTTTTATATTAGCACTAGTTTTTTGTAAGTATAAAACGCCAATCAAAAACAAATTGAATTATTTCGCGCTTAAAAACATCTAAAGCCTACACCAAATCTTATTAAACTATTGTCACATTATGTGTGTTTTGACACCTAACAGCGATATCGCACAGATATTAGTGAGTTTTTCAAGAATTGCACATAATTCATTCAATCTAACATCGTAAAAAAATCAAAATATTAGTCTATGACTCTATGGTTACGATAAACGTTAAGGAATACGAACATTTGTTAGAGTAGGGTAGGTGCGATATATTCGGAGTATCATCGTATCGTTCCGAATGTATCGATGTCGATTTTGCGAGTAGACCTCCAGGATGTTTATTTGTATTTATGTATGTTTAGGTAAGTATATTATATTATTAAATATATTATCGTTGTCTTGTGATGATGGGTCATCATGTGTCTAGTATACTTACTTATATTGTATTTACGTGTATACTCGTGTTTACGTGTACTCTTATATGTGTCAACGATAAATCGTTACTGTGATGGAATTTATTAGTCAAACTTTTCTATCATACGAAATAATATAGTCAAGTACCTACCTTTCTTATGTCAAGCTGTATAATCTAATCAATAAATTATGTGTCGTACCACAATACAAAACTACTTAAGACGTAACATACTGCGATACGACCTCAATAACATCATGCGCGCCACACGTTACCCTACGAGTTATGGAATGTCACATTAAATATTAATATGCATGTATAGTATGCCTGTACTCGAATAACTTATTAATCAAATACATAATAATAAAAGAATTAGATTTTCTCATAATAAATGTAAAAATAATATTATTTTACAGTTCAGCATACATAGACAAAATCTACTTATATTATAAACAAATAAGACAGTCCAGTTCCTACAAAGAACATGGTAGTTTGAAGGTAGTCGATAATAACATAACGCACGCACACAAAACTCAAAAGGCGAAACTGTACGAAACAATTAAGTAATCGAGATTATCGGGTTGCTTCAGAAATATAAAGTTTTGCTTAAAATACGTGGGTAACACTGAAAATGTTTAGAACATTGCTAATGAAAACTTTTTTTGAATTTCAATTTTAGAACTCTTTGGTTACCTAATGTAGTATATTGCATTCATTTGTCATTTGTTTTTGTGAATTGGCGGCAAAATTAAAACTCTTGAAATACGTGAAAATGAACCTAACGCGAGAAAATTTTCGGTCAATGATTGACTATGACTTTCGTTGTGGGCTTACTCAACAACAAAGCAATGATAGGCTGCGATTAGCATTTTAATGAAGCCCCATCTCGTGCCACTATTTGCAATTAGTTTAGCGAGTTTAAGCGTGAACGTAGCAATCTCAATGATGATCCGCGTGAGAGACGTTTTTAAGGCGAAGAGTAAGCAGAAAACACGCAAACATGGTGTTTTTAGACAAGTTTTGTGATGAAAATATAGCATTTCGAGCTATGAACACTACTTAATCCTGTTACACATATCCTTAAGTCTATCACTGCCGAGCCTTTTTGAACTACCACTTCTCTTTAAAGTTAAACAAGTTTTTTGGCATGGCGTGACGCATTTTTTTGGTACTTCTCTCAGAAAAGTTATTCTTATAGCTTGTACTTTTTTGTGTAGGTTCATTTATTCAGATTAGTAGTGAATAACGAGGATTGTAAGCATATAAACTGTTTTCCACGCAAGAATTTTGATAATATTGGTTTTGTTACATAGATGGCGGGCAGGCAGCCGTGAACTCATATCGCTCAAGGTCGCAGGCATTTAGTGTCGCCTTAATCGCGCGTTCTCGCTCTGTCTTATAACGTTGTCCTTATTTCCGTGCACTTCGCGTACCGCGAGACGCGTTGCCCTTACCTATTATACTCGATGTTAGTGACTTAGTATTTGATTTTCGCGGTATTCAGTACTTGGATTGTGTAAGCTCGGGTCGTTACTCGTTTCGGACATAACTAGTTTTTCCAGAATAAATAGTTTTTGTTTCGATGCATAACGGTTTTTGGGTAAGTATTTGACAAATACATACTTTTCATAACTGTTTACTGTTTTAAACGTCCACCTCTACGTACGAACACAGTCAATCCAGTAAATTCCATATCACTTGAGTAATAATTAAGATTGAGTTGAGTTTAGATTAAGAAATTAGAATTTGTTAATAGTAAGTACACATATTTTATTAAATTAGTAATAATATAATATCAAATATGTTATATATGGTAATGGCATTATTCTCTTTATTACAATTTAATCTTATTTTCTACATTTATATATATATAACATATTTATAAAAAATAATATTACAAATATAAATATAAAAAATAGAGTCCCGCCGGCGCGCTTGGTTCACGACAATTCCGCCGGTGGTTAGGGCGACAAACTGAGGAACTTCCGCACGATGCGTGACAGCTGCTTTCTGTATCCGACCCTTTATCCAGTTATTAAGTGAGAGCCTCTTGAGATGATGGTCGAGGCTCTTATGGCATTATTATTATTATCTTCAATTTAATCTAATAAAGTAAGCCCTCTTTGTCAAAGAAGCTTCAATATATTTCACAAATTTGTGTTGTGAGTCCTAGTATATTGTCTGGTATTTTATTGTAAAATTTAACACCAAAACCTATGAAGCAGTCCTTAACCCTAGCTTAACTTATATCACGGCACGTATACTTTATTCTTTCTTCTTCAATTGAATGAATTTAAATCACATTTATTCTTAAAAACCCAAGAATTACGAGTTGACATTATAAGAATTTATAATTAAACTAGTGGACCCGACAGACGTTGTCCTGTACACACGTCTTAAATTTTAAAAGTCGGTCCAGCCGTGAGGAGCAGTTCACTAACATACCCAACAATCAAACTTTAAATTAAATAGATTTGGTGTTCCGCAGGGAAGCGTCCTTGGACCATTATTATTTTTAGTTTATATTAATGAATTGCTGTGACAAAAAATGACTGTTATTTATTCGCCGATGACATATCAATAATTATGACATGTAATAATTAAAATGAGATTGATATTTAGGAAAGTGAAAATAACAATGAAATTAATGCAGTGGTAAATTGGCTAGAGGATAATAATCTTCAATTTAATATTAAAAAAACGTCATTTATGCAATTTAGTTTAAGTAACCGCTCTAATAACTATAGCCTTAAGATAAATTATACAAATACCCGAATAGAAGAAACTCTGCATGTTAAATTTTTAGGAGTACTTCTAGATAAAAATCTAAAATGGAAAGAGCATGTAAACATGGTATGCCAAAAAATTGATAGATATGTTTATGTGTTATATAGATTGCGTAAAACGGCTTTACCAAGTACATTCCTGGCAGCTTATCATGGTTATGTCGCATCAGTACTTCGATATGGACTCATCTTGTGGGGAAACTCTAGCGAGGCTAATAGGGCTTTCATAGCCCAAAAGAGATGCTTAAGAGCTATGACAGGAGCTTTTTACTTAGATTCGTGTGAACCACTGCTTAAAGAATTACGTATTCTTCCATTTCCCTGTATGTATATATACGAAATATGTATCTTTGTCAAACAACATGACCATTTATTTACAAAAGCAAGAGATATTTATCCGAGTAATACAAGAAACGGCGACAGGCTGGTGAATGCACACAAATTATCAAAATCATAATGCATCCTACGGAAAATGTAGCTATGTCATGTGTATAAAAATATTGAATAAACTCCCTCCAAGCTTACGCGTATTACCCGTCCAACGATTTAAAAAGGATCTTTTTACATGGCTTATAGATAAATATTTTTATTCCATAAATGAAATGTTGACACATTAGGTTAAATTAAATTGACTTTAAAATATATATTAATTCTAGTCTTTAAATAATGACATTTAAAAATAATAATTATAATTTAAATTGACCTAAGTGCTTAAATTATAGTGTTTGTTTAATGTTAAATCAATTATAATAATAACTAGAATTTTGTTAATTATAATTTTGCATGCCAGAAATGGCCGATAACATTGATACATTAAAACTATTTACACCCATTGTTACATGTTTTCTAGCAAAATAGAGGATTTATGATTATTTATTATTATTATTATTACTAATTACCCCAAAATTATAACCAAAGCGGAAACAGGCATTTACGTTATGTAGAATATACAAAATTAAAATTTTGAGTTAGTATGTCTTTTGTGGGGCAATGTATATGCTTTTACAACAAGATCCCATGATGATGTTCAAAACAAATGTATTAGAAATTCGAAATTCAAAAGAATTGTTAAAAAACCTCTGTGTCGTAAATGTTACTATAACATAAATGACTTTCTTAATGATACCACTGATTGGAATTTGATCGACCGCCCACAGGCAAATAAATAGGTAATAAATTTTACTTTACGATTTCACACTGTAACCATGTTTTTATATAAAAAAAAAGAAGCCCGCTGAGTTTTTTGCGCCCGTTCTTCTCAAGTCTGAGGCATACCTTTTGGAATGGGTGGTAGTTTTTGACTATCAATAAGTGATTTAATATCCTATTTTGAATAAAAATATTTGAATTTGAACTTGTTAGTTATTGGTATTAATAGTTTATATTATCTTTGGGGTAAATATAATCATTGCTATGCTTACTATTGACACACCTTTTTACAAAAATTATCTTGCCCCAAGTTAAGCATATATAGCCTGTGTTATGGGTTACAAGACAATGATATATTTAATCCAATATACTTACATTATACATACATATAAACATACATAAATACATTTAAACATCCATGACTCGGAAAAAAACATTTATATTCATCATATAAATGCTTGCACCTACCCTCTAGCTTAGTAGGTAGGATCGCAACCACTCGGCTATACAGGTTGTCTATGTAGAAAGCATGTCTGCTTACCCCTGATTAAACCTTTTATATTTCAGAGACTACGTACCTGAAAATGTACTGCCACTGGGTCTTGAAATATGGGGCTCCCGTATATGGGTAACCCTGCCAAGCTGGAGACGTGGCGTCCCTGCTACTCTTGCAACTGTGCCTCGATTTGGCGGCAGTAGCTCCCCTCGCCTTGTGCCATATCCTGATTGGAGTTATCACAGAGCATTTAGTAAGTACTTCACACCTCACCTAGATGGTAGATGTGGTTGAAGGCAATGGTATTGTCTATTCCCCTCTTTTTTTGAATGTCAAATAAACTTTTTTTTAATGAAAATAAGGGACGATACGAGCAGGACGTTCAGCTGATGAACTAGAGAAATAATTAAAAATGCTTTAAATAAAATAAAAATGACTTGGAAAGTTATTAACTGGGAATCTGGAAGAGCGAAAGACTGCAAGTTTGAATATAATCTAATAATAAACAATACAAAAATCCACTCTGAGCAGGAAGTAGCTTCTGCTTTTGAGAAATTTTGTTCTGACATTCCAGTTTCCATCTCAAGCACCCTTGTCTCCTCCACCAGTGTTGCCGAGTCACTTCTTTTGGAAAATGTTAAGGAATGTAAACAAAATTACAAATTCAGTGTTGTTAGCCCAGCAGAAATAATTAAAACTTTCAGAACATGGCGTGTTTCCTGACCTTCTGAAGTATAGTAAAATTACACCAATATATAAATCGGGACTCACTTCTGACCCGAATAACTATCGCCCTGTTTCGGTGTTGCCGACCCTTAGTAAAATATTTGAAAAAATTATTTTAAGTCAAATGCTTACTCACTTTAACACTTATAAGTTACTTCATATAAAACAATTTGGCTTTACTAGAGGACGCTCGACTACGGATGCAGGTGTCGAACTCATCAGGAATATTTTTGAGGCCTGGGAGGAATCACAGAATGCACTTGGTATCTTCTGTGATTTATCTAAGGCTTTTGATTGTGTTCAACTTTCAACGCTGGTCAGGAAGCTATGTCACTATGGTATAAGAGGATCTGCACTCGATCTTCTGATCTCATATTTAAATAATAGGATTCAGAAGGCCGAGGTGAATGGCAGGAGATCTCCTGAGACTCCTCTCGGTATGGGGGTACCACAAGGGTCTATTCTTGGACCCTTCCTCTTCCTAATTTATATAAATGATCTACCTAACCTTGTAGAAAAAAAACACAAGGTGGTATTGTTTGCGGATGACACTTCACTTATATTCAAAGTAAAACGAAGCCAAGTTTTATATGACGATGTAAACAATGCTCTATCTGACATCGTGTACTTGTTTAGCGCCAATAACTTATTGTTAAATAGTCATAAAACCGAATATATTAAATTCACCGCGCCAAATGTCAAAAATGTTGATGCGAATATTTTATTAAATGGAGAGGTGGTAAAACCAGTGGAATCTGCTGTATTTCTTGGCATTACTCTTGATTCCAAATTGCAGTGGGGCCCCAATATTGAAGGATTGGTGAATAGGCTTAGTTCTGCAGCATATGCAATTAAGAAAATTAGACGGTTAACTGACATAGATACGGCGAGATTAGTATACTTTAGTTATTTTCATAGTATTATGTCCTATGGTATATTGTTATGGAGCAGTGCGGCCGATATTAATACTATCTTTGTGCTGCAGAAGAGGGCTATTCGCGCGATTTATAACCTAGGTCCTAAAGAATAATCAGGAGAAAAATTTAAAGAAATAAACATTTTGACTGTTGCTTCTCAATATATTTTTGATAATGTTCTGTATGTACATAAGCTCATTGAGGAATTTCAAGAAACTGTGACATTCATAATGTTAACACGAGCAACAAACATAAACTTGTTATGCCTACTACTCGGTTGGGTCGAGATAGTAAGTCTTTTGTTGGGCGATGTATATGCTTCTACAATATGATCCCAGAAAATGTACCAAACAAATGTGTTACGAAATTTAAAAGAATTGTTAAAAAACGTTTGTGTGGGAAAGGTTATTATAGCATAAACGATTTTCTTAATGACACCACGGACTGGGAATAAAGCGAACACCCTCAGGCTCTTTAATTATAAATGTTTATTGTACGATTTTACATTGTAATCCATATTTTATATTTAAAATAAAGCCCGCTGAGTTTCTTGCGCCCATTCTTTTTAGGTCTGAGGCAGTCTCTTTTGAATGGGTGGTAGTTTTTGACTTTCAATAAGTGATTTTAAATCCTATTTTGAATAAAAATATTTGAATTTGATGGAAATTCATACGCCTTGCACATTACAATCCAAAGCCGCTCAGGATTATTGAAAAACCCCAAAATTAATTCTGAGCGGCACTACAATTGCGCTCATAATTTTGAGACATAAGATGCTAAGTGTCATTTGCCCAGTAATTTCACTAGCTACGGCGCCCTTCAGACCGAAACACAGTAATGTTTACACATTACTGCTTCACAGTAGAAATAGGCGCCGTTTGTGGGTACCACCACACCCAGTGCTGCCCCGGGGCGTAAAAAGAATAGGGTAGTCCCAGGTCCAAGGGTGTCGTAAGAGGCGACTACGAGCTTTTTGAAAGTGGGAGAGTCACGCTGCTGTCTTATGACGTCAGCACAATCGGGCCAGACTCGTCCGGGTTACTTACCACGCTCGCACAGAATACCGGCGTGAAGTAGCGGCCTAGTGCCGCTATGTTTCGCATAGGTTAGTGTCGAGGACCGACAGAAAACTGTTAGGCGAGCTCTGTATTCGTTGGACGTCAGGAAGTCGAGCGGGCCGGATGGCATTTCTCCAATCGTGCTTAGAACGTGTGCCCCTGAGTTGACGCCGGTGCTAACGCGTTTATTCCGGCACTCTTATTCTAAAGGCGTAGTCCCTGACACATGGAAATCAGCCCTTGTCCATCCGATCCAAAAAAAAGGAGACAGTTCGGATCCGGCAAACTACAGGCCTATTGCTATTACCTCCCTGCTCTCCAAAATCATGAAGAGCATAATTAGCCGTCAGCTCTTGGTATACCTAGAGGGTCACCAGTTCATCAAAGACCGACGATACGGGTTTCGCCCTGGTGGGTCGGCAGGTGATCTTCTGGTATGCCTAGCAAATAGATGGATCTGCGGCTATTGAAAGCAAGGGAGCAGGCCTGGCAGTTAGCCTGGATATAGCGAAGGACTTTGATCGTGTATGGCACAAGGCGCTCCTCTCCAAACTTCCATCATTTGGGCTTCCCGAGAGCTTGTGCAAGTGGACCTCCAGCTTCCTCACTGGGCGCAGCATACAGGTCGTTGTCGACGGATATTGCTCGAACCCGAAGCCCGTGAATGCTGGAGTGCCCCAAGGCTGTGTGCTGTCTCCCACGTTGTTTCTTCTGCATATCAATGATATGTACTACAGAGCTTGGTATAAAAATATCCATGCCCTGCAGTATCACATCGGCTACTGCAACGGCGCAGGCACTAGGATCATCCGAAGGGAAACAAACCCTGCCCCAAGGGTAGGATGCAAAAAAGGAACGCATCCTATCCCAATCTGCTGACTTGTAGTGCCAAACGCGGCGGGTCGCTGGTGGTCTGCGACGTTGGCGTCGGATAGGCACTACACTCCTGACCAGGCAATGGTCGGACGTTCCGAGAGGGGCGTCGACAGAGACTTGGTAACCATCGGGATGTGTAGTCAGCAGAAGAACTAATAAGGACGGCATCTGGCTATCCACATCCGGGAGCCGCGTCGGCGACTCAACCAATTGGGACAGACCATACGCCAATGCAAAATTATGCACAGATCGCCCTGCGTAGTCTGTGGTACGTGATCCAAGCCATTCGGCATTGTGCCCGTTGAAATCACCCAAGACTACGATTTCAGCGGAGGGGATCTGAGCAAGCACGTCATCAAATGCCGCTTGAACGCAGCCCATGAGGTGATCCGTTTCTGCGTTACCACTATGGGACCTGTAGACACACGCATAGATGCGGACGCGGTCCTCTAAATCTACGCGGAGCCAGAGAGTAGACAGGCCCCTACCCTCAAAATTGCCGAGACGGCGACAGCAGATATCCTCCCTAACGTACACACATACCCCGGCATGAGGCATGAAATTATGCACAATTTTGTACCCGGGGTACGTTAAATATGACGTATCGCTAGGTCGAGATATCTGCGTCTCCGTAAGGAAACACAAGGCCGGCTGCGCCGTCTCAAGGTGGTGGTGGACGGCGTTTAAGTTGGAGTGAATTCCCCGGATGTTACAAAAGTCCACATTAAGCGTGGAGCGGGGTGCCGTGGCGTTGCTGCCCTGTTTGTCAAGAGACGGTACCCTCCTGGGGTAATTTCTCTTTAAATACCGCTCTCATATTTTATGGTGGGGGGGGGAAGGACGGGAGGGAATGGCCTCCGGTCCTCGACACTTTCTACTGTGAAGCAGTAATGTGTAAACATTACTGCTTCACAGTAGAAATAGGCGCCGTTTGTGGGTACCACCACACCCAGTGCTGCCCCGGGGCGTAAAAAGAATAGGGTAGTCCCAGGTCCAAGGGTGTCGTAAGAGGCGACTACGAGCTTTTTGAAAGTGGGAGAGTCACGCTGCTGTCTTATGACGTCAGCACAATCGGGCCAGACTCGTCCGGGTTACTTACCACGCTCGCACAGAATACCGGCGTGAAGTAGCGGCCTAGTGCCGCTATGTTTCGCATAGGTTAGTGTCGAGGACCGGAGGCCATTCCCTCCCGTCCTTCCCCCCCCCCCACCATAAAATATGAGAGCGGTATTTAAAGAGAAATTACCCCAGGAGGGTACCGTCTCTTGACAAACAGGGCAGCAACGCCACGGCACCCCGCTCCACGCTTAATGTGGACTTTTGTAACATCCGGGGAATTCACTCCAACTTAAACGCCGTCCACCACCACCTTGAGACGGCGCAGCCGGCCTTGTGTTTCCTTACGGAGACGCAGATATCTCGACCTAGCGATACGTCATATTTAACGTACCCCGGGTACAAAATTGTGCATAATTTCATGCCTCATGCCGGGGTATGTGTGTACGTTAGGGAGGATATCTGCTGTCGCCGTCTCGGCAATTTTGAGGGTAGGGGCCTGTCTACTCTCTGGCTCCGCGTAGATTTAGAGGACCGCGTCCGCATCTATGCGTGTGTCTACAGGTCCCATAGTGGTAACGCAGAAACGGATCACCTCATGGGCTGCGTTCAAGCGGCATTTGATGACGTGCTTGCTCAGATCCCCTCCGCTGAAATCGTAGTCTTGGGTGATTTCAACGGGCACAATGCCGAATGGCTTGGATCACGTACCACAGACTACGCAGGGCGATCTGTGCATAATTTTGCATTGGCGTATGGTCTGTCCCAATTGGTTGAGTCGCCGACGCGGCTCCCGGATGTGGATAGCCAGATGCCGTCCTTATTAGTTCTTCTGCTGACTACACATCCCGATGGTTACCAAGTCTCTGTCGACGCCCCTCTCGGAACGTCCGACCATTGCCTGGTCAGGAGTGTAGTGCCTATCCGACGCCAACGTCGCAGACCACCAGCGACCCGCCGCGTTTGGCACTACAAGTCAGCAGATTGGGATAGGATGCGTTCCTTTTTTGCATCCTACCCTTGGGGCAGGGTTTGTTTCCCTTCGGATGATCCTAGTGCCTGCGCCGTTGCAGTAGCCGATGTGATACTGCAGGGCATGGATATTTTTATACCAAGCTCTGTAGTACATATCATTGATATGCAGAAGAAACAACGTGGGAGACAGCACACAGCCTTGGGGCACTCCAGCATTCACGGGCTTCGGGTTCGAGCAATATCCGTCGACAACGACCTGTATGCTGCGCCCAGTGAGGAAGCTGGAGGTCCACTTGCACAAGCTCTCGGGAAGCCCAAATGATGGAAGTTTGGAGAGGAGCGCCTTGTGCCATACACGATCAAAGTCCTTCGCTATATCCAGGCTAACTGCCAGGCCTGCTCCCTTGCTTTCAATAGCCGCAGATCCATCTATTTGCTAGGCATACCAGAAGATCACCTGCCGACCCACCAGGGCGAAACCCGTATCGTCGGTCTTTGATGAACTGGTGACCCTCTAGGTATACCAAGAGCTGACGGCTAATTATGCTCTTCATGATTTTGGAGAGCAGGGAGGTAATAGCAATAGGCCTGTAGTTTGCCGGATCCGAACTGTCTCCTTTTTTTTGGATCGGATGGACAAGGGCTGATTTCCATGTGTCAGGGACTACGCCTTTAGAATAAGAGTGCCGGAATAAACGCGTTAGCACCGGCGTCAACTCAGGGGCACACGTTCTAAGCACGATTGGAGAAATGCCATCCGGCCCGCTCGACTTCCTGACGTCCAACGAATACAGAGCTCGCCTAACAGTTTTCTGTCTGAACTGTACTTCAGGCATAGAGCTCTGACACCGCGGCATGGTCGGCGGTGTCTTTCCGTTGTCGTCAAGAGTCGAGTTGGAGGCGAAAAGAGTACACAAGAGATCGGCTTTCTCTTTTGCCGTTTGGGCCAGGGTGTCATTCCTCATGTGCAACGGCGGCATGGACGGCTGGCTGAAGTTACCAAGAGCAGCTTTCGACAACGACCAGAACTTGCGTGTTCCGGTCGGGTAACTGGAAAGCTGCTCGCCGATTTTGACGACGTGTTTTGACTTTGCACGGGCGATTTGCCGCTTAAAAAATCTGGAGGCACGGTTGTATTTCCTCTTAAGAACTATGCAGTTCGGATCCTTTTCGGATATTTACATTAAAGTAGTGTACAGTGTATCTGTGACTAAGGTTGGTTCTTGTACTCGGTATATATAAGTTTTTATAAGATTGTTTAAATACAAATACTGTTTTCGAGTTTCTTATAGGTGGTCTTATAATAGTATTATATATAGTATATAGTCTTATGGTCTTAGTCGCATTATATTTAAAACTACCTTAAAAAACCGCTGTGTAGTGCTTTTAAACATTTCTAATTTTCTTTTTCTAATTTCAGACATGAAACAAAAATGTTCCGGACTGACTTCAGTGTTCAGAGTGAACGTCGATGACTGCGGGAGATTGTGGGTCCTTGATTCGGGCCAAATTGACTCACAAGATGATCCAAAACAAATTTGCCCACCCAGTATTGTTGTTTTCGATTTAAGAACAGACCAACTACTAGCTCGTTACATAATACCTGAGAAGTATGTGCTGCAAGATTCACTATTCTCCAACATTATTGTGGACACAAGAACCATAGACTGTTCCGACCTGCACGTCTACATAGCAGATACCTGGCGGTTTGGTCTTTTAGTGTTTCGCGAGAGTGATAAAAAATTCTGGAGGTTTTCTCATCATTTATTCTACCCTGATCCATTAGCATCCAACTATACTCTTCATGGGGTTAATTTCCAATGGTCTGATGGGATATTTGGTCTTGCTTTGTCCCCTCTGTATAATTACGAAGACCGAATATTATTCTTCCACGCAATGTCCAGCTACAGAGAATTTTATGTAAAGACATCTGTTCTTCGTGATCTCCATGGTGTGAACAAGAGTGTTAATGAATTCAATCTCGTTGGAGATAGTCGAGGGCTGAACGGCCAATCGTCTGCTTCCACGATCGATCGTCGAGGAGTCATGTTTTATGGGTTGGTAACTAGAGACAGTATAGGGTGCTGGGATACAAGGAAACCATACGATGGTAAAACAATGGGTGTTGTCGCAATGAATGCAGATACATTGATATTTCCAAACGACATTAAAGTGGACCAGGATAAGCGACAGAATGTTTGGGTAATATCCAATAGGCTGCCGATGTTCCAGGATGGCTTGTTAAACCCTGGAGATTACAACTATCGGATAATGTTTGCAGATACTATTGAAGCGGTGAAGGGAACTGTTTGCGATCCGAGCATTCTTTCCTTGCACAGTTTATCCCAAACACGAAAATTGTTGCCATAAATAAAAAAGCGCATTTTTTTCAGATCATTAAACTCATGTTTAAAATTTAAATAGTTATTGATGTAAACTGAAAAAATAGCACATTAAATTACCAACTGAAAACCATTCTAACATCAAAAGAAATCTCGTAATTGATACTTTTAAGATACTTTCTGTTTTAGCTATCTTAGGTAATCTATGCAAAAGTTATATTTTTTTTGTAATCAAAACATTATTGATCTCATCAAAAGTTTGACAGTAAAAATTAATTTATACTTATATGAAAGCCTATGTTCGTTTTTGTTAAGTATTTTTCATAACACTTTGCTCATGTTAAATAAAAGGATTTAAATTTAAAACAGTGATCAAATGAGAAATAATTTTAAAACTTTTGAATAGAGTTTTTAAAATATAATTATTATTAGTTAGGATGAAAAACAGGGGTGAACAATATAATATAAGTCTGATCAAATTAAATTTGATACTTTCGTCATTATAATATTGTGAATGTAAATAAAAATCAATACTACTTTGTTCACTTAGGTGAAAGAAATGACACTTATGAATAAAAAAGCTATTATACTTTTCGTAAAATTTTGAGCCTTTTTTTAGCGTTTGAGAAGAAGTGGCAGGAAAGTCATTGCCATCACTTAAAACACTATTTACAGCTTCATCGTTTCATTTAATTATAATATATGTCAAGTTGCGCAATAAAAATACTCAATTATAAAAATGAGTAATTTAAATAAAATTGAATAAAAACGTGTGTGTACGCACTTAAGAAGTTATACTTCTTTGGCCTATTACGTTTTTTGAAAGAACAATTTTGTAAAAATCTTGCAAAGATGGCTTTGACAATTTATTATTAAATAATGAATACGGCTGTATGGGCTTGAACTCTTTGCCTGTCCTATTATGGACGAAGAAACCAAAAAAGAATAACGAATGACGCAAACGTCAGATAGGAACCAACTCATCATTTTTTCATAACCCGCCTAAAGAAGTATAACTTCGACACAACCACAAGAGTTATTGGGTACAGATGCATCAATCTACACACATTGTAAATAAATAAAGGTTTAGTGCTTAGAATATGGATTGGTCTCCGCTGCGCTCCAATTAGATACCGCACAACCTAAGAACAACAGCTTTATTATTACGGCAATGCGTGGCTTCTTGACACTCAATGGCATCTTTCAAATTTTGTAACATACGCGTGTTAATTTACATTGAAATTAAAAAAATATAAAATACTTACTGATGATATGTGATCCCAGTGTCTTTCGTATTTCTTGTAGTATTGTTTTTACAAAGTTTTACTCTGCAACCCGGCATTTTAGTTTCAATTATTAGCAAAGTTTAACACAACATGTGGCACGTCACACATTGAGACTGGCTCGGGTATACTTGTGTGTAGTATTAGTTGCCGCACTTCGCGACTACGCCTGAGGTATCTAATTGGAGCGCAGCGGAGACCAATCCATATTCTAAGCACTAAACCTTTATTTAACAACATGAACCGATGACAATCCAACCACCACAATTAGCAGTATTGTCTGATAAAATCAGGTTTTATGTCAGATAGAGCCAGCGTAAGTAAATGTTTATATTATATACAATGTGTACAATAAAATATTAATATTACCACAATTTTATTTCTTCCCTCTTTTTTTACTTTACGTTAGCCATCGGTACCAAAGAGCAGCGATTTGATTTGATCAGCCATGAAGCTATATTTTTCATTAGAATTACAGGACATGGGTTGTATTTTTCTTCTTCTTGGGGGTTGACGATCATTATTGCTACTATCACTTTAATGCAGCAGTATGAGACAGTGATGAATGCAACTCTCAATTTAATCTTAATGTAAGAGAGAAGAAGTTTAATTAGTGGTATATCCACACCGTCGCCAAGCCCTCTTTCCATAACACAATAGGATAAAAGAAATGTTTGCGTTCTTGTGTATGTGAGCACGTAACAAGTTATACTTTAAGGCGACACTAAATGCCAGCGACCT
The DNA here is from genome assembly GCF_905404315.1 of Leptidea sinapis. Classification (NCBI taxonomy): domain Eukaryota; kingdom Metazoa; phylum Arthropoda; class Insecta; order Lepidoptera; family Pieridae; genus Leptidea; species Leptidea sinapis. The sequence goes on along the minus strand of NC_066283.1, from coordinate 13,640,257 downwards.
TGAGCGATATGAGTTCACGGCTGCCGGCCCGCCATCTATGTAACAAAGCCAATATTTTCAAAATTCTTGCGTGAAAAACAGTTTATTTGCTTACAATCCTCGTTATTCACTACTTATCTGAATAAATGAACCTACACAAAATATTACAAGCTATTAGAATAACTTTTGTGAGAGAAGTACCAAAAAAATGCGTCACGCCATGCCAAAAAACTTTTTTAACTTCAAAGAAATGTGGTAGTACAAAGGCTCGGCAGTGTTAACTATAACCCACAGCAAGTATTAGCAACCTACAAATAAGACTTAAGGATATGTGTAACAGGATTAAGTAGTGTTCATAGCTCTAAACGCTATACTTTCACCACAAAACTTGTCTAAAAACATCATGTTTGCGTGTTTTCTGCTTATTCTTCGCCTTAATACTCATAGCAACTTCAAAACTATTATCATTATTATTATACATGATGTTACGAATTATTTGTACAGAAATGTATTTGCATTCTAAAGCAGGCTGCAGACTATCAGTGTTCACTGAACAGTCTGACTTTCCAGTGAAAAATGACATCCCAAACATAATTAATACAAATAAAATTAATCTTAATAATTAAATTTAAAAAGATTATAATAACATAAAACCTAACAAACGAAATTATATAGGTAATCTACACTGGCCTTCAAAAGTAAGTATCACACTTTTAAAATTGGGATAACGTTTTAAGTTCACAAGATATACTTTCGAAATAAAAAGGACTCCAAAGAGAATTTAATTTTGTACATAAAAACTTTATAGTCGGTAACCTTCCTTTAAGAATTGGCTGAAAAAAACTTCAAAAACAAAACCATCCCTTTTTCAAAGTGGACGTTTCCGAATTACAATTTTACCCTTCACATTTTTCTTTCTGTTTTAAATTTTTTTCAAGATCGATGGGTCTTGTTTTAAAAATTTATGCTAAAAAGCACATAACATTTATTTATCATGCCTCTTTCAGTTGAAGAATGTGCTAGGATCATGGCTTTTCTGGAACTAGGCATCAGTATGCGTCGCACTGCAAGAATGGTGGGTGTGACGGTACGAACGGTCCAGAAGGTAAAGCGAAGGTACGAAGAGACTGGACACCATCTGAGGAGACCTTGTAATGGCAGACCCAGGTGTACCAGTGCCCGAGAAGATCGTTATATTATTTCCACTGTGTTAAGAAATCGCCACCAAAATGCAGTTGAAGTCCAGCAACAGCTACTTCAGACCCGGAGGGACTACATTAGTGACAGTACAGTGAGAAGAAGACTTGCTGAAGCAAATTTGAAACCCCGAAGACCAGCGAGTGGCCCAAAACTCGAGAGACAGCATCGAGTAGCGAGACTGCGATACGCCCGTGAACACATGCAGTGAGATGAAGAAGAATGGTTAAGAATTTTGTTTGCAGATGAGTCTCGATTCTCCCTTTACACTTCTGATGGAAGGCGAAGTGTTTACAGGCGACCTGGTGAGCGATACCTTCAAGCCTGCATCTCAGAAAGAGTCCAATACGGTGGAGGCAGTGTACATGTATGGGCTGGCATATCTTCAGAAGGTCGCACAGAGCTAGTAGCCATAGAAAATGGCACCCTCCCTGGGCAAAGATATGCTCAAGAGATTGTCAATGAGTATGCAGGGCCGTATTTAGCAAATATGGGTGATGGATCGATGCTGATGCATGATAATGCCCAGCCACACACGGCTCATATCGTACAAGAGTATATTCAGGAGGTCGGTATCAGCGTGATGGCTTGGCCATGAAGAAGTCCTGATCTCAACCCGATTGAACACGCCTGGGTTGAGCTTGGGAGGCTAGTCAGAAATCGCAGACCACCACCTACTACCCTCAGGGCACTAAAGCAGGCCCTGGTAGAAGAATGGGAGAATATTCCCCAACATCGGCTCCGAAACCTAGTGTTCAGTATGCCAAACCGGCTCGAAGCTGTAATCAGAGCTCAAGGAGGCAATACCAGTTATTAAAAATTAAATAACATGTAATACATTTTAGTTGAATTTTTTTAACACTAAACTAAAAATGTCTATTTTCATTGTTTTATCTTTTTTAAGTTAAAAATTTTACTAATGTATAATTTTAGTTTCTAAGAATTAAAGCCTATAAAATTTGCAACAAAACGTTTTTGATCTTAAATCTCTACCTTCAATAGTTAAGAAAAAAAATTAATTTGAAAAGTGTGATACTTACTTTTGCAGGCCAGTGTATTATTGTATGTATTTTCCTACTTTTACGAAAAAAATCTTATTATTACAAAATTTGTTTGAAATTTGTCTTATTTCTCGTGTTCAAATTCAATCATTGTATTTTTGTTGGCAATACCATCTGTACTGTACTTGTACATCATAACTTTTACGCGAGTAGTTGCGATGGACAATCACGTAATAAATGAACCTTCTTTTTCGTGAGAATTCTTTATTGAACTTGATCTTGGAACTTGCGGCCATTTTTTAACTGGCAACCATTATTTATCATAAGTAGTAAATAAAACTTAATTTTTTTTTTATGGAAAAGGAGGACAAACGAGCGTACGGGTCACCTGTTGTTAAGTGATCACCGCCGCCCACACTCTCTTGCAACACCAGAGAAATCACAGGAGCGTTGCCGGCCTTTAAGGAAGGTGTACGTGTTTTTTGAAGGTATAGGTTAGGAATAGGGATATCGTACCCGAGGTTCTCGAGGGTGCAGAGAACGATTTTGTGATCATATTTGAAATCCAAGACGACCGCCGCACAAAATTATGATTTCAGCAATATGGATATCGTGTCCGAGATTATCGAAGGTGTAGAGAATGATTTTCGGATCATTTTTGAAATTCAAGATGGCCGCCGCGCAAAATTATGATTTCAGCAATATGGATATCGTGTCCGAGATTATCGAAGGTGTAGAGAATGATTTTCGGATCATTTTTGAAATTCAAGATGGCCGCCGCGCAAAATTATGATGACAACATTATGGGTATCGTAATCGAGGTTCTCGAAGGTGCAGAGAACGATTTTGTGATCATATTTGAAATCCAAGATGGCCTGCGCACAAAATCATGATTTCAGCAATATGGATATCGTACTCGAGGTTCTCGAGGGTGCAGACAACAATTTGGTGATCATTTTTCAAATCCAAAATGGCCGCCGCACAAAATTATGATTTAAGCAATATGGATATCGTGTCCGAGGTTCTCAAGGGTGCAGAGAACAATTTTGTGATCATATTTGAAATTCAAGATAGCCGCCGCACAAAATTATGATTTAAGCAATATGGATATCGTGTCCGAGGTTCTCGAGGGTGCAGAGAACAATTTTGTGATCATATTTGAAATTCAAGATAGCCGCCGCACAAAATTATGATTTCAGCAATATGGATATCGTGTCCGAGGTTCTCGAAGGTGCAGAGAATGATTCTGGGATCATTTTTCAAATCCAAGTTGGCCGCCGCACAAAATTATGATTTAAGCAATATGGATATCGTGTCCGAGGTTCTCGAGGGTGCAGAGAACAATTTTGGTATCATTTTTTAAAACGAAGATGGCCGCCGCGCAAAATTATGATTCCAGCATTATGGATATCGTGTCTGGGGTTCTCGAGGGTGCAGAGAACAATTCTGTGATTAATTTTGAAATCCAAGATGGCTGCTGCACACAATTATCTTTTCAGTAATATGAATATCGTGTCCGAGGTTCTCGAGGGTGCAGAGAACGATTTTGTGATCATATTTGAAGTTCAAGATGGCCGCCGCACAAAATTATAATTTCAGTTATATGGATATCGTGTCCGAGGTTCTCGAAGGTGCAGAGAACGATTTTGTGATCATATTTGAAAACAGAGATGGTCGCCGCGCAAAATTATGATTTCAGCAATATGGATATCGTGTCCGAGGTTCTCGAAGGTGCAGAGAACGATTCTGTAATCATTTTTGAAATCCAAGATGGCCGCCGCACAAAACTATGATTTCAGCAATATGAACATCGTGTACGAGGTTCTCGAGGGTGCAGAGAACAATTTTGGGAATATTTTTAAATCCAAGAATGCCGCCGCGCAAAATAATTATTACAGCAATATGAATATCGTCTCCGAGGTTCTCGAGGGTGCAGAGAACAATTCTGTGATCATTTTTGAAATCCACGACGGCTGCCGCATACAATTATGTTTTCAGCAATATGGATATCATGTCCAAGGTTCTCGAGGGTGTAGAGAACGATTTTGGTATCATTTTTTAAAACGAAGATGGCCGCCGCGCAAGATTATGATTTTAGCAATATGGATATCGTGTCTGGGGTTCTCGAGGGTGCAGAGAACAATTCTGTGATTAATTTTGAAATCCAAGGTGGCTGCTGCACACAATTATCTTTTCAGCAATATGAATATCGTGTCCGAGGTTCTCGAGGGTGCAGAGAACGATTTTGTGATCATATTTGAAGTTCAAGATGGCCGCCGCACAAAATTATAATTTCAGTTATATGGATATCGTGTCCGAGGTTCTCGAAGGTGCAGAGAACGATTTTGTGATCATATTTGAAAACAGAGATGGTCGCCGCGCAAAATTATGATTTCAGCAATATGGATATCGTGTCCGAGGTTCTCGAAGGTGCAGAGAACGATTCTGTAATCATTTTTGAAATCCAAGATGGCCGCCGCACAAAACTATGATTTCAGCAATATGAACATCGTGTACGAGGTTCTCGAGGGTGCAGAGAACAATTTTGGGAATATTTTTAAATCCAAGAATGCCGCCGCGCAAAATAATTATTACAGCAATATGAATATCGTCTCCGAGGTTCTCGAGGGTGCAGAGAACAATTCTGTGATCATTTTTGAAATCCACGACGGCTGCCGCATACAATTATGTTTTCAGCAATATGGATATCATGTCCAAGGTTCTCGAGGGTGTAGAGAACGATTTTGGTATCATTTTTTAAAACGAAGATGGCCGCCGCGCAAAATTATGATTTTAGCAATATGGATATCGTGTCTGGGGTCTCGAGGGTGCAGAGAACAATTCTGTGATTAATTTTGAAATCCAAGGTGGCTGCTGCACACAATTATCTTTTCAGCAATATGGATATCGTGTCCGAGGTTCTCGAGGATGCAGAGAATGATTTTCGGATCATTTTTGAAATCCAAGATGGCCGCCGCGCAAGTTTATGATGACAACATTATGGGTATCGTAATCGAGGTTCTCGAGGGTGCAGAGAACGATTTTGTGATCATATTTGAAATCCAAGATGGCCGCCGCACAAAATTATGATTTCAGCAATATGGATATCGTGTCCGAGGTTCTCGAAGGTGCAGAGAATGATTCTGGGATCATTTTTGAAATCCATGATGGCCGCCGCACAAAATTATAATTTCAGCAATATGGATATCGTGTCCGATATTCTCGAGGATGCAGAGAATGAGTTTGGGATCATTTTTGAAATTCAAGATGGCCGCCGCGCAAAATTATGATGACAACATTATGGGTATCGTAATCGAGGTTCTCGAAGGTGCAGAGAACGATTTTGTGATCATATTTGAAATCCAAGATGGCCGCCGCACAAAATTATTATTTCAGTTATATGGATATCGTGTCCGAGTTTCTCGAAGGTGCAGAGAACGATTTTGTCATCATTTTTGAAAACAGAGATGGCCGCCGCGCAAAATTATGATTTCAGCAATATGGATATCGTGTCCGAGATTGTCGAGGATGCAGAGAATGATTTTGGGATCATTTTTGAAATTCAAGATGGCCGCCGCCCAAACTTATGATGACAACATTATGGGTATCGTAATCGAGGTTCTCGAAGGTGCAGAGAACGATTTTATGATCAGCAGAAATCAGCAGAGAATGAGAGAAAATTTTGGGATCATTTTTGAAATCCAAGATGGCCGCCGCGCAAGTTTATGATGACAACATTATGGGTATCGTAATCGAGGTTCTCGAGGGAGCAGAGAACGATTTTGTGATCATATTTGAAATCCAAGATGGCCGCCGCACAAAATTATGATTTCAGCAATAGGGATATCGTACCCGAGGTTCTCGAGGGTGTAGAGAACGATTTTGTGATCATATTTGAAATCCAAGATGGCCGCCGCACAAAATTATGATTTCAGCAATATGGATATCGTGTCCGAGGTTGTCGAAGGTGCAGAGAATGATTCTGGGATCATTTTAGAAATCCATGATGGCCGCAGCACAAAATTATAATTTCAGTTATATGGATATCGTGTCCGAGGTTCTCGAAGGTACAGAGAACTATTTTGTCATCATTTTTGAAAACAGAGAAGGCCGCCGCGCAAAATTATGATTTCAGCAATGTGGATATCGTACCCGAGGTTCTCGAGGGTGCAGAGAACGATTTGGTGATCATTTTTCAAATCCAAGATAACCGCCGCACAAAATAATGATTTCAGCAATATGGATATCGTGTCCGATATTCTCGAGGATGCAGAGAATGAGTTTGGGATCATTTTTGAAATTCAAGATGGCCGCCGCGCAAAATTATGATGACAACATTATGGGTTTCGTAATCGAGGTTCTCGAAGGTGCAGAGAACGATTTTGTGATCATATTTGAAATCCAAGATGGCCGCCGCACAAAATTATTATTTCAGTTATATGGATATCGTGACCGAGTTTCTCGAAGGTGCAGAGAACGATTTTGTCATCATTTTTGAAAACAGAGATGGCCGCCGCGCAAAATTATGATTTCAGCAATATGGATATCGTGTCCGAGATTGTCGAGGATGCAGAGAATGATTTTGGGATCATTTTTGAAATTCAAGATGGCCGCCGCCCAAAATTATGATGACAACATGATGGGTATCGTAATCGAGGTTCTCGAAGGTGCAGAGAACGATTTTATGATCAGCAGAAATCAGCAGAGAATGAGAGAAAATTTTGGGATCATTTTTGAAATCCAAGATGGCCGCCGCGCAAGTTTATGATGACAACATTATGGGTATCGTAATCGAGGTTCTCGAGGAAGCAGAGAACGATTTTGTGATCATATTTGAAATCCAAGATGGCCGCCGCACAAAATTATGATTTCAGCAATAGGGATATCGTACCCGAGGTTCTCGAGGGTGCAGAGAACGATTTTGTGATCATATTTGAAATCCAAGATGGCCGCCGCACAAAATTATGATTTCAGCAATATGGATATTGTGTCCGAGGTTGTCGAAGGTGCAGATAATGATTCTGGGATCATTTTAGAAATCCATGATGGCCGCAGCACAAAATTATAATTTCAGTTATATGGATATCGTGTCCGAGGTTCTCGAAGGTGCAGAGAACTATTTTGTTATCATATTTGAAAACAGAGATGGCCGCCGCGCAAAATTATGATTTCAGCAATGTGGATATCGTACCCGAGGTTCTCGAGGGTACAGAATACGATTTTGTGATCATATTTGAAATTCAAGAATGCCGCCGCGCAAAATAATGATGACAGCAATATGAATATCGTGTCCGAGGTTCTCAAGGGTGCAGAGAACAATTCTGTGATCATTTTTGAAATCCACGAGGGCTGCCGCATACAATTTTGTTTTCAGCAATATGGATATCATGTCCAAGGTTCTCGAGGGTGCAGAGAATAATTTTGGTATCATTTTTTAAAACGAAGATGGCCGCCGCGCAAAATTATGATTTCAGCATTATTGATATCGTGTCTGGGGTTCTCGAGGGTGCAGAGAACAATTCTGTGATAAATTTTGAAATCCAAGATGGCTGCTGCACACAATTATCTTTTCAGCAATATGAATATCGTGTCCGAGGTTTTCAAGGGTGTAGAGAGCGATTTTGTGATCATATTTGAAATCCAAGATGGCCTGCGCACAAAATTATGATTTCAGCAATATGGATATCGTACTCGAGGTTCTCGAGGGTGCAGAGAACGATTTGGTGATCATTTTTCAGATCCAAGTTGGCCGCCGCGCAAAATTATGATTTCAGCAATGTGGATATCGTACCCGAGGTTCTCGAGGGTACAGAATACGATTTTGTGATCATATTTGAAATTCAAGAATGCCGCCGCGCAAAATAATGATGACAGCAATATGAATATCGTGTCCGAGGTTCTCGAGGGTGCAGAGAACAATTCTGTGATCATTTTTGAAATCCACGAGGGCTGCCGCATACAATTTTGTTTTCAGCAATATGGATATCATGTCCAAGGTTCTCGAGGGTGCAGAGAATAATTTTGGTATCATTTTTTAAAACGAAGATGGCCGCCGCGCAAAATTATGATTTCAGCATTATTGATATCGTGTCTGGGGTTCTCGAGGGTGCAGAGAAAAATTCTGTGATAAATTTTGAAATCCAAGATGGCTGCTGCACACAATTATCTTTTCAGCAATATGAATATCGTGTCCGAGGTTTTCAAGGGTGTAGAGAGCGATTTTGTGATCATATTTGAAATCCAAGATGGCCTGCGCACAAAATTATGATTTCAGCAATATGGATATCGTACTTGAGGTTCTCGAGGGTGCAGAGAACGATTTGGTGATCATTTTTCAGATCCAAGTTGGCCGCCGCACAAAATTATGATTTAAGCAATATGGATATCGTGTCCGAGGTTCTCGAGGGTGCAGAGAACAATTCTGTGATCATTTTTGAAATCCAAGAGGGCTGCCGCACACGATTAGTTTTTCAGCAATATGGATCTCGTGTCCGAGGTTCTCAAGGGTCCAGAGAACGATTTTGTGATCATATTTGAAATTCAAAATGACCGCCGCACAAAATTATAATATCAGCAATATGGTTATCGTGTCCAAGGTTCTCGAAGGTGCAGAGAACGATTCTGTAATCATCAATATGAACATCGTGTACGAGGTTCTCGAGGGTGCAGAGAACAATTTTGGGATTATTTTTAAATCCAAGAATGCCGCCGCGCAAAATAATTATTACAGCAATATGAATATCGTGTCCGAGGTTCTCGAGGGTGCAGAGAACAATTCTGTGATCATTTTTGAAATCCACGAGGGCTGCCGCATACAAATATGTTTTCAGCTATATGGATATCATGTCCAAGGTTCTCGAGGGTGTAGAGAACAATTTTGGTATCATTTTTTAAAACGAAGATGGCCGCCGCGCAAAATTATGATTTCAGCAATATGGATATCGTGTCTGGGGTTCTCGAGGGTGTAGAGAACAATTCTGTGATTAATTTTGAAATCCAAGGTGGCTGCTGCACACAATTATCTTTTCAGCAATATGAATATCGTGTCCGAGGTTCTCGAGGGTGCAGAGAATGATTTTGGGATCATTTTTGAAATCCAAGATGGCCGCCGCGCAAGTTTATAATGACAACATTATGGGTATCGTAATCGAGGTTCTCGAGGGTGCAGAGAACGATTTTGTGATCATATTTGAAATCCAAGATGGCCGCCGCACAAAATTATGATTTCAGCAATGTGGATATCGTACCCGAGGTTCTCGAGGGTGCAGAGAACGATTTGGTGATCATTTTTCAAATCCAAGATGGCCGCCGCACAAAATTATGTTTTCAGCAATATGGTTACCGTGTCCTAGGTTCTCGAGGGTGCAGGAAACAATTTGGTGATCATTTTTGAAATCCAAGATGGCTGCCGCTTAAAATTATGATAACTACATTATGGGTATCGTATCCGAGGTTCTCGAGGGTGCAGAGAATGATTTTGGGATCATTTTTGAAATCCAAGATGGCCGCCGCGCAAGTTTATGATGACAACATTATGGGTATCGTAATTGAGGTTCTCGAGGGTGCAGAGAACGATTTTGTGATCATATTTGAAATCCAAGATGGCCGCCGCACAAAATTATGATTTCAGCAATAGGGATATCGTACCCGAGGTTCTCGAGGGTGCAGAGAATGATTTTGGGATCATTTTTGAAATTCAAGATGGCCGCCGCGCAAGTTTATGATGACAACATTATGGGTATCGTAATCGAGGTTCTCGAGGGTGCAGAGAACGATTTTGTGATCATATTTGAAATCCAAGATGGCCTGCGCACAAAATTATGATTTCAGCAATATGGATATCGTACTCGAGGTTCTCGAGGGTGCAGAGAACGATTTGGTGATCATTTTTCAGATCCAAGTTAGCCGCCGCACAAAATTATGATTTAAGCAATATGGATATCGTGTCCGAGGTTCTCGAGGGTGCAGAGAACAATTCTGTGATAATTTTTGAAATCCAAGAGGGCTGCCGCACACGATTAGTTTTCAGCAATATGGATCTCGTGTCCGAGGTTCTCAAGGGTCCAGAGAACGATTTTGTGATCATATTTGAAATTCAAGATGACCGCCGCACAAAATTATAATATCAGCAATATGGATATCGTGTCCAAGGTTCTCGAATGTGCAGAGAACGATTCTGTAATCATCAATATGAACATCGTGTACGAGGTTCTCGAGGGTGCAGAGAACAATTTTGGGATTATTTTTAAATCCAAGAATGCCGCCGCGCAAAATAATTATTACAGCAATATGAATATCGTGTCCGAGGTTCTCGAGGGTGCAGAGAACAATTCTGTGATCATTTTTGAAATCCACGAGGGCTGCCGCATACAAATATGTTTTCAGCAATATGGATATCATATCTGAGGTCCGCGAAGGTGCAAAGAATGATTCTGGGATCATTTTTGAAATCCAAGATGGCCGCTGCACAACATTATAATTTCAGCAATATGGATATCGTGTCCGATGTTCTCAAGGGTGCAAACAACGATTTTTTGATCATTGTTCTAATCCAAGATGGCCGCCTCACAAAATTATGATTTCAGCAATATGGATATCGTGTCCGATACTCTCGAGGGTGCAGATAATGATTTTGGGATCATTTTTGAAAACGAAGTTGGCCGCCGCGCAAATTTATGATGACAACATTATGGGTAACGTGTCCAAGGTTCTCGAAGGTGCAGAGAACGATTTTGTCATCATTTTTGAAAACAGAGATGGCCGCCGCGCAAAATTATGATTTCAGCAATGTGGATATCGTACCCGAGATTCTCGAGGGTGCAGAGAACGATTTGGTGATCATTTTTCAAATCCAAGACGGCTGCCGAAAAAATTATGATTTAAGCAATATGGATATCGTGTCCTATGTTCTCGAGGGTGCAGAGAATGATTCTGGGATCATTTTTAAAATCCATGATGGCCGCCGCACAAAATTATAATTTCAGTTATATGGATATCGTGTCCGAGGTTCTCGAAGGTGCAAAGAATGATTCTGGGATCATTTTTTAAATCCAAGATGGCCGCCGCGCAAGTTTATGATGACAACATTATGGGTATCGTAATCGAGGTTCTCCAGGGTGCAGAGAACGATTTTGTGATCATATTTGAAATCCAAGATGGCCGCCGCACAAAATTATGATTTCAGCAATAGGGATATCGTAACCGAGGTTCTCGAGGGTGCAGAATACGATTTTGTGATCATATTTGAAATTTAAGATGGCCGCCGCGCAAAATTATGATGACAACATTATGGGTATCGTATCTGAGGTTCGCGAAGGTGCAAAGAATCATTCTGGGATCATTTTTGAAATCCATGATGGCCGCCGCACAAAATTATTATTTCAGTTATATGGATATCGTGTCCGAGTTTCTCGAAGGTGCAGAGAACGATTTTGTCATCATTTTTTAAAACAGAGATGGCCGCCGCGCAAAATTATGATTTCAGCAATGTGGATATCGTACCCGAGGTTCTCGAGGGTGCAGAGAACGATTTGGTGATCATTTTTCAAATCCAAGATGGCCGCCGCACAAAATTATGATTTCAGCAATATGGATATCGTGTCTGAGATTCTCGAGGATGCAGAGAACGATTTTGGGATCATTTTTGAAATTCAAGATGGCCGCCGCGCAAAATTATGATGACAACATTATGGGTATCGTATCTGAGGTTCGCGAAGGTGCAAAGAATCATTCTGGGATCATTTTTGAAATCCATGATGGCCGCCGCACAAAATTATTATTTCAGTTATATGGATATCGTGTCCGAGTTTCTCGAAGGTGCAGAGAACGATTTTGTCATTATTTTTGAAAACAGAGACGGCCGCCGCGCAAAATTATGATTTCAGCAATGTGGATATCGTACCCGAGGTTCTCGAGGGTGCAGAGAACGATTTGGTGATCATTTTTCAAATCCAAGATGGCCGCCGCACAAAATTATGATTTCAGCAATATGGATATCGTGTCTGAGATTCTCGAGGATGCAGAGATTGATTTTGGGATCATTTTTGAAATTCAAGATGGCCGCCGCGCAAAATTATGATGACAACATTATGGGTATCGCTATCGAGGTTCGCGAAGGTGCAAAGAATCATTCTGGGATCATTATTGAAATCCAAGATGGCCGCCGCACAACATTATAATTTCAGCAATATGGATATCGTGTCCGATGTTCTCAAGGGTGCAGACAACGATTTTGTGATCATTGTTCCAATACAAGATGGCCGCCGCAGAAAATTATGATTTCACTAATATGGATATCGTGTCCTAGGTTCTCGAAGGTGCAGAGAATGATTCTGGGATCATTTTTGAAATCCATGATGGCCGCCGCACAAAATTATAATTTCAGTTATATGGATATCGTGTCCGAGGTTCTCGAAGGTGCAGAGAACTATTTTGTCATCATTTTTGAAAACAGAGAAGGCCGCCGCGCAAAATTATGATTTCAGCAATATGGATATCGTGTCCGAAATTGTCGAGGATGCAGAGAATGATTTTGGGATCATTTTTGAAATTCAAGATGGCCGCCGCCCAAAATTATGATGACAACATTATGGGTATCGTAATCGAGGTTCTCGAAGGTGCAGAGAACGATTTTATGATCAGCAGCAATCAGCAGAGAATGAGAGAAAATTTTGGGATCTTTTTGAACTCCAAGACGGCCGCCGCGCAAGTTTATGATGACACCATAATGGGTATCGAAATCGAGGTTCTCGAGGGTGCAGAGAACGATTTTGTGATCATATTTGAAATTCAAGATGGCCGCCGCACAAAATTATGATTTAAGCAATATGGATATCGTGTCCGACGTTCTCGAGGGTGCAGAGAACGATTTTGTCATCATTTTTGAAAACAGAGATGGCCGCCGCGCAAAATTATGATTTCAGCAATGTGGATATCGTACCCGAGGTTCTCGAGGGTGCAGAGTACGATTTTGTGATCATATTTGAAATTCAAGATGGCCAACGCACAAAATAATGATTTCAGCAATATGGATATCGTGTCCGAGATTCTCGAAGGTGCAGAGAATGATTATGGGATCATTTTTGAAATCCAAGATGGCCGCCGCACAAAATTATGATTTTAGCAATATGGATATCGTACCAGAGGTTCTCAAGGGTCCAGAGAACGATTTTGTGATCATATTTGAAATTCAAGATAGCCGCCGCACAATATTATGATTTCAGCAATATGGATATCGTGTCCGAGGTTCTGGAAGGTGCAGAGAACGATTTTGTCATCATTTTTAAAAACAGAGATGGCCGCCGCACAAAACTATGATAACAACAATATGGGTATCGTATCCGAGACTCTCGTGGGTGCAGAGAACGATTCTGTTATCATTTTTGAAATCCAAGATTGCAGCCGCACAAAACTATGATTTCAGCAATATGGACATCGTGTACGAGGTTCTCGAGGGTGCAGAGAACAATTTTGGGATTATTTTTAAATCCAAGAATGCCGCCGCGCAAATTAATGATGACAGCAATATGAATATCGTGTGCGAGGTTCTCGAGGGTGCAGAGAACAATTCTGTGATCATTTTTGAAATCCACGAGGGTTGCCGCATACAATTATGTTTTCAGCAATATGGATATCATGTCCATGGTTCTCGAGGGTGCAGAGAACGATTTGGTGATCATTTTTCAAATCCAAGATGGCCGCCGCACAACATTATAATTTCAGCAATATGGATATCGTGTCCGATGTTCTCAAGGGTGCAGACAACGATTTTGTGATCATTGTTCAAATCCAAGATGGCCGCCTCACAAAATTATGATTTCAGCAATATGGATATCGTGTCCGATACTCTCGAGGGTGCAGATAATGATTTTGGGATCATTTTTGAAAACGAAGATGGCCGCCGCGCAAATTTATGATGACAACATTATGGGTATCGTGTCCGAGGTTCTCGAAGGTGCAGAGAACGATTTGGTGATCATTTTTGAAAACAGAGATGGCCGCCGCGCAAAATTATGATTTCAGCAATGTCGATATCGTACCCGAGATTCTTGAGGGTGCAGAGAACGATTTGGTGATAATTTTTCAAATCCAAGACGGCCGCCGCACAAAATTATGATTTAAGCAATATGGATATCGTGTCCGACGTTCTCGAGGGTGCAGAGAACGATTTTGTCATCATTTTTGAAAACAGAGATGGCCGCCGCGCAAAGCTATGATTTCAGCAATGTGGATATCGTACCCGCGGTTGTCGAGGGTGCAGAGTACGATTTTGTGATAATATTTGAAATTCAAGATGGCCAACGCACAAAATAATGATTTCAGCAATATGGATATCGTGTCCGAGATTCTCGAAGGTGCAGAGAACGATTTTGTGATCATATTTGAAATCCAAGATGGCCTGCGCACAAAATTATGATTTCAGCAATATGGATATCGTACTCGAGGTTCTCGAGGGTGCAGAGAACAATTTGGTGATCATTTTTCAAATCGAAGTTGGCCGCCGCACAAAATTACGATTTAAGCAATATGGATATCGTGTCCGAGGTTCTCGAGGGTGCAGAGAACAATTCTGTGATCATTTTTAAAATCCAAGAGGGCTGCCGCACACGATTAGTTTTTCAGCAATATGGATCTCGTGTCCGAGGTTCTCGAAGGTGCAGAGAATGATTCTGGGATCATTTTTCAAATCGAAGTTGGCCGCCGCACAAAATTATGATTTAAGCAATATGGATATCGTGTCCGAGGTTCTCGAGGGTGCAGAGAACAATTTTGGTATCATTTTTTAAAACGAAGATGGCCGCCGCGCAAAATTATGATTTCAGCATTATGGATATCGTGTCTGGGGTTCTCGAGGGTGCAGAGAACAATTCTGTTATTAATTTTGAAATCCAAGATGGCTGCTGCACACAATTATCTTTTCAGCAATATGAATATCGTGTCCGAGGTTCTCGAGGGTGCAGAGAATGATTTTGGGATCATTTTTGAAATCCTAGATGGCCGCCGCGCAAGTTTATGATGACAACATTATGGGTATCGTAATCGAGGTTCTCGAGGGTGCAGAGAACGATTTTGTGATCATATTTGAAATCCAAGATGGCCGCCGCACAAAATTATGATTTCAGCAAGGTACCCATGTCGTATCGTCCCGGAAACACCGCACAAGGAAGTTCATTCCACAGCTTTGTAGTACGTGGAAGAAAGCTCCTTGTAAACCGCACTGTGGAGGACCGCCACACATCCAGATGGTGAGGATGATATCCTAACTTGTGGCGTGTCGTGCGAAGGTGGAATTCGGTGGCAGGAATTAGGTAAAACAGCTCTTCGGAACACTCCCCGTGATAAATGCGGTAGAAGACACACAATGAAGCGCCGTCTCTACGCAACGCCAAGTGATCCAGCCGTTCACAGAGTACTGGGTCCACGACAATTCGAGCTGCTCTGCGTTCGAGATGACAGCAATACTCCATGTGTGGCCGGACCTGCGCTTTGTACAGCGCTAGAATGTTGGCCGGCTTGAAGTATTGCCGTGCTCTATTAATGACGCCCAGTTTCTTTGAAGCCAATTTGGCTTTGCCCTCCAGATGGCCACGGAATTGGCAATCGCTCGCGATTTCAAGACCCAGTATTCCGATACTAGGCGAGGCTTTTAGGGAAGTGTTGCTGGCCTTTAAGGAAAGTGTACCCGATTTTTTTGAAGGTACCCATGTCGTATCGTTCCGGAAACACCGCACAAGTAAGCTCATTCCACAGCGTTGTAGTACGAGGAAGAAAGCTCCTTGAAAACCGCACTGTGGAGGATCGCCACACATCCAGATGTATTAATTTTGTAATAATATGAAGTTTGCCGTAATTTTGTATTAAAATTATAAGAAAAGCAGATGACTGTAAATTATCAACAAAAATGTATCTGTTTACACCTGACAACCCTTATGTCATTTTTATGAATGATTTATGATTAGATTGTATAAAAATACGCAATTATTTTTATACTTTTTAGTGCATATTATAGCTATTGTTGTAGAATAGTATTTTCGAAGTCGGTTGTTTTTTGTTAAAAATGTTTTGTTGCTTTTTTCTCGAGTTTTTTTAATCTTGCACATTTACTAATAGTCTTTATATTTCTTGGGGTATAAATAAACCTATATTGGTAGAGGTCGCTTGGATTTTAGTTTGATCTGACACCTGCTAAAGGTAGTGAACTAATAATAATGAACTCAAAAAAAAAATAACAAAAAAAACGACTTCAAAAACACTATTTCAAAACAATAGATATACTTAATGTGCACTAAATTAATTGCGTATTTTTATACAATCTTATTAATTAATTTAAATCTAGTCACGATTACTGTCATTTTTGGAATCGGCGTCCTTCCGTCGCGAATCGCTCTCGCCTCCTCACAACTCAAGCACTTCTCACCTATAACTTTGTATGTAGGTAAAACCTATCTTGGATGACACCGACTCCAAAAATTACAATAATCTTAACTAGATTGTATAAAAATACGCAATTATTTTATACTTTTTAGTGCATATTATATCTATTGTTTTGAAATAGTGTTTTTGAAGTTGGTTGTTTTTTGTTAAAATTTTTCTTTTTTCTTTCTTCATTCTTTCGTCAGAATATTAGGTCAGAAAACTTACACAAAATTCAAACTTACATTAAATTTATTACATTATAATTTACTGAACCAATATTTTGAAAGTAATGATTTAATAGTGTAAGGCTTAGAGTTAAATATATCAAACGTGTTGAAGTCAGGAAAGTCAGTTAAATTGTATTGTTTATATTGTTAAATTTCTCATTTACCCAAGTCAATTCTGTATTCTTGATGAGAATACAGTTCTTTAGCCATTATTAAATGATCCATTTATAAATAGAAGTGGGCACTTAGAAAACAGAAGAATTTTATGAATGGAAATATATTTTAATATGAATCTTTTATTGCATCGCGGTAATTTATCTCTCTATATCTGACTTTATTATTAGATATTATAATAATAATAATAAAATAAATAAAAAGCCTTTTATTTCTCGCATTATAAAAAGTAAAAAATTACAGACATACTTTCTTAGATTATTTACATTTAGATTTTTGGTAGTATAGTAATTTGTATAATCTTAGTTAAATTACTTGAAAATATAAATTATATAATATAATATTTACAAAGGTACCTATAATTTAACATGCAGGCATGCAAGAACTCCTCTTATGTGAGGGTGAAGGCCTCCTCCACACTTTTCCATTTGTCTCTATCTTTGGCAACTGTCTTCCAATTTTTACCATCTATTTTTATAATATCGTTATCCCAGCGAGTTACTGGTCTACCATTCTTTCTAACACCAGCAGGCAACCGCTTTCTAACCACAAAGTCAGTCTTGAAGTCCATCCGTCATCGCTCATCCTGGCTACATGGCCAGCCCAACGCCATTTAAACATTTGTGAGAAATTAAGCGCATCTGTGGCTTTAGTCTTTCCCCGTATGATATTGTGTGGGATTTTTTGTATTTTTCTCACATTTGTCATACTTCTCTCCATACTTCGTTGGCAGAATCTGATTTTGTTCTTTACGCGTAGCGTGTATTTCCACGTTTGGCAGCCGGATGTGATAGAGGGGAGCAGGCATGTATCCATTAGATTTTTCTTTAAATGAATAGGCATAGTTCCCTTTAGTACTTCATTTAGACTCCAGAATGTCTTCCATGCGCCTGAAATTCTTCTTTTAATTTCTAAGTCATTGATTTGTTTTCCAAAGGAAACTTGTTTGCCTAGGTATATGTAACTATCTACGTATTCTAATAGTTTCTGGTCGATTATTAGATATTATGATGTCAAAACTGTTTTGCAACAACTTGCGAACCAGTTTTATGATGTCACATATCGGGCATAATGACTTCGATATATTGAATTCTATATATATAAAATCTAATATTTCTACACTACTATGTATGATGCGATAAAAGAGCAGCTAAAATCTTTTGAATAACAAGAAAATCTCGACAATAATGTCAATTTTTTTCAACTCTGCTGGCGTCTTCAATAACCACGGGAATGTCAATATCACTCAAAGTTAGTTGACGAAACAGGTTTGGGAAAATTTATATGTACTTAATTCCGTAAAGAATTTTGGAAGGAACTTGACTTAGTCAGCCAGAATATATTTGCTCCTTGTAAATAAGAATAAGAATAATAATTTATTGTGGTAGTATATTAGTTACATAGTTGTTACAAAATATCTATTACAAAGTATACATTGGTACAAAGTAAGTAACTTTAATTTTACAAGTATTCTGGCCTCACACTAGGATTCCCTGTGTCGTGAGGTCCAGACTCTTTCCCTATATTAGTACAAAATAAAAATATAATAAGGCATAATAATAATAATAACTTTATTTCCCAAACATTACAATAATTAATAATAGTTAGTAGTTACAAGTTACAAATTACAAATAGTTCAAAATTATATTATTAATTATTTACAAACAAACCAGAGAGCAAAGACAGCTAAACTAGTATGAACTGTGTTTCAGCTGTCAGAGACTTCTAGGTACAAGACATCATTACCTATATAGTCAATCAAATTATCAAAATCAGATATACAGGTGCCCCAAAGTTATGGGACATGAAGGGAAAGTACCTTAAATATCGAAGATAGGCTATTTTACTGAAAGAAGACTTTATTTTATTTTTAAAAGTTAGTAATTCTGCATTCAAAGATTTTCTAAAAATTACTTGCCTCGTCTGGGAATCGAACCGACTTAAATGTAAAAAAAAACACCCCTACTCTTATGATGCCAATCGAAAGAATGGCCAAAAACTAATAACTCTTCTTATTATATTATAAAGTAACATAGTATTTTAAAAGAAAGTAGTCAATTAAGTGGATATTTTTTTGTAAATTAATTAATTAAATGCTCAAAATGTGATCCCTCTTGTCTTACGCAAATTGTCAATGTTTTAATGAGTCCGCTGCCTGTTGATTTTCTTATCATTATGGTGAATACTCGATATGATATGGCACAATTCTGTTTGTAACTCGCCCACGTTCTCGTATCGTTTTTTGTATAGCATTTCTTTCACGTATCCCCAAAAGAAGAAATCTAATGGTGTAAGGTCCGGGGATCTGGCCGGCCATCTAATCGGTCCATTCGTACCAATCCAAGTAGGAAAACATTCATTTTACGTTGTTCCTTTCTTTTAAAATACTATGTTACTTAAGAAGAGTTATTAGTTTTTGGCCATTCTTTCGATTGGCATTATAAAAGTAGGGGTGTTTTTTTTTTTACATTTCAGTTGGTTCGATTCCCAGACGAGGCAAGTAATTTTTAGAAAATCTTTGAATGCAGAAGTACTAACTTTTAAAAATAACATAAAGTCTTCTTTCAGTAAAATAGCCTATCTTCGATATTTAAGGTACTTTCCCTTCATGTCCCATAACTTTGGGACATCCTGTATTAGAATTTCGCGTGTGTGTGTGTATGTGTGTGTATCGAAGTATGTGTGTGGATGGATGTGTGTGTATGTGCTAAATTTAGTTTAGTTTGTTTGGACTGTTCGCGCACTTAGCCTTTTGGTTGGTCCATTGTGTGTGTCAGTTAATCTTCTTACTCTAACCAGCACAGGGTCGTCAGACTTTTCAGACTGCTGTATATCCAGGAGTGACGCAAGTTTGGCCACATTTTATGGAGTATTGCTGTCATCTCAGGTCTGGCGCACCCCAGTATCAGCTCGATCAATTTTTATTAACCATTTAACGCAGAGCAGTTTGAATTTTCGGGGACCCAGTGCTCTGTGAACGGCTGGATCACTTCGCGTTGCGTAGTGGCGTCGTTTCATTGTGTGTCTTCTACCGCATTTATCACGGGGTGTTTTCCGAAGAGACATGCTACAAATAAGGATATCATCCCCACCATCTGAATGTGTGGCGGTCCTCCACAGTGTGGTTTTTAAGGAACTTTCTTCCATGTACTACAAAGCTGTGGAATGAGCTTCCTTGTGCGGTGTTTCCAGGACGATACGACATGGGTACCTTCAAAAAAAGCGCGTACACCTTCCTTAAAAGCCGGCAACGCTTCTGATGATTCCTCTGGTGTTGCAAGAGAATGTGGGTGGCGGTGATCACATAAGACCCGTACGCCAATAAAATCCAAGTCCATTTTTCGTTTTATGTTGCCCACGTTGAATGGCTGCCATCATTGTAATCAACCAAGTTTATTACCGCTAGCGTGTTACAATCTTCATCAAAAAGTAGTTTTTGTTGTAAAAAATTTGGATCATTAGTGATTGAGTTGGACGGGAAAAAACGAAAAGTAGCACCAGATCTTTCTGTAATTTGAGTTTCTAAGTGCTTTCAAAAACGTACCTACCTACCTTACCTACAACAATGTTAGGTACTATAGTGCGCGCGGAAGCGCTAGTCACATTTCGGAGGTATGTGGGGGGTGAGACGGGGGAGGACACGATTGACAAGACGCACACAATACATATGGTCGAAGGAAAAATGGGTTTGCTAGACGTTTTTCTACCTCCCCCCGCCCTGCCGCTCACATACCTCAGGCGGTGATACCGCTTCCGCGCACTCTATAACTAAACTTTGATTGTTTTGACATATTAAATCGGGCTGTTATTTTTTACAAGTTACTATAGGGTTTGAACTATCCCACAGGAACTCTTAAATTTTCCGGGGTGAAAACTATCTAATATGTTGACCGGCAATATAAGGCATCAACATGTCAAAATCTTAATAAATTAGATGCATAAGTTGCTGTGAACTAAGCTATAATATTATAAATTACTATAAGATTTCCTGAGATGAGAAGTATCTAAGATTTTGACCGGGAATGTAAGGTACCATGATGCAAAATTTAAATGAAATCGGTCCTACAGTTTCAGAGATTATCCCATACAAACAGACAAACTGACAGAGAAACAAAAAAAAATATTATAATTTAATTATAATTAATTAAAAAATCTGGATTTGTTCTATTTCTCTTCTTAGATTCCTGTGACTCGGTTTTGAGCATTTTTTTGTACACAAATTCGATCTCTACAGGTTATTTAATTATTTAAGCTTACATTTAACATTTTATAATAAGGTTTTTAATAGTTTTTCTTTATTCTGTGTGTGTATTTCACCATTGGGAGGCTCCTTTGCATAGGATGCCATAGATTATGGGTACCACAACGGCGCCTATTTCTGCCGTGAAGCAGTAATGTGTAAGCATTACTGTGTTTCGGTCTGAAGGGCGCCGTAGCTAGTGAAATTACTGGGCTAATTAGACTTAACATCGTATGTCTCAAGGTGACGATCGCAATTGTAGTGCCGCTCAGAATGTTTGAGGATTTTCACGAATCCTGAGCGGCACTACATTGTAATGGGCAGGGCGCATCAATTACCATCAGCTGCACGTCCTGCTTGTCTGGTCCTTTATTTTAATAAAAAAAAATTGTGCCTGCAATAAAAGAAATTTATTTATTTAGGGGCTGGTAAAGGTTTGCCGTCAGCACTGGCTGTCACAAACAGGTTTACGAGTAGCATGCAGATAATCTGTAAACATATCTTAAATTGTAGCGAATTCCTGTTCTAGCCTTCGACCGCTCACGTTAAATTATGTTTATTTACGCAATATTATTATGAATACTCTTTATTTTTTAAGTAGGCGTATTCACCACAACAACTGTTACTCTTGGCGAAGACAGACGTGCTATCAACATACACTTAACACAAACAATATGAAGGTAAGTGATTTTTATTAACTGTTAATTATATTATGTATAAAGTCAAACTTTCTATTTACATGATTATGTTAAATGGATGTTATATTAATATTAAAGTACATTTATGACTTTTAAATTATTCAGGTAACAAATATAGTTATTTTAATATTTATGTAATGTAAATGGTGACAATATATAATATTAGAAAAACAAATTAATTCAATTTTATTGTAAATACTCGTCTAATGAAAATAGCTTTTAAATATTATCTGTGTTGTTACAAAAAAGATAAACATGTGTTAACACATGTTTTAAAAAAGTTCTATTACAAATCTCTGTTTTTGTTTTGTTCTTAATAATCCTTAGACTTTGCTTATATTTAAACACGAGTCGAAGCTTGTCTAAGGTGTGTCTAATGCAGAGATCGTAATCTTTTTTTTTCGCATTTCTTGGCCTGCACGGTTTGAATCATATTCAAATGGAAGATTTACGGCCGTTATCAATAACCTTAATTATCCTTAGTTTAACTTACGGATACATTGCTATCTCCGTTTAATGACAAGATCTTATCTATCCATAGTTAAGTCCAATGCTATCTGTCAATAGGTTATTGAAATGTAAGCAAGCGTATAAGGATAGATTTGTTTATGTCTAGTAAGTTAAACTAAGTATAGATAGGTTATTCAAAACGGCCGTAAAATTATATGACAGATAGATGACAGTTGTCAAAATTGAGTACCGTTCCAATAATTGTTACTGTACACTTCAGTTTATGTTGTGTTTAACGATGTTTTAGTAAAATTCAAGCTGAACACTGTTTTGTAATAGAAAAAGATATACTCCAATTTAGACGTCGTTATTGTTAGGTAACTGATGTAGTTATAGTTGGGTCACTGTTAAATAAAACACGTGCCTAAGCCATGTTAATATTTTTTTTTGTAATCCGACCACACATTGAGTATTGCTGTCATCTCTGGTCTGGCGCACCCCAGTATCAGCTCGATCCATTTGAACGCGTGCAACGCAGAGCAGCTCGAATTGTCGGGGACCCAGTGCACTGTGAACGACTGGATCACTTGGCGTTGCGTAGAGACGTCGCTTCATTGTGTGTCTTCTACCGCATTTATCATTGGGAGTGTTCCGCAGAGCTGTTTAACCCGATTCCTGCCGCCGAATTCCACCTTCGCACGACACGCCACAAGTTAGGATATCATCCCCACCATCTGTATGTGTGGCGGGCCTCCACAGTGCGGTTTTCAAGGAGCTTTCTTCCACGTACCAAAAAGCTGTGGAATGAACTTCCTTGTGCGGTATTTCCGGGACGATACGACATGGGTACCTTCAAAAAAGTGCGTACACCTTCCTTAAAGGCCGGCAACGCTCCTGTGATTCCTGTGGTGTTGCAAGAGATTGTGGGCGGCGGTGATCACTTAACAACAGGAGACCCGTACGCTCGTTTGTCCTTCTATTCCATAAAAAAAATCACACCGGTTGAATTTAAATGTTGTTTGTTGTTTATAAAGGTCTTTATTTACCATAACCTTAAAATCGAATACAATGGATACTGTACATTATAACTTAAAGACAATTATTTTACTTAAACTAATTGCATATTTTTAAATTATTTAAATATAAAACAATATATATTTAATGAACAAGATAATGAATAGGTAGATAGTAATGTACAAAAATATCACGCTGACTTTATGGTCATACAAGATTTATTATTTATTTATTCATAGATACCAGTGGGAGGCTCCTTTGCACAGGATGCCGGCTAGATTATGGGTACCACAACGGCACCTATTTCTGCCGTTAAGCAGTAATGTGTAAGCGTTACTGTGTTTCGGTGTGAAGGGCGCCGTAGCTAGTGAAATTACTGGGCAAATGAGACTTAACATCTTGTCTCAAGGTGACGAGCGCAGTTGTAGTGCCGCTCAGAATTTTGGGGGTTTCAAGAATCCTGAGCGGCACTGCATTGTAATGGGCAGGGCGTATCAATTACCATCAGCTGAACGTCCTGCTCGTCTTGTCCCTTATTTTAATAAATATAAAAAATATATATATATTTAATATATTTAAATATACATATTAAAAAATAAAGTATGTACTTAATTTATTTTTAAGAAGGTATAACAATATTATTTTGTAATATAAGTATTATTGTGACATTTTAACACATTAAACAAAATTAAATTGTTCAATACTAATCATACAGAAAACATTAACATGAATTTTAAATGTGAAATTATTATATAACGAGAGCTGTCTTATGACCGTGATGTTTGTTTATGGTAGCATATTTTATTGTTTTTAACCGACTTCAAAAAAGAAGGAGGTTCTCAATTCGTCGGTATTTTTTTTATATTTGTTACCTCCAAACCTCCGACTGGGTGAACTGATTTTGATAATTCTTTTTATATTTGAAAGCTGGTACTTCCCGAGTGGTCCCATTGTAATTTGGTCCATATCTGACAAAGGAATCCATGAGAAAACCATAAAAGTTTTGCTATACATACGTATAGCAAAGTGAATGATAAATTTACGAATAACTCAATATCGCTCCAACCGATTTCGATGATTCTTTTTTTAATGGAACGCATATACTTCAAAGATAGTTTGGTGAGAGTTTGGTTAGGTTCTGATTACGGAATCCATGACAAAATAACGGAACACCATTCCAAAAATAACAATAATCGTAACTAGAATTGGATTAATTAATTAGATTGTATAAAAATACGCAATTATTTTTATACTTTTTAGTGCACATTATATCTATTGTTTTAGAATAGTGTTTTTGAATGCGGTTGTTTTTTTGTTAATTTTTTTTTATTAAATATCAATTTTTTTTAAATATGTGTGTCAGTATTTGATTACAACTACAAATGAAACGTGATAAGTGTTAATAATACCTCTTAAACTATTAATACTGAATTAAACAATGTATGAATGTAATGTATACCAGACATCCTTGCAAATTCAGATTATTTTAATATGTGAATGTTCGCTTGACCTTTCATTGCCTGCCCTAGTTTTGAGTGATTAATGATGTAAATAGTGCTATATTATTTAGTCTGTCCTAACCATACACTTATACTAGCACATAGACTAACAATAACTTGGCGTATAGACAGACACACCCCGAGAAAAGTCGTAAACAGTAAGCCATTAATGAATTTACTGTATTTTATGGCCATGAATGTATTTTTCTTTGATGGTTTTATGACATTATTGTTATTCCCTTATGGGAAGAGACGAGCAGGACTTTCATCTGATGGTTATTGATACGCCCCGCCCATTATAATATAGTGCCACTCAGGATTCTGGAAAATCCTAATAATTGCGCTCGTCTCCTTGAGTCATAAGATGTTAAGGCTCGTTTGCCCAGTAATTTCACTAGCTGCGGCGCCCTTCATAGAGAAACACAATAATGCTTACACATTACTGCTTCACGGCAGAAATAGGCACCGTATTACTTTGAATGTAATTAATAATAAGTAATTTTGACCATAATAATAATAAATCAAGTTATAAACTTAATGAGATTTCTTCATTGGTACAAGGTCTTTCGTCACACCTCAGGACCGTGCCAGGACCGTGCCCGGCCGTAGCCGGAATTTATTGCCAGGAGTTTGAAACAATTTCAGTGCATATATTGTATATTATGAACTTCATCGCACATTCATGGGCGTGCTGGTAACGTGGCCGTGACGAGCTAAATTTTTCATATTGTCTATGAAGTTTCTTGAATTTTTTATTTGTTAACATAAAATATGATCATTTAATCAATTATTAGAGAGAGTCTCTTATCACTTCAATCAGTTATACCCAAAAACTTCTTACCACTCTCTGTGTTTTTTTCCATTTTTGAAGTTAAATACTTCTTTTAGCGAGTTAGGGAAAATATATCAGAGTGAATGCGCACGAGTTAGAGAAAAAATATCAGAGTGAATGCGAACGCACACCGTCACGCAAATTCGACGCTCGAACTAGACCATTTGTATCTTACTTCAGTTACCAAGCCTCTTGTAACTCATATGTCAACTGAACCATAACCAATGGACGAGAATAAAATAAATTTCAATATATAATTGCAATTTATATAAGAGTTTTAAAATAAAAATAAAATATTTTTTCTCAAGTTGTTATAATATAATTTAATGATATTTAATAACATGTTATTTAACCAAGTTATGGGGCATAATAATATTCTCATTGGTTGTATTTAATACCTTTGTTACAATATTGTTTTTCTACAAACGTAATATTATAGCACGAAGAATAATTTTTTGTTTTTATTACGCCAAAGAAGAATGACATATTCCGTGCATATATAACACACACACTTTTTAATCTTCATCTTGACATTAATTGATATTACTTACAGTTAACGATATATTAAGATTGCTCTTGCTTTTAACGCTTCAAAAATATCTTTAAGCAATCCCGATTCTCTGTGTTAAGGCGACAATAAATGCCAGCGACCTTGAGCGATATGAGTTCACGGCTGCCGGCCCGCCATCTATGTAACAAAGCCAATATTTTCAAAATTCTTGGGTGGAAAACAGTTTATATGCTTACAGTCCTCGTTATTCACTACTAATCTGAATAAATGAACCTAATACCTGTAAGAATAACTTTTCTGAGAGAATTACCAAAAAAATGCGTCACGCCATGCCAAAAAACTTGTTTAACTTTAAAGAAAAGTGGTAGTTCAAAAAGGCTCGGCAGTGTTAACTATAACCCACAGCAAGTATAAGCAACCTACAAATAAGACTTAAGGATATGTGTAACAGGATCAAGTAGTGTTCATAGCTCTAAACGCTAAACTTTCACCACAAAACTTGTCTAAAAACACCATGTTTGCGTGTTTTCTGCTTACTTGCCTTAAATATATGATGTATTTCGGTTTCGAGCTATCTGCTTCACTGTGGTGAAGTGCCTCCACAACAATATTACTCAGACTCTAGTCAGAGACGCAAAAAGAATCGAGTGACATAAGGGCATAGATGTAAGTCCTCTGTCCTTGGCACGGTCACACCACTAATGTGAAAAGTGGTAGTTCAAAAAGGCTCGGCAGTGTTAACTATAACCCACAGCAAGTATTAGCAACCTACAAATAAGACTTAAGGATATGTGTAACAGGATCAAGTAGTGTTCATAGCTCTAAACGCTAAACTTTCACCACAAAACTTGTCTAAAAACACCATGTTTGCGTGTTTTCTGCTTACTTGCCTTAAATATATGATGTATTTCGGTTTCGAGCTATCTGCTTCACTGTGGTGAAGTGCCTCCACAACAATATTACTCAGACTCTAGTCAGAGACGCAAAAAGAATCGAGTGACATAAGGGCATAGATGTAAGTCCTCTGTCCTTGGCACGGTCACACCACTAATGTATGTGAACTACAGACCTTTACTATATACCACTGGATTGGCGACTATCAAAGTGCTTTTGTGCCTGTTTGATATTCGATATTTTGTCGCTGTTGGCCATGTAGCGAGAGTCTGTGGTACTAAACCTAGTGATGACTGATGACAACCTAGTGGGCAACATAGATGGTGGGAGACTATTTACAAAATAAATTGTGTACTTTATTACGTTGATTCTTGAAGTATAAATAACACGGAAAACGAACGAAATTAATTCAAAATGTTAAAGTACTCCAGAGTATTGTACGTTCCTTCGCAGCCATTTGTATTATACGTCAAAATAAGTTCTCTGGACGCTCGCGAGTGGCGCTTCAAATAGGCACAAAAAATTTGCTGTCAAACATATGAAACAGCCTGTCCAGTGGTATTTATACAGGTCAGTGGTTGAACAGAGTGTCACTCACAGGACACAAATTACGCATGCAATCGGTCTCGCCACGGCCACGTTCCTGCCACGTCCCGGACACGGCCCTGGGTCGCTTGCTCCTAAATTTTACTATCTCCAATTTCTCCGACATTGTGACTATTCATTAGACATTGCTCCTATATATAGTTCAAATTCAAATATTTTTATTTAAAATAGGATGTGACATCACTTATTGAAAGTCAAAAAACTACCACCCATTCCAAAATGAATGCCTCAGTGGTTGAAATCTGTAAGTTATTAATATTTTTTTGAGATTTTTTCCATATTTACATTAATTATGTGGTTAACTTCCTTTTACAACCTTTTTGCATCACGTATTGATTACCTCTTGGATAATTTATACATCTAGATAGAGTCTCTAGCAGTTAGACAACCGATAAAAACAGGCCAGGAATAATAATTTAGTGTGCGTGACAAGATACTTTGAGCTAGTGTGCGTGAATTGCTCAAAATAGAGGTTAACTCCAAATTATTATTTTTCTACGTTTTCGCAGCTGTCATGTCTAGATAGACTTATTAACGACCGTTTTCAATAACGTATCTCTAGTTACGGATACATTGCTATCACCGTTTAATGACAAGATCTTATCTATCCATAGTTATGTCCAATATAGTTATAGTCCAATACAATCTGTCGATAGGTTATTGAAATGTAAGTAAGCGTAAAAGGATAGATTTGTCTACCTCTAGTAAGTTAAACTAAGAAAAGATAGGTTATTGAAAACGGTCGCTAGACGTATAAAATATGATCTAAGGATTAACTCTTTATCCATAACGAAGTATTCATGCAGAAAGAGAAAACACAGTAACAATATCTAATTTTACAATGGCACTGCATAATATAATTGCATTTAATGACGTAATGGCCGGGAAATATAGAGTTGCGGAACCGGAGCCACACCTATCGTTAACTGAAGCCGGTACAAGTGTTTCGTTGATTGATTTAATGTGTTATAATTAAAAATATTATTATAATATATTGCTGGGCGTTTTCACCTGTGTGATTAACTCGTGCATTACCATACATGTTGTGGTTTATGTTACGAAATAGACATGTGGTACGCGGTTAAAGATTTTCCCCCTTATTCATAATGGTCCGCTAACTTTAAACAGCCGCTAAGGAGTGTTTTTTTCTCATTCTGACTTCGGTCAATAGAAGAAGACAGAGTGAGAGCAATGCTTTAAGTTATCAGACTATTATGAATAAGGGGGTTAGAAGATAAACTTGTTTTGCCGCGTTAGGTAAAACTTATCAGAGTGAATTTATACGATGCTCGCGCATACCGTCACGTTAATTCGACACCCCGACGTTTGTTCCACCTCTTGTTACTCATATGTCAACTGAACCACAGCCAATAGACGAGAATTAAATAAATTTTAATTTAATACTAGTTCAAAATTAAAAATATAATTTATCTCTATTCGTATAAAAATAATTAAACGATATTAAATTATTAAACATGTTATTCAACTAAATTATGCGGTATAATAATATTTTCATTGGTTGTATTTCAACCTTCTTTATAACAATATTGCTTTTCTATAAACCTAAAAGCATGAAGAATAATTCTTTTTAAGTATTATTATTTTATTACGCCAAAGAAGAATAACTTATACTAATTGATAAATTGATACTTTGAGACCTAGTATTTCGATGCTAGGCGAGGCAGTAATAATAATAATTTCTTTATTTTGACCAACCTAGTGTTAGTACAAGATATCTTAAAATCTAAACCTTCCTAATCTAGGACAGGACCGACTTGTCAGCACATGTATCACACAGCAGTGGTTCAGGTACTGACGATCGAACCTGTGAGAAAATGCCCTCAGAATACCATTGGGGCTAGCTCGGACCTCACTCAACAGGGACGTACACCACTTACGCATAGTCGCGTAAAAACAATCTACGCGTGCCTCAGCAAACATCCCCGACGCGCTGCAGTATCGTGGCAGCCCCAATAACATTCTGAACGCATTATTATACTGAAGGAGTAATGAGAGAGTTATCCAAGAGTCTCCTCTGGCAGCTGTTAGCTTCGCAGTTTTTTTTTGTATGGAATGTAAAGATAGAATATTCCATTATATAAGTATATTATATATATTCTACAAGTTGGACCGACGATCTGATCAAGGTCGCCGGAATACGTTAGATGAGGACAGCGCAGGACCAATCGTCGTGGAGATCTTTGGGGGTGGCCTTTGTCCAGCAGTGGACGTCTTCCGGCTGACGGCGGACCCGGCATCATCAGATGGTGACGGTTTTTGCAGCGCATGCCAGAATAGCTCGTAGATGGCAGATTCATATCCTACTTACTTGACACTTATCGTTATATTTTGGATAATTCACATTATATCTTTCTAATTTATAGCCTATGTGTTATTCTGATGTGTAAGCTGTATTATTGTAAAGTTTCTTCAAAATCTATTTAGTAGTTTAAGCGTGAAAGAGCAACAAACATTCATCCATACATTCTTACAAACTTTTGCGATTATAATTTTAGTAGGATGTCCTCAGCTATACAAACGTATTGGTCCTCCAAAATCCTATCCCTACCGAACGATAACTTTATAAATTTAAACAAAATAGTTATGTAGCTGTTGGATAATTGTAAGATCTGGGTCACTAAACGAGTTTCAGCAAAATAATTAATATTCAAACTCAGGCATGTCTACTTAATTCAGTCGCTTTTAGATATTTATTCTAATAATCCACTTGGCATGGCTATCGTGGAACTTTTAATGCAAATGTAAACAAAAATATAATATTATCATTTGAAAATATAACCATAACTTTATCGCTATCCAATAAGTTTGTATGTTAATCTGAATTAATATTATAAAGACGAAACATATGTGTTTTTTGTATGTATGTTTGAAATGTTTTCACACAAAAACTACTGGACTGATTTCAAAATCCTTTCACCATTATTAAGCGGCATCTTCACTGAGTGACACGGACTATATTACATTCTCAAAAAAAAATAGGGATCCCTAATAAAAATGCAATAATATAACCCAAGGTGTGAAAAAATTAGCCATCAAAAATCTGTAATCGCGAGCGCTGCGGAAACTATTGACCACTTCAACACCTGTAAAATACGTTATTATTATATTAAAATCGGACTTTCCCTTCAAAAGATATAACGACAATAATGCAAAAATAAAAAAAAATACTAAGTGAAATAAAACTTTAATGTTAACATCAACGCAATATCTACGCGAGCGAAACCGCGGGACCTTGCTAGTCTCATTATAAAGAGGTCTTTCATAAGCGTCTTTTATATTATGGATGATATATGTCTTTGATTTCTAATGAGAGTCAGTGACATAAGATGTCTACCGGATGATATATGGCAGCATGCAAACGGCATAGCTCCACCATCTTGTCATTGAACTATGACGAAATTGAAAAACTATTGACCAATCAGTACATCGTATCGTACCCGAACGAGCAGTCTATATACATTTCCGTACACATAGGTTGATAGAACCAAAGTCACTGAAATACACCCAAATGATTGCGAAACTGAAGTGGCAGTGGGCAGGGCACACAGGCTCGACGGACAGATGGCCTTGGCAGTAAGGTCCTCGAATGCCGACGTAGTGTTGGTAGAACCCCCACAAGATGGACCGACGATCTGGATCTGGACGACGATAAAATTCTTCTGACCGAAAGAAAAGAAATTACGAAATCATCAAGAAATCACCGTTCGCGTAACGCTAGAGTTCATTCATAACGTTCTCATCATGCATTCACCAATTTACTCCCCCAGTCAAGAAATCACCGTTCGCGTAACACTAGCGTTCATTCATAACGCTCTCATCACGCATTCACCAATTTACTCCCCCAGTCAAGAAATCACCGTTCGCGTAACACTAGCGTTCATTCATAACGCTCTCATCACGCATTCACCAATTTACTCCCCCAGTCAAGAAATCACCGTTCGCGTAACGCTAGCGTTCATTCATAACGCTCTCATCACGCATTCACCAATTTACTCCCCCAGTCAAGAAATCACCGTTCGCGTAACACTAGCGTTCATTCATAACGCTCTCATCACGCATTCACCAATTTACTCCCCCAGTCAAGAAATCACCGTTCGCGTAACACTAGCGTTCATTCATAACGCTTTCATCACGCATTCACCAATTTACTCCCCCAGTCAAGAAATCACCGTTCGCGTAACACTAGCGTTCATTCATAACGCTCTCATCACGCATTCACTAATTTACTCCCCCAGTCAAGAAATCACCGTTCGCGTAACGCTAGCGTTCATTCATAACGCTCTCATCACGCATTCACTAATTTACTCCCCAAGTCAAGAAATCACCGTTCGCGTAACGCTAGCGTTCATTCATAACGCTCTCATCACGCATTCACCAATTTACTCCCCCAGTCAATAAATCACCGTTCGCGTAACGCTAGCGTTCATTCATAACGCTCTCATCACGCATTCACCAATTTACTCCCCCAGTCAAGAAATCACCGTTCGCGTAACGCTAGCGTTCATTCATAACGCTCTCATCACGCATTCACCAATTTACTCCCCCAGTCAAGAAATCACCGTTCGCGTAACGCTAGCGTTCATTCATAACGCTCTCATCACGCATTCACCAATTTACTCCCCCAGTCAAGAAATCACCGTTCGCGTAACGCTAGCGTTCATTCATAACGCTCTCATCACGCATTCACCAATTTACTCCCCCAGTCAAGAAATCACCGTTCGCGTAACACTAGCGTACATTCATAACGCTCTCATCACGCATTCACCAATTTACTCCCCCAGTCAATAAATCACCGTTCGCGTAACACTAGCGTTCATTCATAACGCTCTCATCAAGCATTCACCAATTTAGTCCCCAAGTCAAGAAATCAACGTTCGCGTAACACTAGCGTTCATTCATAACGCTCTCATCAAGCATTCACCAATTTAGTCCCCAAGTCAAGAAATCAACGTTCGCGTAACGCTAGCTTTCATTCATCACGCATTCACTAGCATACTTTTCCAAGTCAAGAAATCACCGTTATCAAACGTTAAACAAGTAGCTAGTACAATGATATGTCACTTTTTAACTTTAAGCCAAGGATTACAACACAATCCGTAGTCTATGTTAAAGACAGCGTTAAATTTGTCTTAAACCTTAACTATAACAGCTAATATGATGCAATGCAGCCTAAAAACCATCTACACGTCATTATCTACAGTAACAATATGAGGGTACACAAAAGAAATTTGAAAACAAAATACATATTTGCATATTAGGAAATTGACTTGAGATGTCGATCTTCTAAATCTAAACAATTTGTTATGTTTTTAAAGTGATAACCCTCACTTCTGGAATTAATACACAAATAAAATATCATACAAATTTTATTGAATTAATACTCAAATTAATAAGTGAGGGTTATCACTATAAAACACAACAAATTGTTGACATATTTAAACTATTCGTTTATATTCAAATTCAAATATTTTTATTCAAAATAGGATTTAAAATCACTTATTGAACGTCAAAAACGACCACCAATTCAAAAGAGACCTCAGACCTGAGAAGAATGGGCGCAAGAAACTCAGCGGGATTTATTTTAAACTAGCTGACCCGGCAAACGTTGTTTTGCCATATAAAGTATAATTCACGCGATAGTTTTATAAGTTATAAAATACTGCCTATATTATAGCCTGTATATCATTTTGTTCTATTGTCAATAGTTTTTGCAGCGCACGCAAAAATAGGTTTTCGATTTTACACCTTGTGTTACAAAATGGCAATTTTATTACGGATCCCTAATTTTGAAAAACATAGCCTATAGCCTTCCTCGATAAATGGACTACCCAACACTGAAAGAATCATTCAAATCGGACCAGTAGTACCAGAGATTAGCGCGTTCAAACAAACAAACAAACACTGCAGCTTTATAATATTATTAGTATTAGTATAGATATAAAATATGGATTACAATGTGATATCGTACAATAAACATTTAAAATTAAAGAGCCTGAGGGTGTTCGCTTTATTCGCAGTCCGTGGTGTCATTAAGAAAATCGTTTATGCTATAGTAACCTCTCCCACACAAATGTTTTTTTAAAATTCTTTTAAATTTCGTAACACATTTGTTTTGTACATTTTCTGGGATATTTGTATTTTTTCTTGGATTTTTCTAATAGTATACATTTTCTTATAGTAAAAAGTGATAATAAGATGATAATGAACACTAAATGACATTAGGCGAAGCGAATTTTATACTAAATATAACTTGTAAATTTTCAGATAATTCTTTATCTAGCAGTATTGGTCATAATAATAACTGAAGATGCAGAAAGTTCGGCAGGAAGAGCAATAGGAACTTTGTATCGATGGAAACAAATAGATTTCGCTTATCCGTCGCCCGATGAAAGACTCCGAGCCATCGAAAACGGGTAATTCTTGTTATTTTATAATTTATATTTTTATTGTGAAACATCATTCAACTTCCTGCTACGAATCTGCTTTTAATAATACTCATAATTAAAAATGATTCATTAAGTAGGTAGTTATGATGCTCATAAATCATTTTCGTTTATAATAGTCATGTGCTCGATGGTCTCAATACAGCTTCCCAAGGAGTAGGTCTCAAAATGAACATGGACAAGACGAAGATCATGTCAAATGTCCATATCGCACCCACTCCCATAACAATTGGGAACTGTATTCTCGGAATTGTCGATGAGTACGTCTATCTCGGACAAACAATCCAGTTAGGCAGGTCCAATTTCGAGAAAGAGGTCACTCGTCGAATCCAACTCGGATGGGCAACGTTCAGGAAGCTTCGTAAAATCTTCTCGTCGCAAATACCGCAGTGTCTGATAACGAAGGTTTTCAATCAGTTTGTGTTGCCAGTGATGACTTACGGTACGCAGACGTGGTCGCTAACTGTGGGCCTTACAAGAAAGCTCATGGTCGCTTAGAGGGCAATGGTATGCTCGGAGTTTGCCCTGCAAGATCGAATCAGAAATGAGGAGATCCGTAGGAGAACCAAAGTAACCGGCATAGTCCAAACGATTGCGAAACTGAAGTGTCAGTGGGCAGGGCACATAGTTCGACGGAGAGATGGCCGTTGGGGCAGTAAAGTCCTCGAATGGCGACCACGTACCGGAAGTCGCAGTGTTGGTAGGCCCTCCACAATATGGACCGACGATCCGGTCAACATCGCCGGAATACGTTGGATGAGGGCAGCGCAGGACCGATCGTCGTGGAAATCTTTGGGGGAGGCCTTTGTCCAGCAGTCACTGTACAGTGTTTTTTGACGCGGAATTCTAATTTTGCTATCAATTTCTCACAGGCGTTATAATCTTAGCAATATTTACTATCAAAGATTTTTCTTTTTTTTAAATTTTAGTTCCTATGTATTTTGAATATTAAACCATAACATATACATGCATATACATATACTTTGTTTCAATATTTCTAAAAACTTTTGTAATAATTATTTTTTCATTTGTATGGCAGTTATTTTGAAATTCCCATTTCGAATTGGCTTTCTTATTTTTTATGTTGATAATATTTTATCTTGTTAAAATTTTAACTGTCAAACTTTTATGCGGCTTATGAAATATGGTTAGTAATAGACAGACGGACACCGTAGATTGAGTAATACGTTACCGTTGTTTACCAGTTGGGTAAGGAACCCTAAGGGATCTGTCGGTCAGGTTCCTCTCTCAAAAACGCGTGGAGGTGTCAATTTAAAATTAACTTCAAAGTCTAAATGGCACTTAACTTGACCATCGAAATCCATTGCATTAAATAAAAATGAAAAAAAAAAGAAAAATCTTTGATATTAAAAATTGTTAAAATTATAACGCCTGTGAGAAATTGATAGCAAAATTAGAATTCCGCGTCAAAACTACAGTACAGTACAGTGATTAATTACTTTATCTTAAAATATATTATTGTTTAGGTACTTTAAAGTTTTGTTCTTATTAATTTGATAGCACGCAGCTATTGGGACGCAATCTTAAACAAATTATTTATATCTGCCATCAAAGGAAAACCAAGAGGCTACATTTAAGGCAACTGGATATGTATGGCACGTTTTTTCTGGCTGTTTACACTGTTTTTTCACTATTCTAATCTCTTTCGTTATGGATAAGGGTACGGGTCCCCCGATAGTAGGTGATCAACATCTACATTTGAAACACCAGAGGAATAGAGAGAGTTTTGGCATCCGAGATAAAATTATACTTTTAGGTTGGTTTTCCAGGAAGCGTCTTAATACGGAATGTATGCTCAAAATTCATAATTAATGTATCCTCATTAGATGCCTTATGAGAGAGAATTTAGGGTCCTAACAGCCGCTTTCTTTTCCGAACTCTAAATTAAGATTATTTATAATCCGGTTTGTATGTCATACATATTATGTCAAATCGATGCTGAATTTACAAATTGTCAATCGTTATTTCTTAATCTTAGTTTAATCCATTCAGTATAGAAAAGGCAATGACATACAGACAAATCACGTTGACTAAAAACAAAGCCGAAATATGGAACATGCCACAAATTACACTGCACGCTTCGACTGTTATATCTATACATTGCCGAATTTACTTCAGTTGCTTAAAATCTTTTTACTCAATAAGCAGCAATGTAAATTTGTTCAGTACAGATTTGATTTCGACAGTGACAGTTAACACACGACTAAAGAGAAAACTGTGCTTACATTGTCTTTAAGCACACTTTTACCGTTCCGCTATTTGCCTAGTCTTTTTTATGAAGTGAACACTAAAGATCGGTATGTTATACGTTAACATTTACTGTTTAAACTGTATAAATTGAAAATATTTCACTTGTTTTTTTTTCAAATGTTATATGGGCCTTTTGATAAGTTTTTAGATAATTGCGAATTTGGTATCTTCTACGTGGTATTGGGGTGAAAGGGTCATCGTACACGGTACATCTACGTTTAAACGACGCGTTACCATTTGACCGCGTGCAACGCAGAGCAGCTCGAATTGTCGGGGACCCAGTGCTCTATGAACGGCTGGATCACTTGGCGTTACGTAGAGACGTCGTTTCATTGTGTGTCTTCTACCGCATTTATCACGGGGAGTGTTCCGAAGAGCTGTTTAACCTGATTCCTGCCGCCGAATTCCACCTCCGCACGACACGCCACAAGTTAGGATATCATCCCCACCATCTGGATGTGTGGCGGTCCTCCACAGTGCGGTTTTCAAGGAGCTTTCTTCCACGTACTACAAAACTGTGGAATGAGCTTCCTTGTGCGGTGTTTCCGGGACGATACGACATGGGTTCCTTCAAAAAAAGCGCGTACACCTTACTTAAAGGCTGGCAACGCTCCTGTGATTCCTCTGGTGTTGCAAGAGATTGTGGGTGGCGGTGATCACTTACAGGTGACCCGTACGCTCGTTTGTCCTCCTATTCCATATAAAAAAAACGGTTTCAATCTGTTCTGTATGTGTGACCTTAAAATATGAATTGCAGATTTGGCACGTCTTACTCTAAATTTGTACACTCCCCAGTGCTTCAACTTTCAGTAAATTCGATTGACAGAACTTCACTATTTGGACGATATTCATGTTGTTTCAGATCGTATGTATTATTAATAATACAATCAAAGATTACAATGACAACACCTGCCACCGTAATAATAAAATTACAAAAAAGGTCTTTAAATATGCTTTTTTTTCATGTCATTTCGAACTACTCATAATATATTATATCGTTTTATTTCAATTCCCTCTTCAAAACATTATAATAAAGGATGCAATTGTTACTAAGTGACATAAAAGATACATTTTGATCATTAATTTTTGACATTTTAATTTCCAGACAATTTATCCAAGCTAACGTTGTTCCGTTCGGCGTGGAACGATGGAAGGATCGAGTTTTTGTGAGCACTCCTCGTTGGAAAAGTGGAATACCAGCTACGTTGTCTTCATTACCAGTTGAAGCGCTTGAAGAATCACCCCCTCTAGCTCCTTTTCCAAATTGGGGATGGCATAATCAAGGTAACACAGGCATGTTATGTTGTTTATGTTAAGGAGTTACTATGCTAGGATATTCTCACCATTTTTATCGAAGAGGATCAAGGATCACCGTCGCCCATATTCTTTTGCAACACCAGAATCACAGCAGCATTGCTAGACTTTGAGATGAGTGTAGGTGCTTTTTTGAAGGTCATGATATCATCAAGTTGTATAGTCCTGGAAACTGTTACAGTAAAATTCGTTCAATAGCTTAAGGCTGTGTGTGGAAGAAATACCCTTGAAATTCGCACTGTAGCAGAACGCCACACATGCGGATGATTAGGTTATTTAAGTTAATGGTGTGTAGAGCGATGGTATTTGAGAGCAGGAATCAGGTAAAACAGTTCTTCGGAACACTCACTGTGATGAGTGTGGTGAAGATACAAAATGAAGTGATGTGTCTACGAACGCTAAGCGATTTAGCCTATCACAGAATACTGCAAATAAATATCTTATATCTTGGTATTTGGATCGTAGACGATTTCAGCAGCTCTACGTTGCACGCGGTCTAATGGTTCGAACTGCGACTTGTAGTCTCGATGGAAGAGACGATTTTTTTCTGGAACTGGCACACACAGAATGATTTCCCGGGAGGGACCTGTATGGCCGGAGAAGAAATTTCCTCTTCTGTCATGGGCATAGCAATGTTTGTTGGAGACTACCAACATTTGTTTTATGGAAAAGGAGGGCAAACAAGCGTACGGGTAACCTAGTGTTAAGTGATCACACCAACATATCTTTAATATACACAAGTCTTGAGTCACTCTAGCCTTCACGGACTTTGGGTTCTAGCAATAAACAGCCGCACCCATTTTGTTGTGGTTAAGAGAAAACATGACGACGAATAAACATAAGACCAAATTTCAATCGATAAATCAGATTCATCCAATAATAATAAAAGTTTGTACAACGTTATATATAAAGTATAAAAAACATAAGTTTTGTAGTAAGAGAATTTTAATGTTAAATATAGTTAATTTCACCAAACAGCCGAAAAACGTCTTACGCGCAGTATACTGACACATTGAAATGATAAGGATGAATAAAATGAATGAAATACAAAGAAAAAACAAATGATCTTTGTCATTGTCAAACTTTATGACAAAATGCGTCACAATTAGGGTGCTTTAGAGTTACCCGATGCGTGAAATGATAATATATCTTCACCTTTTTTATATATTTCTATAATTTCATTGGGATCACTCTTTTAAGGATAACGCATGTCACCCAGCAGAGCGCATAAATTAAGTTTCATAAACCAATTGAAATGCCCAAACACATGATTTAAAAAGATTCATACACATATTATTTAAATATTTAATATTCAATTCCAGGAAACTGCACGGGATTCACTTCAATATTCAGAATGGTTATAGATCATTGTGGCGTTATGTGGGTCCTGGATGCCGGTCAAGTTGGAGGGTTTGAAACACCAAGTCAAATCTGCCCACCTGCTTTGATCGCTATTGATTTAGCAACTGATACAATTATTGGAAAATTTACCATTCCCGAAGAGTATGTCTTACAAAATTCATTGATTACCAACATTATCGTTGACTCCAGGGACGCACAATGCAGAGATCTACACGTTTACATATCAGATGTGAGGCGATTTGGTATCATTGTATTTAGATGTTCTGACGCATCTTTCTGGAGATTTAATCACTACACGTTTTATCCTGATCCGATTTTATCTAATTACACCTTACATGGCGTAAATTTCCAATGGACTGATGGAGTATTTGGCTTATCTCTTGGAAGCTACTACT
Organism: Leptidea sinapis; assembly: GCF_905404315.1. Classification (NCBI taxonomy): domain Eukaryota; kingdom Metazoa; phylum Arthropoda; class Insecta; order Lepidoptera; family Pieridae; genus Leptidea; species Leptidea sinapis. Next base: position 13,600,714 of record NC_066283.1, on the reverse strand, counting down.
TAGGCGACCGTCCGCTATACTATCACTCGATGTCGAGTTCTCTGGAATTTGTGGTTTCTACGGCGGTCATTCGAGACCCTTCACGAGTAGAAAACTCAGTGGATGAATTTAAAATACTTGGAGAAAGCCGTGGGCCTATCGGCCAGGTATCTGCCGCAGCGGTCGACCGCAATGGTATCATGTTCTTTAACCTTGTTTCACAAGACAGTATCGGATGTTGGAACACAAATAGCGAATATAAAATTCAAAACTTAGGTATAGTGGCAAGAAATAATAAAACAATGATATTTCCAAATGACTTGCGATTGGACCATGAGGTTCCACAAATTGGTTGGATAATTACTAATCGATTACCATTTTACCAATTTAATTTATTAAATCCAAACGAATACAATTTCCGTGTAATGTTTTTGGATCCCGAAGTTGCTATTGTTAATACAGTTTGTCAGTTTCAATAAATAAAGGCTACCTATATTAAAGGAACTCAATAAAACAAATATCTGGATATAATAATTTATTTTCGTCGATACTTTTTTTACTGTACTTTGAAGTTTAATACCATTTGATATTTCTGATATGATCATGTTTAGTAAATGTAAAATAAGTAGAAGTTCGTTATATTCAGGAATTTCCAAAGATATAAGACATGAGAAATGTATAAGCATTTCTTAAAACTATGAAAAAGGCTCGAATATGCAAGAAATATACGAAATCCGATGTTATTGTTTTAAAGTTTAACTGGTTTTCTTTTTTGGAATTTTATACAGATTTTTTATAACATTTCTCTTAATCTTTTTTTTCTTTCACTCTTTTTCTAGATTTTATTGAATCTTGTCTATTATTTGTTGTTGAATTATTATGAAGTGCAAGGTGTGAAGTATGTACAGCGTTCACTCGTTTTTTAAACCTGTCTATTACACTTCTTATACTTTCTTGAGAGTTCGATTTAATTTCAATATCTTTCGACTGGTTTGTCAGATTACCGATTCGTAAAACTTCTTTTGTTTTAGTCATCTGTGTGCTTTTTGATTTGATACCAAGATTATCATTACTAATATATTTCGATGATGATACATCTTTTTCCGATGCTCCTAATTGTTTATTTGATTCTTCATCATTTTCTGATTCCTTAATACCATTAATTATTTTTGAATTCAACTGCATATTATGCAATGATTGTAGTGTAGGGTCATCGGAAGATTTTTTCATAAATATATTAGGATAATCTCTTAAATATGATGCCATTCTACATTTACTAACTCCTACCACCGCTGGTGTTTCATCTTCATCGTGTGCTATTGGAGCGCATTGTATCGTACTTTGAATTTGTATTATGTTTACTGAACTGTTCAAGAATTTGTTAATATCAACGTTGTCCTTTTTTAGATATACGCCTATTCGCAGCAGCATAATAATAAATTGTTCAAGAATACGATCTATATCCCGTGGAACGGACACTTCGCTACCAAACCAGTCCTCGTAATATGTCCCTAAATCTGACATCGTGCGGTTGGCTACTATCGATGAGGGATCAAATATATCCAAACGAACATCCTCCTCACTAACGTTTGTGAAACTTTTTCGTGAGTTGTCAATTAATTGGCTGGAATTCACTGCAGATGGTACTCGGTCTGCATAGCTGAAATCATTTGAACGAAGTGTAAAAATCAGTCTATACTTACTTCAGTTCATACGTGGAATATAATGTTGCACCTACAAGTGCGCAATAAGTCTTTTTCGCAGTTGATCTTCACCTTGCAATGATTTTGTACGACGTCTCCTCACAGCCAATTCAAGTCCGTAGTCGGGATCATTGTTTGGTGTAAGCGCGCTTGGAAAAGTTTTAAATGCAGTTGCCATTTTCAGATCATGGTAATAGCTGGAAATTTAGGTTAATTACAATTCTTTAACAGTACCTCTATCTCTAAAATCATCAGCAAAAGAACCGCAATGCAATTATTTTTCTGTTTCAAAACTTTAGTAGACCTAGCTGCATAATAAAGTGTTCACCGGGGCAGTACTACCACCATACCTAATCCTACTGCTAAATACTGCTGCACGTGCTACTATCGTGGTATGATTTAGAAGAGTCCTAGGTCCAGAATACAGGCAAATGAGTTATACATTATGAAGTCTCCGGATGATAGGCGGAGTACAATGTGTCATTAGTCGTTTTGTAATGCGTAACGAATTACAAATCACCTTTTTTTGTATTTTTATAAGAAGGCTATGTCAATTATATTCTACTAAGTACATTAATCTGAATAACTCAATTAGAAGAAGGTTCTGGTACTTCATCCGAATGAATATTTTATAATTGTAGATGCAGCTAATGTTCATTAGACCATAGCCTAGATTGTAACACAGTTTTACTCATATTTTGAGTGGCCGTCTCGCTAATCGCTGTTGATTACTCATTGAGTTCAATTAATGGACCGAGTTTCTTGAAAGGGCATATTGTGTGGATATAGTGTTCTTGTGTGTAAGTTAGTGGTATAAATAAATTATTTAATAATAGTAGGTATACCTGTAGACAAGTGACCACATGTAAACACCAGGTAAAATAGATAGAAGCTTCGCTATGAGAAATCGTACGCAAGGACTCCTTGCTGGTCCAAGAAGGACACATGTTCCGAGACCAAGCGCCAGACTCGTTAACTCACACAACAGTTTCCTTATGGCCGCCAACAAGAGCCAAGGAAGGACTAGGGTTGGACGTTCCTCCTTTGTAAAATAAAGAAAAATAAGTTATAAGTGACAAATGCTTAATTAAATTAAATAAAAACTTTTGACCGGGAAATTGAGCACTGATCAACAACCAATTCAATATTGCCTATTCCTCTGCAGGTCTGAATGTAGAGTTCAAGACAGATTGCTTAAGCAAGAGCAATCTCGAGATTTTTTTTATGAAAATAAGGGACGAGATGTGTAGGACGTTCAGCTGATGGTAATTGATACGCCCTGCCCTTTACAATGCAGTGCCGCTCTTGATTATTGAAGAACATAAAAATTCTGAGCGGCAGTACAACTGCACTCGTCACTTTGAGACGTAAGTTGTCAAGTCTCATTTGCCCAGTAATTTCACTAGCTACGGCGCCCTTCAGACCGCAACACAGTAATGCTTACACATTACTGCTTCACGGGAGAAATAGGCACCGTTGTGGTATCCATCCAACTATGTCTTTCTTCTCGTATCAATCAGCAAAGATGCTGACTGCTCGAAAAGTTATGGCAGAAAATATTGTAGTCGAAGATTGAAACGTTTAGTATTACATGATGCCCAAAATTCCATAATTCCGCGTCTGTCACGAGTTTATAACAAACAGTGCGCTGAGTTTGACGTATTTCACTTATCAAAAATTAAGTTAAAAACAGAAATAATAAAACATCATCGTAAAAAATAATAATAATAGGTAACACTACACTCACACACAAACACACACGCACACACACACCACACACGCACACACACACACACACACACACACACACAAACACGCGCGCGCTATTGTAATCTTTTATTTGTTAGTATATATAGTACATTTTTAAGTCTCTTCTGTTAATAATGATTTCTTTTTATAATTTAAAATTTATGTAATCCTTTGTGGCTTTCTGTAAAACCTAGGTTAATATTGTAAAAATAATTGTTGTGTACGCTGTTGATTACTTTAATAAATAAATAAAATAAAATAAAAATGACTCATGACCGTCATAAAACTCTAATGGTGATCTATAAATATCTGCTGGTAAGAATCGATTCACCAACGCTGGCCACTACTGCGTCCGCAGTAACCTATATTGCTATCACATAAGGCCCAAGCTTGAACTGCTGGCGATCTACCTCAAAATTGTTAGACTACGATCGATCGACTCTAGAGAGGCTTCAAGTATGTGAGATGAAGGATTGTCATCTAGGTAGTGTCACAATGACATAGATATTAGTTTTGCGCACAATAATATGCATTTTTTTGTCATAAGTGTAGGTCTGATCTAAAACGTCAAAGAAAAACTCATAATTATTACAAAAAAAAAATCTTGCAAAACAAACGCGGTCTAGTGTCTAAAGTGCTAAACTTAACTAAAGTGTGACTGTGGATGTTGAATCAGCATGACACTGCATGTCATGAGCATACTTTTCATAAGATTACTACCGATTTTAGTTACCTAAAACAATATCTGTAAATAGTTCTATTTCAGATTTTTTTCTCGAGATCGACTCAAAAAGCACTCGCTCTATCGCCTTTTGATCACCCTTGACTTAAGGGATAATTTTATCTTTTTTTAAAATAACAGAACAGGATAAAGCAGTGTGTGGATCACCTGACCGTGTGTGAAATAAAATGTGAATAAAATTATGTTCACAAATTAAATTTTAAAACAAAATTTTATGAACGATGCGGAGCTCGACCCCAAGACCTCTCGCGTTCTCTACTTACTTTACTTACGTTACTCTTCCAACTGTACTTACCGTTCGAGTGACGTATCGTCATAAAATCTTGTATGCTTTGTTCAACTCTCAGGTTGCGGCTTCATCTACAGATCTACTTTACAGTTGATAACCTGCCCAACCCCAATATTAGCATATTAGGAAATTGACTTGAGATGTCGCTCTTGTAAATCTAAGCATTTTGTTATGTTAAAGTGATAATCCTCACTTTTGGGATTTACTTTGTTTTCAAATTTTATTTGTGTAACAATCCCAGAAGTGAGGGTTATCACTTTAAAAACATAAGAAATTGTGTAAAATGAATAATAATTAATATACCTATGATTGCATAATAAATAAACTGTTCACTATTGATCTGAATTAATTACTTACCAAAATTGGTATTTCATCATTAGTAACAACTAAATTGCTTCCAACAACATCGGTCATTAAACGCCCTACTCGAATGACCCATATTATGATCAGTTTGTAATTGTTGAATCATTTTAACTCATTTAAGTTAATAGTTTTGCGATAAAAATCTACCATCGGTATTTTAATAATGTCTACACAATATTTTTACACTTAAAAATATGTGTGTGTCCATGCAAAAACTTATACTTTTGCGTAAAATGACAAAAATCCAAAAAAAAATTAATTCCTCCTACTATTTGCGTCTGCAGAAAGAACAATACTGTAATACAGAAGGTATTAAATATAACCAATAAATTTTAAGAAAAGAATCAACCGACTTCAAGAAATCTATTCCAAAACAATATAAAATGCAGTACAAAGAAAGACAATAATTGCGTATTCTTGTACAACTTAATAATTAACTTTTTAGAGTTCTAAGTAAAATTAAATTGGAATCTCTCATTTTTATATGATTGTTCATTGAGTTTTCACATTTTGGCGCCAATACATTGTATAATATTTTTGATATTAAAAAGGAGTGGGGTGAAAAAGAGAACCGAATGGCTGTGATTGCATTACACAAAGTAGGTATGGAGCCAAATGCAATTTTTGAAACTCTCCATACGCTTGGTATTAGTAAAATGTTTGTGTACCGAGCTATTAATAGGTACAATGAGACCCCCCTCTGTTTCTGTCGTACGAAAAAGGTGGTCAAAGCAGTAAGGGAAAAAATTCGGTGAAATCCTGTCCGAAAGCAAAAGATTTTATTTCGGGAGATGATTACTAATTTAAAATATGAGTTACGACTCGTAGCCCATAAGAGGTTAAGAGGCATAACGTACTGGACATTTCCTAACTGATAAATTAAAGAGTAGGGTGGTAAAATTGAAACAACTATTGAAGCGGTACGCAAGGTCAAAGAAAAATTTTGTTTACGAATGAGATTTTTTTTACAATTGAGCAACATTTAAAGTACAAAATGACCGTATTTATGATCAAACATATAAGGAATTAGTCGACTTAGTGATGCACTATCCGACTTCAGTGATGGCTTGGTGGGGTATTAGCTATGAAGGACTGACTGAGCCATACTTTTGTGAAAATGGTATCAAAACATCGGCACAAGTGTATCAGATACCATTCTTGAGAAGGTAGTGAAGCCCCTTAACAACACCATGTTCAATAACCAAAAATGGTCCTTCCAGCAAGACTCGGCGCCGGGTCATAAAGCTCGGTCTACGCAGTCTTGGTTGAAAACGAACGTTTCGGACTTCAACAGAGCTGATGACTGGCCGCCGTCTAGTCGCGATTATGGTCAGTTTTAGAGAGTACGAATTGCTCTAAACGCAATGATAATTTAGAGCCCCTAAAACAATCCGTACGATTGGCAATGAAGAATTTTCCCATGGAAATTTAAAGGACTGTATTGCAGCCAATGGAAACCACTTCGAATAAGCTTTTTATATTTTTATCTACACCCATGCTTTAAATTCTCTATTAAAGATAAATAAATAAAAAAAGCAATTGTGTGGTTTTATGGAACCACGATGCATGTGAAACTTTTTTTCACACAATAACATATCAGCATAGAAAAAAAAATATATTTAATATTTTCATAAAATAAAATAAACTTTATGGAGTGTGTGGGGTTCGAACCTACTCTTCCACCCGAACGCAATTGCATCCAATATGCGAACTATAGGCGCCACCCGACCGTCACGCGACATGCAACACACAGAAAAAAAAGTTTGAGACGATGTAATAAAAGTTTCACTTTAATAAAAAAAACATTCTGAAACAGTTAGCTTATTACCAACATTAATATACCCAATGTTCTAATAACGATTACATTATCCAAACGAGTGTTGTAATGTTGCTATGGGGCAACGCTGCCGATATTAATACAATATTTGTGCTGCAGAAGAGGGCTATTCGCGCTATTTATAACCTAGGTCCTAGAGAATCATTGAGAGCAAAATTCAAAGAAATTAACATCTTGACTGTTGCTTCTCAATATATTCTTGATAATGTAATGTATGTTCATAGGCACATAAGTGAATTTGCCAGAAACTGTCATAATCATAATGTTAACACCAGGAACAGACATAAACTGATGATGCCTACTACTCGGCTAAGTCGAGTTAGTAAGTCTTTTGTGGGGAGATGTATATGCTTTTACAACAAGATCCCAGAAAACGTTCAAAACAAAACCATTACGTTATTCAAAAGAATTGTTAAAAAACGTTTGTGTGGTAAAGGTTACTGACAGATGGGAATGGAGCGACCGCCCTCAGGCTATTACATAATAAGTTTAATTGTACAATGTTACTTTGTAAATGTTACTTTAATTGTAAAACATATTTTTGATGAAAAAAAAAGCCCGTCATCAAAAGGCATTCATTTTGGAATGGGTGGTAGTTTTTTTGACTTTCAATAAGTGCTTTTACATCCTATTTTGAATAAAAATATTTGAATTTGAATTTGAAAGTTGTACTGAATTTCATAACAACACTCCTATTTCATTTTTCAATCCCTTCGTACTCAAAGAGTTTCAACAGACAGCCACATTCTTATTGCTCGATGCGTGGTATCTGTATGAATTTCAAAAAAATTAACATTTTCGTTTATATTCGTTCCACACTACCAGAACGTCGTGCGCCGTAAAAAAAAGTAGGTTATTCGAATCCCCACTATTTTTCTTCGATATTTTTATTGTTTTGTTTATGAAAAATGAGCGATTCATTTTTAACGCTGCAAAAGAACATAATATTCAAGTGAATTTTAATTATTGCACTATACAAAATGAAAATTACTACTAAAATAAATAATTCTTTCATTAATAAGTAGTTAGTTTATATTTTGTAGTAATGGATGATATTAGGTTACTACTAGGACTGGCTGTTTTAATGTTAGCAGTAAGCTGTTTCAGAATCTTTTAGAGGATTCATATTCTGGGTGTGGATAAAGTCTTGTATGCAACTGCTGATAATTAGGTATTAAAACACTGATACTATTATCACACTCGGCTACGCCTCGTGAGATAAATCCACATTCGTGTTTTAATACCCCTTATTACACAACAGTTGCATAAATAACTATAAATTGCTTTATGTTTATGTATTAAACTAACACAATGTAAAAGTAATAAATGTTATTAGCAATATATTTTTTTTTGTATCAGTATTTATGACAAGACTGGAATATCTAGTTGTAACTAGATTAATTCATTAATTAATAAATCGGAACGTGGCCAGGCAATCCTGTAATTATAAATAATAAAAAACTGAAAAAATTATTACATACCAGAAAAATAGGGTAAAGCAGTACAATGTAGGACGCCAAGTAAACGTAAACTGTAAAACATTGAACCAGCATGATTCCCGAGATCATCGTGCGCAGTACTCGCTGAACTGGCAGCGACAGCTCTTGAGGCATTGACATCTGCCATACCTGATAAAAACCATGGCTTATAAGGCAAACATTTTTTTACGGAAAAGGAGGACAAACGAGCGTACGGGTCACCCGGTATTAAGTGACCACCGCTGGCCACATTCTCTTGCAACACCAGAGGAATCACAAGAGCGTTGCCGGTAGGTACACGTGCTTTTTTGATGTCGTATCGTCTCGGAAACACCGCACAAGGTGGCTCATTCCACAGCTTTGTAGTACATGGAAGAAAGCTCCTTGAAAACCACACTGTAGATGGCCGCCACACATCCAGATGGTGGGGATGATATCCTACCTAAACATATCAAAACAATCACACAAAAAATAACTAAGCCAATAAAATAATTGATAACTTCCAATGTAATAAAAGATCCAAATTTGATACGTAAATAAAATTATATTATTATAAGCCGATCGAATATCTACTTTGTTACCCTACGGATTTGTGATGTGATAATTCTTCTGGAAATTCAAGTAATTTGTAAAAGTACCGGACAGGTTTTAACAATAAAATAATTACTTTTTCTGGGAACATAGATTAATTTTTCTTTTAAAAAGCTAATGGTGTCCTAAATAATGCAAATATAACCCCAGCTTAGTTGTTTAATTGGGAACTGCGAGGTCGTGCTTCAATCTCAAACAATGGAGGATGCGTAAATGAAGTAAAGCGCCGTATGGCGATAGCAAGACAAATTGAAAAAAAAAATATGGAATAACAGAAACTTTACATTACATTTACCTGTTTTTCTCATATTTTTGTATGTTGCAGAGACGTGGACTATGCGACAAATCGAGAAAAAGATAATTTATGATCTGGAGATGTGGTGCTGTAGGAGAATGCTGGGAGTTTCATGGACCGAGTTTCGCACCAAAGTCTCCAATAACTTGGCATAAAACAACACCGTTCGGTGTCAGTACAGAGTCGCATTCTTAAGTTCTTCGGACACGTCTCCCGGCGCGACAGTGAGTCCATTGAGCGCCTTGTCATGCAGGGCAAAGTGGAGGGCACTAGAGGGCGAGGAAGGTCACCCATGCGATGGACCAACCAAATTAAATCTGCTGTGGGTGGTCCATTGAACGAGTGTACCAGACTGTCGACCAGTAGGGAAAAGTGGCGAATGCTTTTGGGGCGAATCACATCTGCCCCAAAAATGTCACTTCGTGATGACGTTGTGCCAAGAGTTACAGCATTCCATCTGCGTTTGTTTTGAAGTGCAATATCAGTAAACATTAACCCCCTTATGGTCCGCTAACTTTAAACAGCCGCTTAGGAGTGTTTTTTCTCATTCCGACTTAGGTCAATAGAAGAAGACAGAGTGAGAATTAGCAATGCTTTAATTTAGCAGACTATTATGAATAAGAGGGTAAATATCTGCAACGGTACATGTTCGAAAATAATTTCTGACCGCTGAAGGTGCGTGCCTATTCATAGATGATAATAATAATTGAAAAAGCGATAGATCTAAATTAATAATTGTGGTATAGGCTTGGCTTATCCACGTAGTAATCACTTTGATCCCAATACCAAGTAAATGAGAAACAGGTGCACAAAATCACCAAGAAGTAATTTACGTAACTGTCATATAAAGATATTTTCTTGTACAATGTTGGTACAATAAAATAACCAAACCAAACGAATTTTCTTAACTTCAGTTGTTGTGTTGTTAAATATTAAAGCGATACAAAATGGGACAATATTTTAGCGAATTTCTGGTTTTGTAATATTTTCAATTATATATTTCAGTAAAGGGTAAATGACCTTCATCAAGATAAGCATATACGAAATACAACTACTCTCTACTGCTCAGTGCTCACCGAGTGAGTCACACATACAAAAATCATGTTCCTATAAATTTTTTTGTTTTGTTTTATATTTTTTACAGAATTAAACTGTGAACCCAAGATTTTTGGTACTGTTAATAGTATACATATAATTTTTGTAACCAACATTTATGAACGGGACCCGAACCCGCGATCTTCCAAGTTCCATGCGAGCGCTCTTACCAATCGAACGTTGGCTTGGGATTAATAATACAATAATTTGTATTACCTATTAATCCAAAAAGTGAGGGATATAACTTTAAAAATAACAAACTATTGATATTTATTGATATGGAAGAGCGTGGCATTCTGGCATAGGTGTTCCTCACTGAATTCCTATCATCCACCACCATTTTTGTTAGGTACTGAAATATTTTTCAATACGCATATAGTAATGGGCCGATCGTATCCTTTACCACCAAATGAACGCCTTGCTGTGTCGTCACCGTCTCATAAAAAGTATCAACGGAAATAGCTATAAATAATATATGTTACACCTAATTTGTCCCGTTCATTCTCCTAATTAGTGGAGTCTATTAGTGTATCTATTTTAATATCTTATAGGAAGTTCATGTTACGGTTAACAAAAAGTTCCGCAGTAAGTTATTATGGTGTGTAAAATCTTTCATCACTCCAGCAATAATAGGCCACCTGTTTAAGATTAGCGTTCACTTTGAAGAGTGTTGCGTCGAAGATAGTTCGGAGGAGTCCAAGTAGAGTCCACAAACAGACCTCTGACTGCAGATTTATTCCAATATACGACAGAACATTAGACATGATAAAACATTTTCGATTTTTACTTATTAAATTTAGATTTGTTGTTGTGAAAATGTAAATTTAGCAAACTTGTTGTTTTGATTTGAATGTGTCACTTTTTTGACGTTTTTTTTAACATCTCGTCGGTTGTAACCATAGACTAAGAACGTTGAATTCTATTGAGTATGTTTTATACTCTGTGTTATTAACTCTAGTGAACTGATGCCTTTGGAGATTATCCATTCAAATTCAAATGTTCGTATTCGAAACAGGATTTTAAATCAATTATTAAACGTCAAAAACTACCACGCATTCGAAAATGTATTGCTCAGACCCGAAAAAAGCGGGCGGTATAAACTGAGTGGGCTTCTTTTTTTTAATTTCGTTGCAGTCAAACATATTATACAGGCTGGGGGCGGTCGCTCCTTTTCCACTCTATGGTATCATTAAGAAAGTAATTTATGTAATAGTAACTTTACCACACAAATGCTTTTAAATAATTCTTTTGAATTTCATAAGACCAAGTGTCTTTTTAAACATTTTCTGGGATTTCTGTCGTAAAAGTATATACATGTCGTTCAACAAAAGAGTTAATCAACTCAACCGAAATTAACCGAGTAGTAGGAGTAACCAGTTTAATGTTGGTTCCTGGTATTAATATTATGGTTATCACAGTATCTAGAAAATTCGCCAATATGCCTATGAACATATATAAGATTATTGAATATTGAGAGGCAACAGTCAAAGTGTTTATTTCTTTAAATTTTTATCTTAATGATTCCTTAAGAGCTATTCCCGCTATTTATAGCGCGAATAGCCCACTTCTCCAGCACAAAGCTGGTATTGATATCGGCTGCACTGACCCATAACGATATCCAATAAGACATACTGACGACCTGTATAGCCGAGGGATTAGCGATCCTACCTACTAAGCTAGATGTCCCGGGTTCGAATCCCGGTAGGTGCAAGCATTTATATGATGAATATGGATGTTTGTTTCCGAGTCATGGATGTTTAAATGTATTTATGTTTGTTTACATGTATTTATGTATGTTTAAGTAAGTATATTGTATTAAATATATCGTTGTCTTGCAACCCATAACACAGGCTATATATACTTAATTTGGGGCAAGATATTTTGTGTAAAAAGTGTGTCAGTATTTATTTATTATTTATTTATACTTGCGCACTTGGAACTATGACTAGAACTAAAGTGGCTGTCACTACGCATACATATCAGTGAGCATAGTTTAACCCTTAAAATGTCGCCCAGAGCGATGGCTGGTCCGTGCATCATGCTCGTGAATGGGCGCTGCTGTAAGATCCTGACATCGACGACCCTTCCTTTGTTTTTGTAAGGTTTCAATACTTTATAATTTTGGCACAATATCTCAATTTATTTACAGTGTTTGAATTGATGCATCCACTGTTGCATGCACTTAATAGCTCTTGAAGTTATTTTTTTACTTAAGTACTGTAGTAAGTTGAAACTTTTGAGTATTTTGTTGCATTAATTTGCACATATTGTCTTTAAAATAATTTGTAACATTATGTAGCTGTAAAAATACCTATATCATTATAAAGAGAATACAACATTTTTTCTTAACCCTCACTTCTGGGATTAATTACAAAAAAAGGGAAAAATTAAATTGATTTTTTGCTCAGAATCAATTAATTTGTGTAAATTATTTTTCCTTACAAATATTTATATATCGCATACACAATTGTAGTTACTATTGATTGAATTAAAGTTAAAAAACTTTATTATTTTTCGGACAGTTTAAAGTGTTTATTTTTTTAGAGTCTTCAGCATAAGGAGCTTTATAATGTACAAAAAGATTGCATTTCATATCAAAGTTAACAATAAATTGTATTATTTGATATTTAATCAAAACTTTTCTAAAACAAAAACAGCGGTGTAATACTGTACGAAATACGAATGAGTAATCGCGAACAGAGGAAAGGTTGCATGATTTCAGAAGGCGAATCGCCGCGGTAGAGTTCAAACGTGCAAACAGTTATTAGTGCTGGTGTCGTGTTTCGGGAAACAAATAACAGTTAAACTATTTATTCACTTGAAAGTGTTAAATAAGTGAGTGAATCTATCAGTGTTTTGTTTCAAATACTCATATAAAGGTAACTGTTACACATATTATTTCATTACAAAAGTTTTTTACTCTGTGTAAATTTTATAGACACAAATATGTATTATGTACAAATATATAAAATATCGTTATATAGGTATAGGTACTCTTATATATGTAGTTACAAACCTTGATTTTGCGAGCTATATACTGTTTTAATATAGGCCATGCCCTTCCCTTGAACGACGTAAGGCACGGGTTATTTTGATAAATCGGAAGATTAGCTCATCATTTTATTTACACAGACATTTCTTTACGCTGTGTTTATTTAAAAAAAAGTTCTAGAACATTTATTCTGTACTGCCTGTTTACATTATAAAACTCATAAAAAGTACACGTGAGTTTATTAACTACGAAAATAGCTAACAGAGGTAAGCAGCTATAATGAAACCATGACAACCTATTAATATTAATGAATACTATCGTATTATGTATTACGCAGCTTAGAACATACTATTATACTTATTTTTTTTTATATATTTGTTAAGGAAATATAAAAATTGTGTGCTTACAAAGTACACATGTTAGAAGTGAAACCTGCATTGTGCATGAATCTCTAAACTGCATATGAAGTCCTGGTACATGTTACTAGGATGACACATGATTTCAACCGCTATGAAAGACATTACTATGACAATATTAACGTCCTCCTGGTGTATATGTAGTAATACGCATGACGTCACAATATATTAAGCCTTAAGGTATAATCTCTGCTTCAACTATGATCGCCTGGTACCAAATCACTGTATAATGCTTCCCATCTCCTTTTTTTCCACGTTAAATCTTATGATTTTTTTTGTCTCTCTTCTTCGTTTCATCGTCTTTCCAAACACAACGATGCTAAAGAAGTTTCACTTCAAAAAAGCAATTGTAAAGTTTTATGAAGTCACCATGCAAGTGAAACATTTTTCACAAAATAACATATTTGTATCAGAATAATAATGGAAAGAAAACAAACCTATTTCATACATAATATTAATTACGCTTTATTTTTTGATAATATTAAAAATATTATGTGTTCAAAAAACATGTGTGTGTATCGAACCCACGCACCCTCTCCTCAACCAGAGCTTAAATCTGGCGCCTTAGACTACTCGGCCAACCTGACTTAAGAGCAATAGTTAAAATTAGACTATTGATTTTGATTGAACAACTTGACCCCTACTCCGCGGCCGCGGTAATGCGACATGCAATAGATGGATGAAAAAATTTGAGGCGATAAAATAAAATGTTAAATTTAAAAAGATGCTTAACTATTTCGCCACTAGTAAAATAATTTTTATAGCAATCGAAGTATTTTTTATGATTATTCAAATTAAAATATATAATATACTCTTTGATGTAACGTTTTAAGCGTTTGTAAAAACGTCTAGTGGGTAGTGATAATGTTAGAGAACATAATTCCTCCCAGTGTGGGAGTTAGATCAGTCATCTCCCACTCAAATTACGTTCCTATTAAACAATTTACGTAATTTTCAACGCTTTTTATGTCCTATATGTACCTATATGTATTTTAAAACTGAATTAGGCGGTATGATTTAACCCATTTAGCCCAGAGCTTAGTGAAACTGCCTTAGTCTTAACTACTACTACTTAACTTAGAGGTCCCGTGTTCGAATCCTTGTAGGTACAAACATTTATATGATCAATATGGATAATAGTTTCCGAGTCGTGGATGTTTATATGTGTGTATGTATGTCCATATTTAAAACATATCAGTTGTCTAGCAACAATAGTTACATATAGCCTATGCCAGACGAACTAAGGACGATACCAGGCAGGACATGGTCTAGGATAGCTAAAGATAGAAAAGAGTGGAAAAAATTGAAAGAGGCCTTAGTCAATAGACAAACAGATAGAGATAGATACTTAGTTTAGGATAGTGTGTAAGTATATATGTAAATTATAATTACAATTATAGGCTATGCCTAGTTTGGGTCAATATAATTTGTGTAATAATGTGTAAATTTTATTTTATAAAAGAGGAGGACATACGAATGTTAGGGTCACTTGATTGGGCCGCAAACATTCTCTTCCAACATCAAAGGATTCACAGGAGCGTTGCCGGCCTTCTAGAAAAGTTTACGCGCATTTTTTCAAGGTACCCATGTCGTATGGTCCTGAAAAAACAGCCCAAGGAAGCTCATTCAACAGCTTTGTAGTACGTGGAAGAAAGCTCCTTGAAAATCGCATTGTGGAGGACCGCCACACATCCAGATGGTGGGGATGACATTCTAATTTGTGGCGTGACGTGCGAAGGTGGAATTTGATGGAAGAAATCAGGTTTTATTTATTATTAGAGAGTTTGATCATAGATTGAAGATGCCACCGGCTTTATTATACAATAAAAAAATCATATATTATAATTTTATCGCCTCCGCAAGCCTATCTATAATTAATACTCTTAGCTTTTTGCGAAACCGGAATAGTACCGTACTTCTATTTTATACAAATTTATTTGGAGGTTCAAAGAAAAATTTATGCTCTCATTCTCAATTCGAACACTTAAATCACTTATACGTCTACTATGGCAGTTGTGAAATCGTCGAATAAAATTGAGTTTAGAACTAACCTCTCTTTTGAGCAATGCACGCACACTAAAACAAAGTGACATACAAATCGCGAGTGTCAGACGTAGCTTGTCACGCACACTAAAGTATGAAACCTGGCCTGTTTTTATCCGTTGTCTAATAGCAAGAGTATCTAGACGTACAATTTATATAAGTTCGAACACAATCGAACTTAATAATTGATAATAATATAATAATCCTATTTCGTTTTGCACAAAAAGGTTAGATATTATGTAGAATACTTGTTGTACAACTATTTAACCAAAATTATTTTGTAGAGACAATACTTATCATTGAATAATTCATAATTTAAAATGGATAACAATAATATCGTAAAAGAGACTTTAGTAATTCGTATTTTACTTGCCAAGTATTAATATTGAGTTTGTGTGCTCGCCATTTTTTTTATTTCTGTCATCAACAGCAGGGCATGGGCTCTTTTGATGGCAGAACCTCGTGCACTCAACAATAATAATTTATGCATTGTAGATTGATATAACTTCAAGCAGTGCAATTAAATGAGGCCGAAACGTAGTTCACTGTTTTGAATTGTGACCGTGGGATCACAATCCATGACGTACCAATTTACCCGTCGATTTATTTCATCGTTTTAATTTTACCAGTGGGAAGCTCCTTTGCACCGGATGCCGGCTAGATTATGGATACCACAACGGCGCCTATTTCTGCCGTGAAGCAGCGCCTATGTTTCGGTCTGAAGGGCGCCATAGCTAATGAAATTACTGGGTAAATGAGACTTGACAACTTATGTCTCAAGGTGACTTTTTGGATTAGAATTTTTGGGCTTTTCAAGAATCCTGAACGACACTGCATTGTGGGCAGGGCGAATCAATTACTATCAGCTGAACGTCCTGCTCGTCTCGTCCCTTATTTTCATAAAAAAAAACCGCTTTTAAACTTTTTGTTATTGTTGTTTTCATCGTTGGTTTAAAAAATATTTTGTTTTTACTACCTACGTTTAAATCTAAAAGGTAATGCTAATAAAACCAGTTCGGTAACATAATTTACATATTACTTTAACAAATACTTTATCTGAAAAACACCTTCTGTTTTGTTTAGTGTTGATTTAAGCAAGTGTTACATCACCTTTTTTTATGAAAGTAAGGGATGACACGAGCAGGAAGTTCAGCTGATGGTAATTGATACGCCCTACC
Source organism: Leptidea sinapis (assembly GCF_905404315.1). Lineage (NCBI taxonomy): Eukaryota > Metazoa > Arthropoda > Insecta > Lepidoptera > Pieridae > Leptidea > Leptidea sinapis. Next base: position 13,583,964 of record NC_066283.1, on the reverse strand, counting down.
CATTACAATGCAGTGCCGCTCAGGATTCTTGAAAAACCCCAAAAACTCTGAGCGGCCTTGAGACATAAGATGTTAAGTCTCATTTTCCCAGTAATTTCACTAGTTACGGCGCCATTCAGATCGAAACACAGTCATGCTTACACATTACTGATTCATGGCAGAAATAGGCGCCGTTGTGGTACCCATAATCTAGCCGGAATACTGTGCAATGGAGCCTCCCACTGGTAACTAAATTGTTATTGTAACTGGACAGATATTGGTTAAACTCCGATGTCCGTCCGCGTGTCTGTCAATCGGCAGTGCCTCTATAAACCGCTATAAATAAGAGCTGAAATTTTGAGACAGTGTGTAATTACTAAGGTTGAAGTTAGGCCGTTTTCAATAACCTATCTATCCTTAGTTTAACTTACTAGACGTAGACAAATATATCCTTTAGCGCTTACTTACATTTCAACAACCTACTGACATAAAGCATTGGACTTTAACTATATTGGACAAAACTATGGATAGATAAGATCCATTAAACAGTGACAGCAATGTATCCGTAAGTTAAACTAAGCATAGATAGGTTATTGAAAACGGCGGATAAAGAATGCTATATACTAACCGTCAAGCTGTTGTTAACACTTGGATAATTTATACGTCTAGATAGAGTCTCTTGGTGTTAGACAACAGATAAAAACAGGCCAGGAATATCAGTTTAGTGTGCGTGACAAGCTACGTCTTACACTCGCGATTTGTATGACACTTTGTGTAGGGTGCGAGCATTGCTCAAAATAGGAGTTCTTTCTAAGTTCAATTTTTTTACGTTTTGTCAATATATATATAAATATTAGTTGATGTTGATGACAAGAGCTACCAACGTCATGAACCGCCATAAGATATCCCAATTAATAATAACATTTATTTAACTAACTCATTACTGTGTTAGTAATATTATTTTATATAAATATTACTGATTAGAATTAATTAATACCATAAAATATTCAGATCTTTAGTTAACTTGATTCATGTAAGTTAGTTGGCACTACAGTAGCAAACTAACAGTTTGTTTTTTGGTAGTATCATCACGGTAGACGGTTGTGGCGCTAAGTTCGAGTTGGCATTACTTATTGTGAATTGAAAGGGTAACTCTGTCCTAAATTGTAATTGTCAGTGATTATTGTAATTCTTAGTGGAAACTTAAAAAAAAAACAGATATAACATTTTTGAAGTTATACTTCTTTAGACGCGTTATGAAAAATGATGAGAGTGAAATTTTAAGATGCACGCATAACACAAAAGTAAGAGGTTGAAGTTGGTTTCAAAATTTTTTGACATTTGTGTCATTCGTTATTTTTTTTTTGGTTTCTTAGTCAATTATTAGGACTGGCAAAGGATTTAAGCATACAGCCGTAATCATTATTTAATAATTAATTGTCAAAGCCATCTTTGCAAGATTTAAAAAAAATATTCTTTCTCAAAACGTAGAATAGCACGAGGAATAAATCATTTTAATGATTTTTGCTTCGTTAGGCCAAAGACTATATATATATACTTATCTAAGTAGAGACTAGAGTAGTTTAGAGATATAGATATAACTTATTGCGTGCAGACATAAGTACATACAATTTTTTTTTACATGCGTTTGAATTACTAACCCCTTCTACAGTTTTCACAGTTGTCATAGTCTATCTAGACGTATCGTATGTAAGTATTAACACAACAGAGTTGAGGTTATCCATTACAGTGATAACGAGAATCATCTCGAGTAACAGTCAACAGTACCAAATGTGGACGTGTGGGAGTTGACAGTTCCTCATTGACCATACATGGCGCAGCAGGATCGTGTTGTTGTTTAAACCTTGCGTGGGTCAATAGTAATTCGATGACAACTAATCTATCTATCTATATATATATATATATAAAAATGAATTGCTGTTCGTTAGTCTCGCTAAAACTCGAGAACGGCTGGACCGATTTGGCTAATTTTGGTCTTGAATTATTTGTGGAAGTCCAGAGAAGGTTTAAAAGGTGAATAAACAGGAAAATGCTGCTAAATTAAATAAAAACAACAAATTTGTTTTTCCTTTGATGTGTCCATACATAATTTCTATGAGAGAATTTATTGACGCACGGTTTGACAGTTCTGCTGTGAAAGAATTTCATTACGACAGCAGGGTGCATATTTTACGAAGTAATTTTTGATGTTATGATATATTATTGACAAATTCATATAAAAACATTCTTTTATTTATTATATACAGAACAACGTCTGTCGGGTCAGCTAGTCTATATATATAATGAAAATGGTCTTTGTTTGAGACTCTTTCAAGCCTAAACCACTGATCGTATCGACATGAAACTACCACCATTCGAATTTCGTTGCGAAATTAAGGCTACGAGGTTTGTGGCTACTTATTTTTTTATTGTTTAATTTATTTCCTTTTAAATTTCGCCCAGTGAAGGGCGGGAACGGCTAGTACTTAGATATAATCAAATTGTATTGTTTTTAATAGGCATAAAAGGCATATTTTTTTTTTAATTGATTCCTTTAGAATTAGTTTTGATGTCATTTCTAATACTACTACTACTACCGCTTCGGAACGCGGAGCGCTCTGAGAGAGAAGAAGCGGCGCAAGAAACTCTCCCAGTATTCTTTTTTAGCGCTCTTTTTAATAAAATATATAATGTTGTAATTTATAGTGTATAGGATTTTTTTTGTTTTATTAGAGGTATTATGTACTTAGCTTAAAACAAACCTGTTAAAATCTAAAGGACTATTTTCTAAAAATCTCTGGTCTTATTTGGGTAAATATTCAACAACGAAATAGTGATCTGGATATTCGTGGCATTGTTGCATAAAACGTACCATTTGAGGGACAGACGATACATTATCACTATCCAATACCAAAATGAAAGTAAGATAACGTTAGCACAGAATGATTTAACCGGGTTATATCGTTTATGAGCTCGGGACTCACTAATTACTGTTTCGTGTTTGAGAATTTAAAAGAAGCACTGTTAAGATAACAACAATGGCCATTGAATCGGTCATTCACATCACTGCATTTCCTGATTACGCAATATAAGTAATCATTATATTAAGGGAAATAACTGTTTTGGTTTAAATATAAAAATATTAATACTAATATTTTTTCCTTTCAAAATTTTACTTCAATCAAAAATACGAGGTAAGTTTTTTTAATCAAAAGTCAAGGTTCAGCCAATAAATTTATGTTTAATAACATATTGTTCCATCATCATCTTTTCAGCCGGAAGACGTCCACTGCTGGACAAATGCCTCCCCCAAAGATTGCAATGACGGTCGGTCCTGCGCTCCCTCATCCAACCTACTCCGGCGATCTTGACCCGATCGTCGGTCCAAATTGTGGGGGGCCTACCAACACAACGCCTTTCGGTACGTGGTCACCATTCGAGGACCGTACTGCCCCAACGGCCATCTGTCGGTTGAGATATGTGCTCTGCCCACTGGCACTTCAGTTGCACAACCATCTGAGCTATGTCGATGACTTTGTGCGGTGTAATTGTACCATATGATCAGAAAAATAAGAGCCAGCGGGAGAAAATACAAGAAACTCACTGCCTTTGTAATAAGTCAGTGTATTGTGACTGCGTGTGACTCCTCCCGTTACTCGGGGTCGGCTTTCTTAACCATTTGGTGCTATTCACTTCCGGTAAACATCACCCTCTGAAAGGCCAAGCCCTTGCATGTCCCTCCTGACATTTGTCGTTCAGCTAGCTTGGGGTCTACCTCTCACTCTTCCTCTAGTTTTTATAACCATGGAAAGGCACTTTATCATCGTACCGAACCTGGGGTAAAGCCCTGGGCACTAACTATTTGGATTACAACGTTCTAAAGAAAATTCGACTTCAGGTTCTAAATGGCGAAAGGCGTGGGCATACGATCAGCGTTAGGCGCGCAACTTTAAAAGGCTACACTCCTGTGATTCCCTGTGCGGCGATGATCACTTAACATCAGCTGACCTGCACGCTCGTTTGTTTCTTGTTTCTTTTCTGTCTTTCTTTTCTCCTTTACCATAAAAAAAAACTTATCTTCTTAGCAGCAAATCTAAGTAAACCACAGTTATAAATCGAATGATGTAATAATATTTTCTTTGATTTACGCGAGTGTTAACTATTATTCATGTTGATATGATATTTCGTGACCTTAGCAGATTCACATTTTCAGGGGGTCTGAAAATATATAATGTAATATAATTTTTACGCAAAAACCTAGCATAGAGACGTAAGCTCAAATATATCTACGTTTTAATCCTTTAGAGAGTATTATTTTAATAAATGATTGAAAAATTTATCTCGCTATGTCGAAACAGAATAAAAATATCGTATTCATGAGTGTATGTACAAAATTTTAACATGTACAATTCCTGAACAACTACTATATCAGACCTTAAGGTCATGAGTCATCATTCCCGTATTGGATCACACATCAACATTGATATTACTGTAACTGGTGATGTCATCAGTTTTAACTTTAACTTCTGCACTGACGATTAACATATTATTATACTTTGTGGAAACAAAATGAATAACGCAACTGGTTTTGATTATGTAAGAAGGTGTTAACCTTGAATCTTACACTCACTGTTACTCGGTAACGAGGCCTTTGTCGAGTTTGGACATTCGTAGTCGATTTTGCTTGTATTTCAATGTCATTAACACGTAAGCAAATACGTTTAATTTTGTTTATGTTGACAATTATATGAATTGAATTTTCTTTGATTAACGCGAGTGTAGGATTAAAACGCTTGTAACTATAACTGTGTATATACATTAGATTTTTTTACCCCCTTATTCATAATAGTCTGCTAACTTAAAGCATTGGTAATTCTCACTCTGTATTCTTCTATTGGCCTAAGTCAGAATGAAACATAACACTCTTTAGCAGCTTTTTCTTAAAACTTATCGCTATCTTAAAAGCGGACCATTATGAATAAGGGGGTTATGATTATAAATAGATTAGAAAACGAGATATGGAAAAGTCTTGCAAAGTCAGGTTAGCAAAAATATTAATAAATATGTAACTTTTTCGCAAAAATGTAATGTAAAAACACAGTTACAATTGTACGTGTTTCAATCCTTTATAAGTGTGTTATATATAAATGAATACGTTTCGAATTTATCGTAAAAAAGGTTATAAATAATCGCAGTTATATAGCCATATCGACATTTTTTGACGTAAATGCGTGTTTAAATGTCCATGTCAAAGTCAAAAAAATCTTTATTCACTGTAAAACTTTATAAGTTACTAGCTGACCAGCAAACGCTGTAGGTATTGCCGATATTAAAATCGCGATACAAAAGTAACTGTTGATCGTAGATGGGTGAAAATTTGAAGTTTTATGTATTTTTTTATCTCTCTGTATTTTCTTATACTCATAGTCAAACAAATTTTAAAAAAATGTAAAAAAAATTTGGCGTGGACCACCCTTAACATTTAGGGGGATGAAAAATAGATATCCGATTCTCAGACCTACCCACTATGCACTCAAAATTTCATGAGAATCGGTCAAGCCTTTTCGAAGGAGTTTAACGACAAACACCGCGACATGAGAATTTTATATATTAGATTTAGTGCAAGTCAGGATGAAGTACAAAAGTTACAATAGCATTTAAATGAGTATAACAATATTCATTAACAAAATTTAGTACATTAATTCCAACTATCTTTATCATTCAAATAATCTTTCACATTATAATAGGCCTTAGATGTTATTTTATTTTTTACGATACATTTAAATTTTTTAATAGGTAATGTTTTAATATCATTTGGGAGTTTATTATAAAATATAACACAATCCACTTTAAAAGATTTAGCAATTTTACGGAGCCTAGTAGATGGAATTACGAGTTTATGTTTGTTTCGAGTATTGACACTATGTACATCACTATTCTTTTTAAATTGGCTATTATGTTTATGAGCGTATAGGGGGTTCTCGTATATGTACTGGCAGTGTACTGTCATTATATTTATTTCACTAAACTTTTCTCTCAATGAATCCCTTTAAGGAGTATAGTTTGGTTTTGTAGCGGTATCTATCTTCCATCAACTAGTTTTAATTATAAGTACAACTCGATAGCCAAATCAGTATTTATACGTACAGTATTATATTATAAATTGTTACGTTAATGAGCACTGTGAACTTTTATGCGTCGTGAAGAGGTAAGGGGCCCCCTTGGTTTTTTTTTAATAGGAGAGGGGCTAGTAATATTGTCAAAATGACCTGACACACGTACAAACACAGTTTATTTGTATTTATAAATCATGTCTTAATCTCATTGAGAACTTAATTTGTCGAGGAATCACTGACCACGATTATACAGTTTTCACTAGTTTCTGTGTCAGAGGTCCACCCTTTGATCTCGCTGCAAAAACGTTGCATCATTTTATTAAATCGACAAAAAAAAGACGTGTGTCATTCGGGGACTGCCGCGGTAAAGCTATTGCATAGCATTTTTTATCAACTTATGCAATTATAATTATTTATTTATTTTATTTATGCAGTATTTTTTTAATAAAGTTAATTTAAAAAAAAGCAAACGGGAAGTGAGTAAAATTTAACTTGCAAGATTTGAAAACAGACAGACAACGGGACAGGTGAAACTAAATAAAAATGCTTGTCATAATAATAAAAAAATGTGATAAAAAAAAATAAAGAAATTAAATAAAAATCAAGATGTACCCCAGGCTCGAACCTGGAACCTTCTGCACAAAAAGCATACGTGATAACCGCTGTTCCACGGCAACTGAAATGACCGTGGCGAAATATCTATATACTATATATTATTTTCGTTACTGAATTTGCCTGGATTCGGTCTCCACGCTCAAGGCCCGCGATAGAAGCTATGCAATAGCTTAGAAAACAGTAAAAATTAAACTATGTTACATGCCGTGTGTGTAAAGTAATGAAATAAAGTGTAAAATATTATTAATAATACCGCATATTGCACCTTCCAAGAACTTGTGTTGTAGTTGATAAACAATCCGTTATACATATAGGAAGTAAGTAGATATAGAGTTCCTTAGATGGCTGTGAGCGCAGTTGTTATCAGTAATTCTAAGACTAACATTGTTTACAGTTAACATATTTGTCCGGATCGCAAGTGAATGAGTTTTCTGTTTAGATCTGTGGCTCGATGACGTCAGCGACAAGCTCGTGTGACCTTGGATCTCGGCTGGAGCATTTACAAACACTTCGATGCATTCTTAATTTTACGTTATACTGTATGATGGGACTATGGCACCAACAAGTCCGATGATATTTTGATCACATTACCAACGGTAACAGTTTAATCTAAAGAAAATAGTTGTGGTGGGAAAGATCAAGGGCAAAAGACCATAGGGTCAATCGCTACCCGCTGGTTCATTCAATTAGGGACTTTCGTTAGCCGAAAGAAGTCCACCGCTGGACAAAGCCCTCCTCCAAAGATCTCCACGATCGATCGGTCCATCTTTTGAGGGGCCTACCAACACTGTGTCTTCCGGAACGTTGTCGCCATTCGAGGACTTTACTGCCTCACTGGGCATCATCTTTCTTAGGGACTATAATGGGACTCAATATCCCAAAAGTGGTACTAATCATTCCGAACATATTTTGGTTACATTACCAGAGACACCCATAGAATATAGAGAAAATAGTTATAGCAGGAAAGATCGAAGACAAAAGACCATAGGGTCGATCGCTACCCGCCGGTTCATCCATTTAGGGACTCAGTTTTAACTACCATTGCATATGCTTCACCAGGCATGCATACACGGGCAGGAGCCACTCGAGGTATAGTACTAACAGATGGTAACACTAGTAATATTTTTTTAATGAAAATAAGGGACGAGACGAGCAGGGCGTTCACCTGATGGTAATTGATACACCGTGCCCGTTACAATGGAATGCCGCTCAGGATTTTTGAAAAACCCAAAAATTCTGAGCGGCACTACAATTGCGCAAGTCACCTTCAGACATAAGATGTTAAATCTCATTTGCCCAGTAATTAAAGCTACGGCGCCCTACAGACCGAAACACCATTATGCTTACACATTACTGCTTCACGGCAGAAATAGGCTCCGTTGTGGTACCCATAATCTAGCCGTCATCCTTTGTAAAGGAGCCTCCCACTGGTATACTATGGGTATTGTTGCTAAAAATCACATTGACAAGGCGTTCAGTAGGTAAAGTAAAGTATACATTTATTCATGACAAAACAAAACATATTATTTACATAGTAAAATTAACAAATTAAAAATACGACGCCATGAAAAGGACACCAACTCAGCATTTTTGGAATTGATTTCCAACACTGATTTTCGGTAGGTTACCTACCAGGTAGGGATAGCTAGATATTCATTACTAATTACTTTGTTGTATATTTTGCTCTCATATACAAGTAGTCATTTATAAAGGTTTATAACTTTAAAAAATGTTCACTATACCGAGTTTATGTACCTATCAAATCACTTCTGTGTATATTCTGTACGTACCTACTTATATAAATCGTTATGCGTACTCAGTACCGCGTTGTTTAAGTCGTTTCGTTGGTAGTGACAATGACAAGGTGTGCGTGAGACGTATTCTCAGAAGTGACCTTCAAATGAGTGCCAAGAGCAAGAACTGTGGATCTGAATATAATCTGTTACTTCCACATGCTTATTATTAACCGTAATTTTGTAGAGCTTTTAATCTTGACTTTGCAAAGAACCTTAAAATCTGTGGTTACTTCTAAAAATATTTTATAAGGTTTCATGATACATGATGCCTTTAACGGTGGTAAAATTTAAAAAAAAAACTTATATTCAGTTTTATCAGAGGATGGAGAATAACAAATTAGTAGTAGGTAATGGTTAAGTATGATTTGTATCGTTTTAATAAAAAAAATCATTTGAATAGAACGATTAAGGACGGTTTGTAAGGATTCATTTAATACAAAAATTATTCATTTGAATAGAATGATTTAGGATGATTTGTAACGTCTTAACAATATAATTGTTCATTTGAATAATATGATTTAGGATGATTGGTAACGTTTTAATAAAAAAATTGCTCATTTGAATAGAATGATTTCTAAGATTTTAATAAAAAAGTTGTTGATTTGAACAGAATGAGTTTTGGATGATTTGTAACGTTTTGATATAAAAATTTCATTTGAATAGAATGATTTAGTTTTAATAAAACATCGTTGATTTGAATAGCATGATTTAGGATGATTTGTAACATTTTAGAAAAAAAATTGTTCATTAGAATAGTGTATATTTTGATCTAAATGGAAGACAAATAACCTATCGTCATAGCTTCAAACTATGAAACATAGCACAGGACGTAACACGATATCTATTTGATCCAAGGTGAATTATTAAGTATTGCAGTTATCATGTAAAATGTATAATAATATATGCATTTGCTGATACTGCTAACATAAATAATAAAAAAATCGATCTGTCCTTACACCACAAACAGAAGTGAAATGTTAATAATGCGAAATATAAATATCTTTAACATATAGATAGCTCTATAGTCTTTCAATTTGGAACGCGTTTATTATGTTAGAAACTTTGATCAGCTCCCATAATTTCAAAAGTTTTTTACGAGGATAAAAATAAATCACAATAATGCAATGGTGTGTTAATCAAAAAAGGATTTGTTGTGATTGCCCTGCAAGTTTGTATTGAGCCGTCTGTCATTTCAAGACACTTCAAAAGCGTATGTTCATATTATATCGTGCTAGTTGACCCGACAGACGCTGTTCTGTCCATAGAAAAAAAAATGTGATTTAAGTATATGGGAATATTGTAGTTTAAAGTGTAATGAAGTTCAATTTTGTAAGGTATTAAAATGTACATAGTATGTTATCCTAAATAGATATACATACCCTCGCTTACTTTTTGTAGACCTATATTAAATACACAATTTTTTTTTTTTGGAAATAAGGGACACAAACTCTAATACACCTTTACCTTTAATATTAATGAAATGCTATTATTTATATGTGCTACCTTTTGATAGGTTTTAAGTCAGTGCCGGTCGGTAAGTTAATATTAAAGTAAATTTTTAGTTATTTGATACTTTTCAGTGTTTGAAGTCGGTTTTTTTAAACGTAGTTTTTTTTTTTATTATTTACTTTTTAGTGTCAGTTACTAATTATAATACATAATCAACCTGAATGGAAACTCCTAAAAAAGCCATACACAAAAAAAAAACAATTATATCATCGAGATAAACAAAAAATTTCATAAAAAAATTACGTAAATCGGATCATAAAGCTCAGAGTAAACGGTGTACATACATAAAAAAAATACCGATCGAATTGATAACCTCCTCCTTTTTGAAGTCGGTTATATAATAGAGTTCACTGAGTAACGGACAAACGGACAGCCGAGTGTCAGTAATAGGTAGGATTTCCGTTGGTTACCCTTCGGTTACGCAACTCTAAAAGGTCAATTGGTAGGTTATCCTACTTCAATATTATATATCTACAAAAATAATGTAGTTATTGTTATAATAATTATTCTTCTAATATAATTGTATTAATCTCACTTACTCACATACATACACACACACAATCAAAGTTTTCAGATTTATTATATTTAGATTAAGTATCCGCTAAGGAAGCTGCGAGATATTCAGACTACAATTAGTGTCCTAAGACAACTTACTGGGAAGTCTCAAACACTAAAATGTATAATGCAATCTTTGAAATAAACGAAATTTATTAATATTATTGTTTTCTAAATATATATAAGAGATTTCCACGAATATAGTCATTCATCACGATATCTCTGGAACCATTAGAGCTAAAGACTTGAAATTTGGTATGAATAATCTTTTCACAGAGTAGAGGTCAGCTAAGATTATATTAGATAAGAGAGAATATTTTCCAAAATTCCAGCTGCAAGAGTTTTTTTTTATTATGAACAGAACAACGTCTGTCGGGTCAGCTAGTTGTTTAAATGGAAGATAGGCAAGTAAATTTGACAGCGCGTATTTGGTTAACCCTTGGTTAATCGTATCTGTTACGGTTCAACTTACACAGTTGCTATAAATTAGAACAAAATGTTGTTAATGTGTATTTGTGTGTGTGAATGTGGCATTAAATGATTTGTGGCGAGGAGTGGCATACGGATTACAGTTCCATTGTTTGTTACCATTGCGTAATGTGATTGTTTGTTCTCTACATACTTGTAACGTAATAAGTAGCGCCAATTATCACCTTCAATACATTGTAATATTAAATTTCATACATTTAGTGTGAGTAAGATAGATAATCTTAATATTATCTGAAGTTTGTTTTGCCTAAGATTTGTTAGGTCTCATGTAGAATGCACCTAAAAAGCACCCGCATAGCTTAGCCCCGACTTCAACAATGACACTTCAAACTGAGTTCAATAAAACCCAGTTTTACCTCCTACCAGTGGGAGGCTCCGTTGCACAGGATGCCGGTTTGATTATAGGCACCACAACGGCGCCTATTTCTACCGTAAAGCAGTAATTTGTAAGCATTACTGTGTTTCGGTCTGAAGGGCGCCGTAGCTAGTGAAATTACTGGGCAAATGAGACTTAACATGTTATGTCTCAAGGAGACGAGCGCAAATGTAGTTCCGCTCAGAATTATTGGGATATTCAAGAATCCTGAGCGGCACAGCATTATAATGGGTAGGGCGTGTCAATTACCATTAGCTAAACATCCTACTCATGTCGTCCCTTATTGAAATAAAAAAAAAAACGTTTTACGTAAACGACTTCAAATGCTTGATCTCGATTAAATACAAAGCGATTTTACCGATACCTTGTGAGCGTGTTTACGTAAACTGAATTTACATGTCATAGACAATAGAATGTATCAAATGTTTGCCAAAACTGTCATCGGTAAGTATGACAATAGCAAAATTGTTAAATGTCAATTTTTCTATTACGATAACGACAGTGACAGCTCTTGAATGCGATCAAATATGTTGAATGTAAAAAGATACGGCGATCAGCTAATGCTATTATATAGCGTTATTAATATAACGGGTTTAGATTATAACAGTGTTTCGATTAGATAATTATAAATTTGTGCAAAGTAACGGCTAATTAACTAAACTAAAAATAAACCAGCTGTATCAATTGATCCAAAATCTACATTTCAATAATATGTCAATCTTAATTCCAAATCCTTAGAATATACAAAATACCTACCTACCTATGTGTCATGCTTATACAAATACGTCAAAATATACTCATAGATGGATTGAAATGTTTTGGTTCTTGAAATTCTGAGAACAGAAAACGAATTAATATATTATTCTCAGAACGTCAATTTTGGAATGCAATTATTAATATACAAATCATCTGTAGGAAAAAGCACCAAAATACACCGATTCTCCCTCTTTAAATGTGATAGGTATAACTGTAATCGGGCCTCTACAATACTTGGGAAGACCGAACTGACGAAAGTTGAGTTGAACATCGACTTGCGGCTAATTCGACTTCGCGCTCCCGCACCACACTACACTGCTCGCCTTTTCAGGCACATACCATGAGTATAGGTTTGTAGTTTGGGTACAAAAACCAACAATACACTTAGTACGTAAACCTTGCTTTAAATAGATATTTAGTAAATCAATTCTACTGTACGTGGATGACCTACAAAAATATCGATGTAAAAAATCACCGTCCCTTCCCGTTCGTTTAACGATTAAATATTAAAAAAATCCAGCACTTTATAATTTTCATCAATTTTCAAATATCCAAACAAGACTCAGTAAGAATATCACCGTGAACCGTTTGGTGTCGAAGGAAAATGGAAGAATGATGTAGGTATTCTAAAAATTATTGCCTGCCAAATCAAGGTATACATCAAGACAAGTCATTCAAGCCGTGGCGTGGATAATGTAATCTATTTTCAGTTGACCTTCAACTCCGGTAATGGGTTGTAAAAGCTGGGAGGGACTTGATTGCGATGCCACGGTTGTAAATATATTTGGTGTATGTATATTAGTAGTAAAATATACCAAACTAACGTCAGCTCAATAGTAGGTAACGGTATTCAAAAATTACCAAAATAGACTTGTATTTCATTTACCATTTTTATCACAAAGAAAATCCCAATTTTTATTTTTTCCTATATTCCTATATACATATTTTATTATTGAAGTTATACTTATTTAGGTGCGTTATGAAAACATGATGAGAGTGAAATTTTCACGCTCACATCACTGCAACACAAAAGTAGGTAACAGGTTGAAGTTGGTGCCTAAAATTTTCTGACGTTTGCGTCATTCTTTATTTTTTCTTTGTCTATTATTAGGACTGGCAAAGGGTTCAAGACCATGCAGCCGTATTCATTATTTAATAATTAATTGTCAAAGCCATCTATGCAAGATTTTTACAAAAGTCTTCGTTCTAAAAACGTAGAATAGCACAAGGAATAAATCATTTTCATGATTTTTGCATCGTTAGGCCAAAGAAGTATAACTTCTTGCGTGCATACATAAGTACATACACACTTTTTTTCAATACTTTTCATTAAATATTTGATATATAAATCGCTTTTAAACTTTGAACACGATTCATATATAACAATATATGCTGCAACAATTCTTTTATTGATAGTTTATTATAGCTATTTTAAAATACTCATTGATTTAAGAGAGTGGTTGTTGAGTTTCTTGTATTTTCTTCTAGCGAGTTCTTGTTTTTCCGAACATAATATGGTCAAAAGTGCATAGTTCAAGCTCATTTGACTTTCTTATAAATCACCTGTCAGTTTCATTTACATAATATAACTAGCTGACCTGGCAAACATTGTTTTTCCATATAAATAATTTTTAGAGTTATGCCATTTCTTGGACATTGCAACAATACTTAATTTTTCTTAAATAAATTATTTTTTATTAAATAACCTACCTGCCAATAAAAGTCCCATCAAAATCGGTCCAGCCATTTCAGAGATTAACCGGAACGAACAGACAGACAAAAATGCTAAAAAATGTTATTTTGGTGTATGTACCGTATATATCTATTTATAAACATGTAGTACAAAACGGTTATTTCAATATTACAAACAGACACTCCAATATTATTTATATGTATAGATAATTATTGTTCCACGACTTCTTTACACCAATTATTGTTCTGGTATTGCACCGTTTATTTAAGCACTATATGTACAATACTGTACAATAAATTATTTTAGTCACCGCCGCTGAAGGTTACTTACTCACGCGCCACAAACGAGTGAAAGTGGTTCAAGGTCATTGTCAGTCAGATGGGTCGGGTGCTCCGGAGGACTACCTGATAATATTATGTGTCAACTGTCAACTAGCCAAGCAGGATGTCGACTCATTTAGACATCAAGTACTCTTTGTTGTGGTCTATGATAGTCTATTCTTTTACGTTAACCAGGTTTATGTTAACCAGATTTTTTTTTTGAAGTGAAAACTTCTCTAACGCCGTTGAGCTCTTTTTTTGGTGTGGGTATAAAATCACGTCAGGATACGTGACCTGATCGAAAATACGTAAGGCAGCCTTTGAAATTATGGATGAAAGACTTATACTTCTAATTAATTATAGTTCGGCTATAAAGCGCGTACACCTTCCTAAAGGCCGGCAACGCTCCTGTGACTCCTCTATTGCTGCAAGAGAATGTGGGTGGCGGTGATCACTTAACACCAGGTGACCCGTACGCTCGTTTGTCCTTTCCTCCTCTGTTGTTTCCATGAAAAAAATATACAAAACCAAGGCTGATCTTTATACGTTAACACACACACGCAATCTCAGTGCCCTTCTGGAAAATTGCATAACTTAATTTTGGAAAACTAACTAATAATGTGTGTAAACTTACCAAAATTTGATGGAATCATGCATATGATGATAAAATACATTCAAGCCAATTTTCATTACATAACTTCTTAACATTAATTCATATTTGACAACCCAAGAAACCACAAACTAACTAGAGATGCTAACTCACAAGGAACCAATTCTTGTAAATGTAATTCGCATATATGTAAGACCATTCCTAAACATATACATTCTTATCAAAATGATTTTGACAGACTGAGTCTCGTGCCAGATTTTGGCGAGTCAACACGTCCCGAGGATGCCTCGTGTACAGGCGATACACGTGTCGAATTGTTTAAAGACTAATATTGGCGTAATTAACACTAAAGAAAACTCAAATCATTTTGATAGTTATGGATTTCCGCAAAGTAACGCCTACTTCAATAAATTTTCATATACATTCTTATCAATTAAAGTGATGCTATTTTAGTCGGTAATATATGTACAATATAATATTGTGTACGTTAGTGTCCTTATTTATTAAAAAAATAAGTTATAATGTGAACCTACATATGAAATTTGTGCCATTTTAAAAGGTAATCTAGAAGAATTTTGGTAAATAGGTCAATGGAATCCATTTGGCCTACTTACTATCCCCATTGCTTTCGTTATTTCAATATGAGTACTATTTCGCAAATATGTATTGAGAGTAACACGTGGCCCTTTTAAATAGTTAATACATATAATATTATCTTTGTTAGTACTACAACGGTTGGATCAGCGGTTGAAATAATCGGGAACGCATTAGAATTTCGTAATAGCCATCCCGTAGTACAAACGGGTTTTGCAACATTAATGTACGAAATTAGAACTATTAGTCAATAGTCAATAGGTACTAACAGTTCTGGGGATTGTGACAACAAACTGTGCTATGGATTTCCTTTCATTATAATGTTATTCGGTTTTTTGAAGTTATACTTCTTTAGGCGTGCTATGAAAAAATTATGAGAGTGAAATATTAAGCGCGCGCGTATATAACATTATCAATAATAAATTTAAAGGCAACAGTTAAAATATTTATTTCTTTTTTTCTTAACTATTATTTTGAACCTTACTTATAAATAGCGCTAATAGCAGGGCTATCTGCAGCACAAAGCTGGTATTGATATCGGCTGCACTGACCCATAACGATATTCCATAGGACATTATCCTATGAAAACAACGAAAGTAAACTAGTCGCGCCTTATCTATGTCAGTTAATTGTCAAATCTATAACCCGTGTATGCTGCAGAAATCAATCTATTAGCCAATTCCTTTCGATTCGGGGGCCCCTTTGTAATGTGGAATCAAGACTAATGCCTTATCGATGATAGATAGATTCCACCTTCGCACGACACGCCACAAGTTAGGATATCATCCTCACCATCTGGATGTGTGGCGGTCCTCCACAGTGCGCTTTCCAAGGAGCTTTCTTCCACGTACTACAAAGCTGTAGAATGAGCTTCCTTGTGCGGTGTTTCCGGGACGATACGACATGGGTACCTTCAAAAAAAGCGCGTACACCTTCCTTAAAGTCCGGCAACGCTCCTGTGATTCCTCTGGTGTTGCAAGAAATTGTGGGCGGCGGTGATAACTTAACAACAGGTGACCCGTATGCTCGTTTGTCCTCCTATTCCATAAAAAAAGATGGATAGATGAAGATTTTTTTATGAAAATAAGGGACGAGACGAGCAGGACGTTTATCTGATGGTAACTGATATGCGCTGCCTATTACAATGCAGTGACGCTCAGGATTCTTGAAAACCCCAATAATTCTGAGCAGCACTACAATTGCGCTCGTCACCTTGAGACATAAGATGTTAAGTCTTATTTGCCCAGTAATTTCACTAGTTAGGCGCCCTTCAGACCGAAACACAAAATAATGCTTGCACATAACTGCTTCACGGCAGGTATAGGCGCCGTTGTGGTACCCATAATCTAGCCCGCATCCTGTGCAAAGGAGCCTCCCTAGTGAATGATAATAGATGTCAGATAGAACATTTCTTCCTTCTATAAACCCATTAAATAGTGTTATGTAATGTTACACATGCAATCAAAGATATCCTTAATATGCATAATAGCTTTCACTTGGAAACATTTAACATAGTAGACGGCGATAAGGATGCGATAAACTCTCTCTTTAAATAATGGTATCCGATTCTAATTTACATACATTAATATTAATACCATGAATTGTTGCGGTCCACCGTGGAAGGTATTGGATTACAATTATATACTCAATAAATGTTAAATCAAATGATTTATTATATACACAGGAACCGCAACTTAGTGACTTGAGTCCAAGTCAAATACTTTTAATTTTTCTTTAAATTTCATTCAATATTTAAATCGATAAATAATTATTAAAGTGAGACTATTATTACATCGTCTCAAACTTTTTCGTCTGTGTGTTGCATGTCGCGTGACGGTCGCGCGGCGCCTATAGTTCGCAGCAGCTGACCGTATAGTGTAAAGACTATTACTCATTTGTGCCAGTGCTCCACGCTATTTTGTTTGTTTTTGTCAGTGTTTAATGTAAATGTTTTTGGCATTGTTTCATGTAAATTTTGTTATTTATTAAAGTGAACCTTTTAATTGCTTTTGGTAAACAAGGACACAGCTAGTGGAATATTATTCCAAAAAAAATTAGTTAAATGTCTATAGTGTGAAAAAAAGTTTCACTTTTACCTTGGTTTCATAAAACCACAAAACCCTTTTACACTACCGAGTCGTAAAGTTGCTTATGTTGAGAAGAATAGACAAGAAATGCAACTATTCCTGTTTTAAAAAATCAAACTAGTAATATTATAGAATTCTAATTACATAAGGTACCCAACGGCTGACACTCAAACATGATATTGATATTAATTACAAGAATGCTAATGATATTAATTAACCACCTGATTCGGCGCTACTTGAAGAGTTCAAATTAAATTATTTTTGGAGTCGGTGTCAGCCAAGGTAGGTTTGCATTCATAGCAATAGGTGAGATGTGCTTATGTGGAACGCGCGACGTGTCGAGGCGAGAGACGAGAGTAGAGCCGCGGAGGGATTACACCGATTCCAAAAACTACAATAATTGTAAATACATTATATTTAAAATTTGATTGACTTGTAGATGTTCTAATTTTTCATTTGATTCTACGTAAGAGGACTCTAAAAATATGTTGATAATTATGTTGTAGAAGAATACGCAATTATAAATTGCTCGCGAAAGTCCCGTCAAAATCGGTACGCCCGAGCAGTATTAAACAGTCATGCAAACATTAAAAAAATTGATTTTCAGCTACAAATTGAATTTCCCATGTAAATATTCAATGTATTTAGTAAAAAAAGCTTTAAGTTTGAAAGAACACTTTAACCGTTACTATATAATAAAAAATAAATCTCTGTTACAGAAAGAAACGTCCAAAGAGCAGATTGAAATTGGACCAGCTGTCAAGTCTGAGGCAAAATATATTGATCTCTTTGTACCAAAGAGAACACAATGAAGCGACTTCAGAGATGTTGCTGCTGTGCTTCAACTCGAACTGGGACGATAATAACCGCCACTTTGGGAATCATCCTGTCTATAATCACCATCATCACAATATGGGTGGCGAACAAACACAACGTCTCCTACAGGACGTTCATATTCGCGGAGGACTTCGACAGGAAACTAGCTGATATGGACAGTATGTATATTTTATTTTGAGATGTCTAAACTTCGCTATTTTGATCACAAATCCCCACCTTGATACCTAAACTTTTATGTCAATAAGATACTACTTACGTGATGAGAGTTATGTTCAAAATCTTTAGCAGCGAAAAGTTAAATATGGAATAATTATATTACTCTTCAGTAAAATCATATGACAGTACATCCATATATAAATGATCTCATAATAGGTTTTATGGAAGATTTTGTATTCCCTTCTACACGATTGTACAACTTTCGAAAAAATAATGATTTCAGCAATGAAGTAAGCAGTAACACAAATTTTTATCATTAATATTAATCTACTTTGATTTACGCGCGAAAATGAAATGTCATGGTGGCCGATTAAAATGTCACGCCTCCGATGATACTTATTGAGCCATGACATCATTCAAGTTTCAGTTAACATGTCGGATTGCAGTATTTTGAAGTTTTATTTAATGAATATCATATTAACCTCAATTTATTTATAAAAAATCGAAATATTCTATTAAAAGTTTTTTTAATAATTTACTCTGTTTGATGATGATTCATTAATACAGCGTATTGTATGCCCATTATTCATCGACGTACAATCCACAACAAGGCTCACAATCACCTCAATAATTGTCTGAAGGAAAACTCTGCCTACGCGTCTATTAGGCAGAATTTTCATTCAGTTGTGTTTCGACCGCGCTTTGAATGCAACGCCACGCATATCCAAACATAAGGTTACTTTCAATAAACAAAATTGTGTAACTAACTTGGCTTTTTTAATCATTTTGCAAACAATTAACCAAAATGTATCATCTATGGCAAGTATATTAATACAATTTTTACTATTTTATTTCAGTTCCAAGGATCATATTGACTGTGAACTTGTGTTTCACAATACTGATATGTGGCCTTCTTATTGTGGCTGTTCTGAAGGTAGGTTTATGATTCACACGACTTAAAAAAATAACTAATGGTGTCGGTTCTCTTTTTATGCATAGTAACGAAAGTATAAAGGCTTATAGCAATACCTCCTTAAGTCCAAAACGAAATGATAACAGCTATTTTTTTTTGAGTTACTCGTGTAAGACATTGACTATTTGACGTTTGAGTATGTATGTTGCACCACTTTACATAATATATTGTAATTGAAATTATTTGTAAAACGATGAAAATGTAAATGTTGATTTAAAAGAGTGGCAATGAGTTTCTTGCTTCTCATTCTCATTAACTCAACCCTTCACGAAGTAGCGTTAAATTCAATAAGAAAAATTTTTTTTTGACATTCTTAAGTGTCATTTTCGTGACCTACATGGATAAAGTGATTTTGATTTGATTTGAATGAAATTAGGTATGTTTAAAATAGCTTTCTACTCATTTACACCATCACAAAATAATTATTTCTGATAATGGGCGTAACTACCGCTGTATCTGCACGTCACGGGGGCCCACGACGTGCCTAAGCAAAAATTAATAAAAATTTGCTGTTTGCTGAAAAAAAAGTGTATATTTAATTTGATTTGTTTGTAAAAAATTTAAGAAAGTGACAGATAGAGAATTATGATGAATAAATATTTCTTTTAATTTTATGCAATTTTTTTTTATCTTTTGTGAGATATCTTTAACCATCATAAATCTTTACCAAGCAAATTTTTATATGGGGCCCCGCTAAGGCCCGCTACGCCACTGCCTGAAATTCTAATTAAAAGTTGGTCCAGCTATTTCTGAATCCATAGATATAATAATAGAGTCCATACACAAATTGATTTTATGTAGGTGTATGTCATCAAAGGAGGCCTATGTCAAAAGACAGCCTGCAGCTGATACCAATAAATTCATAGATTAATCCATATCAAGGTCGTAATAACATTTAGACACAGAATAAATTATGGACAATTCATAAGAAGATCAGAGAACGAAAAGGCTATTGTTATTTATTTATTTAAAAACGGCATAAAGTACTATCTACGCATCTCAATAGGGCTAAACTGGCAACCCAAGCGCTGGCACTTGGCATTTATTTCGGCCAACGGATCAGCCTAGCTGCTCCAGCGCAGAAATGTTGCCAGTATTCTTGGTACACTTCCCCGTAGTGATAGTTTTAACTTCATGTAATCATAATCTTTTGTAGATATAGTTATACACTTAGATGAAGGATTGGTCTCCTCTTGCTCCAAATAGATACCGCGCTACATCAGAACAATAGCTTTTTTATAACGGCAACTTTATATTGTAGTGTGTATTGGCTATTTGTAAAGATGCTTGTGTGCGTGTTATCTTGACACTCAATGGTATCATTAAAATTTTGTAGCATACGCTTTGTATTATTTTACATTTAAATTAATAAAATACAAAATACTTATTGATGATATGTGATCCCAGTGTCTTTCTTATTTCTTGTAGTATTATTTTTACATTATTAATTTTACTACGCAACCCGGCATTTTAGTTTCAATTATTAGTATAGTTTAACAGAACATGTGGCACATCAACGTCACAGTTTGTTCGAGACTGGCTCGAGTACGCCCACTTGGGCGTAGATAGTATTAGTTGCCGCACTTTGCTACTACGCCTACATTATTTAGTTGGAGCACAGCGGAGACCAATCCTTAATCTAAGGTTATAAACAATAAAATAATAGTAACTATTGTCAGACTTATTGCCTTTATTCCACGTTTTTTTTGCAAGTGTACCAACAAGTAACTTCAAAGAATACGTTAAATGTTATTTATTTATTTTCATTGGGTCATTTAGGAACTTTAAGGGATCGTACGGGTGTTTTTGGTCATATTGCTATAATAATTAATCATAAATTTATTAATTTATTATAAATGTAATTATTTATTCATGTTGACTAATATATTTTTGTCCTTAATGCAGACGTCATACTCGGTAAGAATTATTCTTTCTCTCAAACTGTAAGCGAAATGTCTAATCTAAACACAGCATGAATAATGAGTATAGTTGCACCATATTATGTTATATATTATAGCACAGATGTAGAAAAAAATGTTGCATGTAATATAGAAATTGATAATAAGATATTAGGTAATCTAGAAATAGTTTTAAAGTTTTATAGCATTTTTAATTACTTACTTACAATCTTAAAGAAGAAAGTGCATGTAGGTACATGTAGTCTGACGTATAAGTCTCGGTATCCACCAAAGTGGAGAGGGGAAGAGACGAGAGGAGATAAGCCGCGAAGCTGTCAGGTTATTTCCACCGGAGGGCAGAGGAGATATGAGCTGTGCTCATAACAACGCTTTCGGGTGTGCGAGGCGCGGGGAGAAGGCAGCGGGGAAATATCTCTCCTCTTGATCCATTTCCACCGAATCTAAGCGGAGAGGAGATGTGGAAACAACGAAATCTGATTGGTTATCAAAATACATCTCCTCTACTCTCCGCTTTGGTGGATACCGGGCGTTAAACATGTTATATCAGAAGAGTTTAAAGCGATATGTGAGAAGAAATAAACTCTCTCTCAAGTCGTTTTCTCATGACTGAGGATCGTGGTCATCAACAAGTGGTCCACATTTGGAGTTAACTATTTGTTTTCATCGGCATCTGTCCATCGCGGCCCTGACGACGGAGCTAAACCTCGGGGACATGAAGTCTTTTATTTGGTCGGTCCATCTGATAGGAGATCGGCCTCGGGCTCGCTTGCCATTTGTGTTCCCAACTACGATAAATTTTCCTGGCTCTCATTACCACTTAGCAATATGTGGCCAAGAATAAAAAAGAAGTCGTTGGTGGCATATCGTGGACAGACCGGGTTTTATCTTGAGCTGTGAGAGGATCGACATATTTGTTCGCTTGGCCGTCCAAGGTATCCTCAACATACGCCTCCAGCATCACACCTCTGCCTCTCTCGAGCCCATATCGTCCACGACTCCAAGCCATTCAGAAGATGGGGAATATCAAGGCACGTACCACCCGGATCTTGGTGTTAATAGTGATTCCCCTCTTTTTCCATGTTTTGTTCAGTCTGGTCATACATTAAAATAAACAACGGATACAAATAAAATACGTTTAGAGTGATAGATTATATATATATAAGATAATAATTGCATTATTGTATGTTATCGTTGCAATTCTATTATTTCTCGGCATCTAGCCCATGACGTTTTATACATATATAAGGATGTATCATTCGCAGGCTGGTAGCGGAACGGTAAAAGTGTGCTTGAAGACAATGTAAGCACACTTTTTTTCATAGTCGTGCGTCAACTGTCACTGTCCGACTCGTCTTCTAAATTCAACATGCATGACCTAAACTGAATAAGTGTTTTACATTGCTCCTTATTGACCAAGAATGTTTTAAACAACTGGAGCATATGCGGCAATGTATAGATGCATACATGTTCCATATTTCGGCTTTGTTTTTATTCGACGTGATTTTTTAATGTATAAAACGTCGTTGTATCTAGCCTTAATACCTACGTTCTTTTTAAAACCATTAAGTACGTGAAAGATCAACAACGATATCGATTGTTCTAGAATGTATGTATTTTCGACGGTCCCAAATGGACTTCGACTGTAACTCTCTGGTAGTAAGGTCCTATGTCATTTATAATCTATCCAAAGCAATGACATTATCCGTTTCGATAAAAAGTTTATTCTAAAGCGCTGTAGCGCTTAAACAGTATCTTGTCGTCTAACCATGCAGTATGAACACGCAGCGCTGGAACGCTTTAAATACGTACAGTATTCTGATACCCAAAAGATTTCGATCTTTGCCGGGTTTTTCTTGACGCTAACAAGTTTTCGATTTAAATGTTGTAGCATTTTATTGAACAAATTTTGTATCTTATATTTTCTATGATATTGTTACTTATATCCCCCAGATTCACGATTTGATTCTAATTCTGGTATTGTTAGAGCCGCTCTTTACGCGCCCGTAGATACCTATTGTTCGGATTGCGGTGCCTACACATGAACATAGTGCATTGTTCGAATCGCAAATTTATAGGTACCTACTATATACCAGCATCATTAGCTGACCAAACTTAAGTACTTATTAACTCTTAAAAATAAAATTAAGGAAATTTTAATGACGAAGAAATATTATTCAATTAATTAAAGAGTATTTAACAGACATGTATCTTAATAATAATAAGTTAATTTAGATATTTAAAGTTGACATTTTTAATTAAACAATTTATACTTTTCACATTCTAATAATATTATAATGGATAGTAGATACACTTTTATGAATGATGTTGTTTTTTGTTGTATATATTTTTCACTATAAACTTAAGAGTAACAATTATTAAAAAATATTTTGCATGCCTACCCGGCACATTGTATGCAACTATAAGTATAATGTAACACCAATGTACTCACGCAATCTATGCATAAAAATTACTAGATTTGATTTGGTTTGATTTGATATATACATAGTCCATAATACCTACTATATATATCGATGGCCTATAGTCTCAACTCAACTCTAAGTATTTTGACAGACGAGAGAAAAATCAAAGGTCTATCGTAACCAAAGTCAAAAACATACTATGACGGTTGCTTAGTTTCTACTTTTGTACCTTAACAGTTATTTATGCAACTATTGTGTAATAAGGGGTATTAAAACACGAATGTGGATTTATCTCACGAGGCGAAGCCGAGTGTGATAATAATATCACATGAGTGTTGTACTATCACATTATCAACAGTTGCATGCAAGACTTTATCTACACCCATAATATGAATCCTCTTAAAGATTCTGAAACAGTTAGCTTACTGCTAACATTTAAACAGCCAGTCCTAGTAGTAACCTAATATCATCCAATACTGATTATATAATACAAATAAACTAAGTATTAATGAAAGAATTATTTATTTTAGTAGTAATTTACATTTTCTGTAGAGCAATAATTAAAATTCACTGTAATATTATGTTCTGTTGCAGCGTTTAAAATGAATCGCTCATTTTTTGTAAACAAAACAATAAAAATATCTAAGAAAAATGGCGGGGATTCGAATAACCTACTTTTTTTTACGGCGCGCGACGTTCTGGCAGTGTGGAAAGCGCGTAAACGAAAATGTTCTTTATTTGAAATTCATACAGATACCACGCATCGAGCAATAAGAATGTGGCTGTCTGTTAAAACTCTTTGAGTACGAAGGGATCGAAAAAAAAACATAGGAGTGTTGTTATGAAATTCAGTACAGCATTACAACACTCGTTTGAGTGATGTAATGGTTATTAGAACATAGGCTGTTTTAATGTTGGCAATAAGCTAACTGTTTCAGAATCTTTAATAGAGGATGTAAAGCATGGGTGTAGATAAAAGTTACAAAACTATCAATGCATGCTTATGCACCTTAGAATGACGCATGTTATTATGAGGGTATTTTGGCCAGGTACCTAATAAGGCTGTACACTTCCAGAAGCGGTCATGGCTGATGCTGCCGTGGGTGGTGCTGGGCATCGTACTGGCGATAGGGCTCCTCATCAGTGTGCTGCATACTTCGATAACTTACTACTTGGATGAGCAGGATCACGCCATCATCGCCACTTGTATCCTTATCGGTGGACTTATTTATTTGGGTAAGATCGGCTTAAAATACACATTTTAATACTACTTTCAAATATAATCAATATATAATAAATAAATATTTATGATAAG
This sequence comes from Leptidea sinapis, assembly GCF_905404315.1. Taxonomy (NCBI): domain Eukaryota; kingdom Metazoa; phylum Arthropoda; class Insecta; order Lepidoptera; family Pieridae; genus Leptidea; species Leptidea sinapis. The sequence goes on along the minus strand of NC_066283.1, from coordinate 13,558,849 downwards.
TTTAAAAAAAAATTTAGTTACTGATGATTTTACATAATAAATACTACCTAGTATATTATTATGATAAACTGCAAACTAGTTTAAATTGACGAACGGTTTTTTACAACAAATTCAGGGAGTAAAGTGGCACTTTACGGCCCTCTGAATTTGTTGACGTATTGTTATTCGTATGAAGTAATTTAGTAGATTATCTATCAAAATTTTTGATGATTATTTCATCATAAAACAGTATAAAATATAGAACTACGTTGACTTATATAAGTAAAAAAATATATCTCTTGACTGATATATATACACACTATATATATATAGATATATATACATCTTTTATATATATATTTCTTGTGTGCATGTGTATGTCACTGAACTCCTCCTAGACGGCTGGACCGATTTTGATGAAATTTTTTGTGTGAGTTCAAGGGGATTCGAGGATGGTTTAGATTCACAATTAAACTACCTCCTAAACGGCTGTACCGATTTTGATGATTTTTTTGTTTGTTTCAATGAATTTGAGATTGGTTTAGATTCTCAATTCCGTCCATATAATATAGTTCTCCTGCTCATGTTGTTATGTATGTATGTTAGTGAACTCCTCCTAACGGCTGGACAGATTTTAGACGTGTGTACAGGACAACGCCAACGTCTGTTGGGTCCACTAGTATATATATAAAAATTAATTGCTGTTAGTTAGTCTCGCTAAAACTCGAGAACGGCTAGACCGATTTGGCTAATATTGGTCTTGAAATATTTGTGGAAGTCCAGGGAAGGTTTAAAATGTGAATAAATATGAAAGTGTTCGGAATGAAATAAAAACAACAATTTTGTTTTTCCTTGGATGTGACCCCCGTCGTCCGATATTTGTTTTGTATGGACATATTTTCTATGAGAGAATTTATTGACGCACGATTTGACAGTTCTGCTGTAAAACAATTTCATTACAACAACAGGGAGCATATTTTACGAAATAATTCTTGATGTTATAATATATTACTGACAAATTAATAAAAAACATTATTTTATTTATTATATACAGAACAGCGTCTGTCGGGTCAACTAGTATCATATATTTTTTACTATGCCCTGTGCTTCCCCGGGGCATAAAAATTATCCATCATCCTGTTACTTACCATAAAAAAATATCAGTTAAAATAAAAATTGACACAAAACCCTCGGTCTCCTGTAGTAAAAACCAATGTGGAGATATTAAAAATGACAAATAAAAAACCGATCATGCTCGGTATGAATAATGTTATACATGTATCGAAAAATATGAAGGGAGGTTTTTTTTTATTTAGTGGCACGGGATGCAAGTCCATAGGCCGGAGAAGGTTTTTAACCAGTGTGTGTTGCCACTGATGACGTGCGGAACGTGGTCACTCAGAAAACAATGGAGAGGGCAATGCTAGGAGTTTCACTGCGAGATGCAATCAGAAATGAGGAGATCCATAGGAAAACTATATCACTGGCATACCCCAGTTGATTGCGAAACTGAAGTGGCAGTAGGCAGGGCATATAGCTTAAAGGACAGGTGGCCGTTGGGGCAGAAAAGTCCTCAAATGGCGACCACGTAATAGAAGACGCAGACGCAGATCTGGTCAAGATCGCCGGAATAGGTTCGATGAGGGCGGCGCAGAACTGATCGGCGTGGAGATCTCTGCGGGAGGTATTTGTCCAGCAGTTGACGTCTTTCGCCTGAATGATGATGATATTAAGATATAGAAATCATGACAAAGCAATGCGTGGTTTGGGGCAAGTTATGGGATATACAGACTAACAGCAGAAAGCGATTTTGTTTTATACCTATAGGAATAATAATAGATATATTATGTATTGTCGACCCATATAGCCCAGTGGATAGGTACCCTATCCACTGATCGAAAGGTCCCGGGTTCAAATCCCAGTAGTCGCAAACATTTTTATAATGAATATGGATATTTCTTTCCGCGTTTACTGGAAAAGGATTTGGTTTTCAGATAAGTTTTAGCTTGGTATACCTATAATCTTTAATCTCATCTAGATTCTGTTTTCTGAAATATTACTATAAATATTGGTTGTTGTCCGGCCTGCGGTGGGGCTCATATGTATATATGTTCTAACTTAACCTAACCTACCTTTAGTTTCTGGAAAATAATTTGGTATATTATTATTTTATATGAACAGAATCATAAAATATTTCTCATTGCAATCTAACTGTCACTAACTGTCAAAGTCAAACTGCATAAAGAGGTTATCATCAATACACCAATAAAAGTGATTATTTGAAGCTATAGCCGCTAATATTAAACTTATTAAATTGAAATGTATATATGAAAACATATATTTAACTACTTGTACCATGGTACTATTATTCTTATATGTTATACCTACATGTTATGTGAAAACAAAGTTACGCAAAATTAATGTATATAATATTGATTATTATGAATAAAAAGAAATCTAAATAAAATTGATATGACTTTGAATAATAGTATAAACGATTTTTATGTTGAGAAAATATAGGAAAACAAATAAAAGTATAATAGATGTTTATTGCTACTGACATTATGAAGTTGAATGCTTTGGAATTATTAACATTAGAGACAATTAAATTAGGAATTGTGATTGTTAGGATGAAAAATGTTAGGAAGAACAGTTTCGGATTTCCAATTATCGGAGTTGAAATTTTAGGTGAACTTTGGCGCACCCTTGTCTTGCACTATTGTCTACCTAGTTTGGGGCAAGATAATTTGTGTAAAAGTGTGTCAATACTTTATTATAATTATTATTAATGTCATTTCCAGGTGTGTATCTCTACCTATGGGCGGTCGTGTTCAGCCACTATTTGGACGTCCGCGATGAGGAAGAAAGAGGGAGGTACCGCAAGGCCCCGTACAAACGATGAGCTGGATGTCCAATAACTCATTTATATAAAAAGTCTGTGCCCAGTCAATACAATTTAATTTATAAAAATAACAATTTAATGTATTGTAAAGAGATCTGACTTGTTTTGTGTACCCAAAGATATATAAATATATCTTCATATAAACGTTGGCCTGAGATAGATATTTCGATTAATATATTTTGTAATTAAGTATAAGTTTTAAAAATAAGAAAGAAGTTTAAAAAGCTTGTCAAACCTTATTGATGTATATGTATTATTACAGATTAACGGTTACCCTAAATTATCGATTAATAGATCCACACAAATCTGCATTTAAATCTATTCAACTGATCTTAGATTAAGGATTGGTCTCCGCTGCGCTCCAACTAGATACCGCAGGCGTAGTCGCAAAGTGCGGCAACTAATACTACGCCCAAGTTGGTGTACTCAAGCCGGTCCCAAACAATGTGAGACGTTGACGTGCCACATGTTCTGTTAAACTTTGATAATACTTGAACTAAAATGCCGGTTTGCGTAATAAAACTTCTTAAAAATATTACTAAAAGAAATAAGAAAAACTCTGGGATCTCATATCATCAGTAAGTATTTTGTATTTTATTAATTTCAATGAAAAAAAAACGCTGCGTAAGTTAAAAAATTTGAAAGATGCCATTGAGTGTCAAGATGCCACGCACACAAGCACCTAATAGCTGCCGTAATAAAAAAACTATAATTGTTCTTAGGCAGTGCGGTATCTAGTGAGAGCGCAGCGGAGACCAATGCTTAATCTAAGCAATTGACATTATTTATCACTGGTGAGTCGTGTCAAGAAGTTAAAATAGGGTCAAATACGTTTATTGTTGAAGAAAAAAGAAATAAGAACCGAGCTGTTAACATTTTTGGAGACAGTTTATAAAAACCTGCCGATCTAACATTAGAATTTATTAAGAGTTATATTTTCCATACAAACGTTCAATAATGATGATTTAACCTTCTTAAAAAAATGTTTACTAATAGGTATATTGTGCATTGTTTCTAGGTTTCTATCGAAACAGAAGATACAAACTTTATGAAACAAATTCAGTATAAATCTCCAAATATCTGATATTTTGCCCAAATTTTAACTGAACTTTAGCCGTTCATAATGTACCTAACTGCTCATCAATTGTAAAAGTAAAGAAAACATTGCCATAGAAACCTCGCGCATAATCGAGACTTTATAAATGAAAAACATTTATTACACAAATTTGTAAGGATTACTGTAAAACACGTATTTCCTGAAAGAAGTTTTTTGGAACTTCCGCACACAATTTTTCGTTCAATGTCGTTTTCATTTGCTTGTCGTCAACAGACGGTAAGTACCTATGCGTAGGATGAATAACATGCTTTTCGATCATGTTCACTTTGACTATACCCAGGACCCTCTTATTTTAAACAACCTGTTGTACAATGTATGTATTTTAAGCCCACCATATCTACCGTCAAATTAAATTTTAACGATCAATGTCACCAATATGAATGAACTTACCTAATTTGATTCTAGTCCTTCCAAATTCAAAGAAACTTATGTCAAATTCTGTAATACGATGATTATCACGTTTTTATCATATTTTTTAACAGACTAGCGAAGCTTTCTAAGAAATAAGCAATTCAATCTATTGTATGAAACGTGCAGTCATTGACAGATTGACAGATGACGGCTATAATCTTGTAAAAAACTGAGATAGCCGAAATCTACTACGTTGTAAGCAATGGTTCGCATTCAGAAGCCGGATTCCGCCTAGCGCAACTCTCTAGGAAAAATGCGACTCACTCGATTGTGTGAAACGTGCAATGATTGACAGCTCATGACGGCTATAATCTTCTAAAAAACGGAGATAGAAGTAATCCACTACGTTTTATGCAACTGTTCGCCTTAAAACTTAGACGGATTATACTTCGCCGCCAATCAAGATACTGTAAGTACTATTATTTCAAACTTATGTCAAATGACTGCACGTTTCATACTAAACTAAATTTCAATTTTTACTCAGGCAGTCCCGCCCCTTATTACGTAGTATTTACATCCTCTTTGTTTCATAAAAGAAAGCCAACGAAAATTGATTCTGCTATTTTATAAAATATAATTAAGGTTTTAACGGAGTCTAAAAAACAATTATTTTTATGTAACGAACTATTTTGTAAAGTACCTATTTAATGTAGTCATTAATTATAAAGTAAACAAAAAATAAATATTTTTACTAAATATTATCTTTTCTTAATTTGCATCTTTTACAATGCATCCCAAAATATAATATCTATTAATATGATAGTTATATTTACAATACTACGACTACATAAAATTAAAACTATCATTACGTGGAAGCGTACCAAGAATACTGGCAGTATTACCGCGTATGATAGCAAGGCTGATCCGTGGACCGAAATAGTTGCCCGCGCTTGGGTTTCCAGTAGCCTTATTGAGTATTTTGAACATTCTACGCGCCTCTGGGCCCCACGGGCCAAGTGTCTCGACACCAAACGACACAAAGATGATTACTCACTGAGACCAACATATTTGCGACGCTTGCTGTCTTCGGCAGTCGAAGCAGCAGGAGTCGTAGTATTGTAAATATAGTTATAAGATTTGTTTTATATGATAGTTTGTATTAATATCCTAAGTACTTGAAAAATAACAATATCAAAAAAATGTTTCCAAGTATCTTTTTTTTATTGTCATTAGTTTTCAGGATCAACAACACTTCAGTTAATCACTGCTGGAGTTTGCTATTGTCTTTAACTACAGATTACATTTTAAAATAAAAGTAATCCCTTTTTAGTTATTTAAATACTTGTAACACTGTTTCCCGCCAAGATGAATCAAAGAAACAGAGCAATACATATGGCAATACCTCAATTTTCTGGATTAGTTTCATCGTAAAAACACTGATAGTACAGATGGTGCAAGAAAGCTGAAATTTAGAATAATAATTCCTTGGATGTAGACGGAATACTAGTACTTAGTATTAATTGTCTAGCTTGATATGATTTACTCACTTATCAAGTCATCATCATCATCAGCCGGAAGACGTCCACAGCTGGACAAAGGCCTCCCCCAAAGAACGCCATGACGATCGGTCCTGCGCTGAGGGCATCCAACCTATTCCGGCGATCTTGACCAGATCGTCGGTCCATCTTGTGAGGGGCCTACCAACACTACGTCTTCCGGTACGTGATCGCCATTCGAGGACTTTACTGCCCCAACGGCCATCTGTCCGTCGAGCTATGTGCCCTGCCCACTGCCACTTCAGTTATCAAGTACCCTATACTAATAGTTGTAATTAGTACATCTTTCCAGAAATCTGAAATTTTGCTTTTAGAGTGAATTCTAGCTATTAACAACGGCATTTTAACAACGGAAAAATTAAAAACCTCGAGTGAATTTGTGTACAATATGTGAACACATCAAAAATATACCAAAAATAAAATAAAAACTGCAAAAACATTTCGTTTTAACCAGATGTGAGTTGTATTTGCCGTACTATAATATTTGAATATAAGGACATCATCCAGATTAAATATGAAGTAAAACTTGGGTAATCAATAATAAAAACTTGACATTTACTATACGTTACTTACTAATGAGCAAATCGAATTAAGTCGGACATATATCATTCTTTGGGATCACCATACAGAGCACAGTATTTCCTTTTATTTCCGAAACGAGGATTATAACAAACAAAAATATACTTAATTAAAAGAAAACTAAATTAAAAGAATTATGAATGTGAGTTAGTATTTCAGTGACTTAGCGTTTTATTTCTTATTTATATTGTTAACACATCACTTTGGTTAAACTAGCATACATTTTGAGTCCAACTTCTTTACTTTTATCTGCAAGGGCTTGTACCATTATCTAAAGTTTTGCAACATCTTCTTCGAGCAAAATTATATCATCTGCAAATCACAAGTTAATCACCTATTTATAGAAAATAGGTTTAAATGTTTCATTACTTCTATATAAGGAATTTGCACTACTTCCGCCCCACCCGCCTTAGAAAGAGCTAGTTATATTTATGATTCAAAAGCTTTATAATAATCAATAAATGCTATGTAAAGTGGTTTTTGATATTCGTTGTATTTTTCCAAAATTTGTTTGATTGTGTGAATGCGTCCAATCATTTTATATAGTTCTTTCTGAACTATGCCTGTTCATTTATCGATGATTTCTATGATTTTCATCTATCGATTTACCAGTGGGAGGCTCCTTTGCACCGGATGCCGGCTAGATTATGGGTACCACAACGGCGCCTATTTCTGCCGTGAAGCAGTAATGTGTAAGCATTACTGTGTTTCGGTCTGAAGGGCGCCGTAGCTAGTGAAATTACTGGGCAAATGAGACTTAACATCTTAGTCTCAAGGTGACGAGCGCAATTGTGGTGCCGCTCAGAATTATTGAGTTTTTCAAGAATCCTGAGCGGCACTGTATTGTAATGGGCAGGGCGTATCAATTACCATCAGCTGAACGTCCTGCTCATCTCGTCCCTTATAATCATAAAAAAAACACTACTTCTAAAATTATTTTTGTGGGAACCTTGTACAAATTCGATACGCGGCTTATGGGTCTATAGTTGCCAATATAATCTTAAGCTCCCTTGTTATGTAGTCGTTCCGATGTCAGGTCCTCTGCCAAATTATTAAGCTGCTTGGATAAATCTTTGATGATTTATATGATATGACCCATGTACCCAAAGTGTCCACCCCAAATGGAAATAATAGGATGTTTAGTTAGACTTCAAACTTATGATTGTCGGGCGATTTTTGAAAGGTCCAGTAGCACTGCGGAAAACTATTCATGACAGAGGTCTCTTCTCTAAGAGAGAACTCTTCTTGAGCGGTGATGAGAGTCTATTATTCAGTAGAAGATCAAGATGTTTACAGAGCGCCTCGACATTGAATGAATGAAAAGGTATGCATCAATGTAAAAGAAATTATATTATTTTTAGTAAAATTTTTGAAAAACTTTTGCTTCAACAGCTACAAATGCATTTTTGTAAATTAATGAACAAAAATCTGTTTGGTTTCACTAGGGGCTTATCAACAATTAATGCGGGTACTAGACTCATTGAGCACATCTTTGACGCTTGGGAAGAGTCACAGGACGCATTGGGCATTTTTTGTGATTTGTCCAAGGATTTGACTGCGTCCTATTACTCCACTGCTGAATATCTAAATGATCGGACAGCCTGGGACTAGATTGTGATTATTTTATAGCGATAGAAATGACTGTACAATATTGTATATTTTTATTGAAAAGAGCGCTAAAAAGAATGCTGGGAGAGTTTCTTGCGCCGCTTCTTCTCTCTCAGAGCGCCATTTGTCTCCGAAGCGGTAGTAGTATCTAGTAGTATAAGAAATGATATCAAAAAGAATTCTAAAGGAATCAATTTTGAGAAAATGCCTTTTATGCCTTTATAAGATGTACAGAAAGACGTAACATAAGAACTTACCGCCCAATATTTTGTTGTAAATAAATATAATTTATGACCGGGTTTCCGGAGAAAATGCATTCATGTGGAACACATGACAACATCCTGCGCTTTATGGCTTAAACAAAGGTACTAAGAATTAAGTACTAATTTGTAGAATGTAAGATGTTCGAATACTAGGTACGTACTGGCAGCTACTTAGCTTAAAGCCGGATCCACTTCAAATTAGCATCACAACATTTTAAAAGATTCAATTATATTTAATTTAATTAGACTATGACAAACTCTTTCGAATTATTGCACATTTAATTCAAAAATATCCGGACGAACGAGCCATGCTCGGATTTTTAAGAATGTACAAAACTTGAACAAAAAAAAACTAATAGGACATCTGGATTCGAACCGGGGTCTTCTGCTCTCCGGATGACCCAATGTCCCATCTGAGCTAATTATAGTCTTGTATATAGTGGCGAAATATACCTTTATATACAAATGTTTTTTTTTTCAGACCAGAGGAATCACAGGAGCGTTGCCGGCCTTTAAGGAAGGTGTACGCGCTTTTTTTGAAGGTACCCATGTCGTATCGTCCCTGAAACACCGCACAAGGAAGCTCATTCCACAGCTTTGTAGTACGTGGAAGAAAGCTTCTTGAAAACCGCACTGTGGAGGACCGCCACACATCCAGACGGTGAGGATGATATCCTAACTTTAGGCGTGTCGTGCGAAGGTAGAATTCGGTGGCAGGAATCAGGTTAAACAGCATTATTATTATTATTGTAGCTATTTCTCATTAAAACACGGATAAAACTTTATTTTTTTAAATTGACCTAGCTAGATCAATTTATCGTCCCCGAAATGAAAATCGATGGAGCCGTTATGTATATATAGTAGTAGGTATAGAATGGTTCAGATTATATATTATATACTTCTCTTCATGTGACCATTATATATATAGAAGAAGAATATATATATATATTCTTGGATTTCAAAAATGAACCCAAATTCATTCTCTGCACCTTCGACAACCTCGGATTTTATATCCATATTGTTGAATACATAATTTTACACGGCGGACATCTTGGATTTCAAAAATGATCCCAAATTCGTTCTCTGCACCCTCGAGAACCTCGGATTCAATATCAATATTGTTGGAATCATAAAATTGCGCAGCGGCCATCTTGGATTAAAAAAATACAAAAAGGCGCGTAACCGAAAATCGTGACGATTTTCTATAAAATTTCTCTCATACGTGGATAAAGAAGCTTTACTTCAAAAACATACCGGCGTATTGCGAACCTCCTCCTTTTTTGAAGTCGGTTAAAAAGAGTGGCCGTTAATGTTCACACGAGATCAACTTTTTCCAAACATATGGTAAATTCAGTAATTTAAAGAAATATTTATAGTGACTATTCAAAGCGCTTAGTTTAAGCCTAATTGAATTAAGATAATTTGACTTTGACTTTGAATACTTATAACATCTATGATGTTATTCATAATAAGTTCATAATGACTTATGGGAGGTTCATTAAATTTTCAATTCATGTGTTTATATCATTATTGTTCGTCGTAAAAATATTTAATTGAAATAGGTAGTAGTTTGACATCAACGCGGATAACGACCTTCAAAAAGAGAGAGACGCATAAAATAGTAGATCTTACAACGAGTGCACAAAATGAACCATTTTTATCCAAGACTTTCAGCAATGTCGTAGGCTGATAGTAATGTCGAGGATAAAATGTTTTTGTGGACGAGTTATAAACTCTGCTTTTCATTTCGATTGCGAGGAAATAAAACAGTAGTATAACATGGACATATTTAACAATTTTAGCAAATTTGAAGAAATCAATAAACGCACGAAAAAATAAGACCTGTTTCCCGCCGCTTTTTTTTTAAATTTTACGACATTGATATTAGGCTTGGGCTCCAGACCTATACAGCCTACTATTAAATTAATATTGTAATATATATATATAATATAATACCGTACTTTAATTTAAATTTTAATATCTTCGATGTCTTAAAAACACATGAAGCAAATAAATTAATCTATATATATAAACGTAAAAGTCCTGACTGACTGATCTCACTCACTCACTTAAATCAACGCCCAGCCCAAACCGTTGAACCTAGAAAACTGATTTTTTCGCAACAGGTAGTTTACATAACGCAAGTATCCACTAAGAAGGGATTTTTGAAAATTCCACCCTTAAAGGGGTGAAATGGGGGTTGAAAGATTGTATCGTGATGGAGTAAAATTTTAAGTAAGTGACTTGAAACTTTGCGTATGAACTCCTTATTACAATACAAGAAAATTGGTTTCAGCATTTTGAAAAACTTCACCCCTAAAGGGACGAAAAGGGGGTTGAAAGTTTGTATGGGGATGGAGTAAAATTTTAAGTAAGAGACTTGAAACTTTGCGTATGGACTCCTTATTACAATACACGAAAATGTCTTTCAGCGTTTTAAAAAAATTCACCCCTAAAGGGGTTAAAAGGGGTGCAAAGTTTGTATGGGGATGGAGTAAAATTATAAGTAAGAGACTTGAAACTTTGCGTATGGACTCCTTATTACAATATAAGAAAACGAATTTCAGCATTTTGAAAAAATTCACCCCTAAAGGGGCGAAAAGGGGGTTGAAAGTTTGTATGGGGATGGAGTAATATTTTAAGTAAGAGACTTGAAACTTTGCGTATGTACTCCTTATTACAATACAAGAAAATAACTTTCAGGGTTTTGAAAAAATTCACTCCTAAAGGGGTGCAAATTTTGTATGAACAGGTTTAGATGAAATTTGGTATAGAGATAGTTTCAGACCAGGCGAAGGAAATAGTATAGTTTTTATCCCGGAAATCATCCCCTAAAGGGATGAAATGGGGGGTGTGGAGGTTTGTATGGCGCTACAATATTTAAACGAGACCCACGTGGACGGAGTCGCAGGCAGAAGCTAAATAGGGATCCAAAGTGTGTATGGGGAAAGTCTTTTTTTGAGCTTTAAAAATAGGGGGTTAAATAGATTTTTTTGACATTTAGTTACATGTATGGTATGGAGTGCCCACCTCAATTTTTGTTAGCGTTCCGTTCCCAAAGGGCAAAAACGGGACAGTATTACTAAGACTCCGCTGTCCGTCCGTCTGCCTATCTGTCTGTCTGTCTATCTGACTGTCCGTCACCAGACGCATGAACCGTGATAGTTAGAAAGTTGAAATTTTCACAGATCCTTTTGCCGCTATAACAATAAATACTAAAAACAGAATAAAATAAATATTGAAGGTGGCTTCCATAAAACAAACGTGCCTATTTAGCCGTTTTTCTCGGTAGGGTCTATACGATACATCCAAATAACACCGAGTGCTAGCATTGAAAGAGAGATTGGGGACATTTTTTTCTTAGATGCTCCTGGTGGCACTGGAAAAACTTTTCTTATAAATTTAATATTAGCAAAAGTAAGAAATAACCGGGGTATTGCTTTGGCTGTCGCGTCATCAGGAATCGTTGCCACACTACTGGAGGGAGGCAAAACTGCTCACACAGCTTTCAGGCTGCCTCTTGAATTACTTGCTTGCTTACAGTCCTATTAAATCTTAATCATATTGAAACTCCATTGTGCAATATCCCAAAAGAACACAAGTGTTGTGCGATTGCAAAATTATAGTTTGGGACGAAAGCACTATCACACAACTCTTTTTTTGAGCTATAAAAAAAAAGGGGGTTACATAGATTTTTTTGACATTTTGTTACATGTAGGTATGGAGTGCCCCCCTCAATTTTTTTAGGGTGCCGTACCCAAAGGGTAAAAACGGGACACTTTTACTCAGACTTCGCTGTCCGTCCGTCTGCCTATCTGTCTGTCTGTCTGTCTATCTGTCTGTCCGTCACCAGGCTCGGTTAGTTTGCCATAGCAAGCTTCCTCGAAATAAGATTAATATAATATGTTATGAACAGGAGCGAAAACGGTAGCCGGAACTGAAATAGGACATGAGATAATCTTCAATTCCAAAGTTATTATTTCTAAAACTCTTTATCTACGCGGACGAAGTCGCGGGCATAAGCTAGTGTAAATATAAAATAACAAATTCTATCTCTGAACTTTTTATTGTGTTTGGCTGTATGGCTCATTTTCTTTGCCTATATATATATACATTTATGAGTAGATACGTTAGTGCACAAATCGATTTTGTGCAGCCTATATCGTGCACAAATAAGCAGTTTCAGAGCATGAGAAGTGAAAAAGTATTGTTTCTTCTGTATTAACCTTTTTTTATAATTTTATCAGCAATATGAACCTAAATAAAAAAATGTGTTTATGTTTTTAAAATACATTTTATGCCTTGACAATAATATATTTATTGGTCTGATAAATTATCATTGGTATGTAACCTTGGCAACCTTTGGGTCAATTTTGTCGAATATTTCGTTGGCTGCAGTTAAAGCTTGATAGATAAAAGTTAAGAACATAATTGTAGATTTTTTGTGATTCTTTTTATTTTATATTCACAATTGTCCAAATCATTATTAATCTTCCATATTTATATCAAAGTCAAAGGTTTTTATTTGCATAAACATGTTAGATTGATGGTACATAAATAATATTAAATACATGTTTGCCACATTTATGACGTGCAAATTTTACAAAATACATTTCTAAATCATTAGTTACAATAATATTTATTTAACAAAAGATTAGTAGCAGCACTATTTATTAATATTATTTAAAAAGATGTCATGTTTTATTATCTTTGGGATGTGATTATAGATTTTAAAGCACATACAGAAACAGTTTCTCTGAAGTAATGTAGTTCTACAGCAAGGTACTTGTAGTTTGGTGGGGTCCCTGGATGGGAAAAGAGAAGTGTTTTCATGTTTACTTAATTCGCTAAATTTTTTTCGAACAAACATACAGCACTCAAATATGTATAATTCAACTATATTTTTTAAATACGGGTCCTGCAGCTTTCAAGGGGTCCGAATCAGTATTTAATCCTATCGTATTATATCCGTATCTAGCGATATTGTTTAAAACGTATGGTGTTTGCATCTGTCTTTTTATGTATGTCAACCTATATTATATTATATATAATTGGCAAATCTACTAAAAAATAATAATTAAAATAAAGGATTTACAAAATTATGTACATTTAAATAATAATCATATCAATAACGTGTTAAATTGTAGATTATGATGGTAATGTTTAACATAACAATATCTGTAACACGTCGAGATAACAACAATATAAAAACTCTTAACATAAACATTGACACGACGATGTTGGTGAGAATAGAAAGATATTCCGTATGGCTTGTTAAATACTCGAGCTTATCAGTCGACTGAACAATAGTACCTACTTTGTCATTTCTACTGATAAGTTACTGGTGTTAACTTCTACTTTACATTTCTAGTTCATTTTAATTCAAAATGAATATATCGTTTAAAGGAAAGCGAGTACTTGTAACAGGAGCTGGCCAAGGTAAGATTTTTGGTTTAGATTGTTTTTTTATTGTTAAAAATTATTCTGAACCCTAAAACAATTAGGTTTTACTATTAGAGACCAGACGTCATACTTATAAAATAGTAAATTGTACAATCTTATAGAAGCGAGACTGACACAAAATATTCACTTTCTAAATGCCATTAAAATAACTTTCGGTATTAAAATATAATATTATGCATAGAATTGTTTAAATTTTTTATTGACTCTTTTGTTGGGCTTAAGCTTGTGATGTTCCTCACATAATATCTAATATTAATTTATAGACCGGTAAAGGCCAAAGAAGTTGTAACAAAAGGGGCCAATTTTTGTACGTTTCCTTAAAGAGTCGTTAGTTTACGTAGGACTTTATTTATAATTGCTATTTGTATTGTTCTATTTTAAACCGACTTCAAAAGGGAGGTACTCAATTCAATTGGTGTTTTTTTTTTGTATAATATGATTTCGCTGAGATTTATGATCCAATTTACGTGATTCTGATACATAAGTCCAAACTTCTTAGTTTGATGCGGAATAGTTTGGACCAGTAATTTTTGATTTTATGAACATTTTTTTTTACGTGGACGATGTAATTTTAGTTTGTGTACGGCTTTTTTAGGGGTTTTCATTTAGGTTGATTGAATATTATCTACCTATTATTAACCCGTGGCCCGATGAGTGGGTCTAAGGCTATCTGTTATTCAAATCTAACAAATGTTCTTTTAATATTTCAGTGTCTCACAAGAACGTGAAATAGAGTGTCCAACAGCATTTTTTCGTAGTCGATTAATATTTTGCGTTCCCGTTTCTTGGGATCAGCTCGCGGCACCTTTCGTAGGCCTACCCATAGCTACTTAAATTACTATTATGACAATAAAAAGCAACGATATAGTTATGTTATATAACTATGTTGTTGTTACCTGATGTAATCTAAAAAGATTCTACTGTAGTTTACAGACAACATATTACAGACACTAAAAAGTGAAGTGCACAAGAGGTGTAGAAGAGTGATTGATGGTAGTGTGTGTGTGTGTGTTCACAAAAATTATGTGTGTAATACAAATACGTGTTACAAATAATATATTTATTACTGATAGATTCTATTACACTTATAGATCTGACGATAATTAATAAAAATTTTAAAGTGAAACTTTTATTACATCGTCTCAAACTTTTCGTATGTGTGTTGCATGTCGTGTGACGGTTTTTTTTTTTTTGAGAGGAGGAAATACGGTTACGTATTTACGCCCCGGAACGGGGCGTAATATGTCGGACTCAAGTGTCCGCGTAAGCGGACATCCCTATACCGACTAAAACCTCCTCTGTGCTGTTAGCAGCCCTGGCTTTCACAGCGAAGTAGGACGTGGGCCGTGGAGGCCGCAAAGACTACGCAACAACAGTCGCAGGGCGTCTCCTAAGGAGACTCGAACCTCAGACCGGCTGTGTGCTTGTGGGAAGGAGAGAGAATGAAAATGAAGATGAAAAGGTGATAAGAGCACACTCGCCGGCGAGTGTGGTGATGTTTTGTGTAATGTATGTAAGTGGGTATGTATGTGTTTACGATTGTATGTATGTACGTAGTGTAAATGTTTGTGTGCATGTACGTTTGTGTTTGTGTCTGTTTGTGGAGTGTGTTTGTGATTGTGTAAGTGGTGTATGTCAGTCCGTCAGTTAGTCCGTGTGTGAGCGAGTGTAGTGAAGCGATTACAGGACGAGGACTAACGTCTCGTCGGGTATCAAAACAATGTGTGGTGTATCTAGGGTGCGGGCCGCTGGCCATCGTCAGAGCGACGAGTGCCAGTGGTTTGCGGTGGTAGACCGCGCCTACGCCTGCGAAGGCGGTGTGTGCGTGTCTGTGTCGGTGTTTGTGTGGGTGTCGCGTTCGCGATGGTGATGTCGTCATCCGGGTCTACCGTTACGTGTCTGGGACGTCTTATTGGGTTGAGACTATGGTGAAGGGGGGTGTACCCGCATGCCTTCCTAACCAAGATGTTGGGATGGTTAGGCGCCTTGTCAAAGAAGCGTCGCGAGATCTCTTTAAAGTGTTGAGCTATCGTCGGAAGCTGTAGGTCGCGGTGAAGGTCAACGTTTCGGATGAACCACGGGGCTCCGGTTGCCATGCGCGTGAATTTATTTTGAACTACTTGCAAACGACGTAAGTAGCTCGGTCGGGTGTGCGCGAAAACGACGCTTGCGTATGACAGTATGGGCCGTACGATGGTTTTGTACAGCGTCACTTTGTGTTTGAGCGGAAGTTTGCTTCGCCCACACACAAGTGGATAAAGGCGACTGAGGACAAATCGGGCTCTATTGCATACCGTATCAATATGTTTCTTGAAGTTCATATTGCTGTTGAACGTGACTCCTAAGTATTTGTAATCCTTCACCCACGGTATGGGTGTTTCATACAATTTAATGACGTCGGTCGGTCGTTTTTTAGCGTGTGACGGTCGGGCAGCTTATAGTTCGCAGCAGCTGACCGTGTAGTGTATATTACTCATTTGTGCCAGTTCTCCACGGCATTTTATTTATTTTTGTCAGTGTTTAATGTAAATATTATTTCAAAAATTTTTAGTTAAATGTGTATACTTAACGTGAAAAAAAAAAGATTCACTTTTACCGTGGTTTCATAAAACCACACAATCGTTTTATGTTATTCTTTTATTAACACAGGTGTTACATATGTAAATAAAACAATTTTTAAAGGATTAAGACGCGTATAATTTATTAATTATCGGTGAATAAAATTTTACGCGAAAATCTAATGTAAAAACTAAGTAACAATTATACGCGTTTTAATCCTTTAAAAAGTGTTTTATTTAAATAATTAACATATTAAGTCGAAAATTAAGCATGCTTATTTGCTATTTTGTGTCTAATAAAATCCATTGTCTGTATTTATAAGTACGTAATGGTATTTTCTAGGAATTGGGCGAGGCATCGCGATAGAGCTTTGGCGTGCTGGGGCAAAAGTCGTAGCGTTGTCACGAACACGGTCACACTTAGAAAGTCTACAGAGTGAATATCCGACCATAGATATAGTAGACGTGGATGTGGCCGACTGGGATAAGACGCGCCAGGTTGTGGAGAGCCTAGGAGTTTTTGATGGACTTGTAAACAATGCTGCCATGGCTATATGTGAGCCATTCCTTGAATGCAAGCCAGATGTATTAGACATGTATGTTTCATTCAATTTACATAATTGGAATTTATTTTCTCAAAATTGATTCCTTTAGAATTAATTATTTTTGATGTCATTTCTAACGCTACATAACTCCGTTGTGCGTGTGTTTGCCACTTAACTTGTAAACTAATTAATTTCTTTTTTAACATCATGTGTGTGTTTACCAGAATATAATACCTATAACCTCTAGATTTCAGTATTCATATTTAACTAGAATTTCAAATATTTCTAATGTAATTATTATTGTAATAATTATACCAAATATCTACTGGACAATTTATAAAAAATGTGTTTAAGGACACCCGACAGAAGTGATGACTTTACCTAAGTTGAACTATTTAATATTGTAATTTCATAACTTGAGAAAAGCTTAGGTTATAACTTAAATTTTATTTATATAAATATGATAATGTAAGGAAAGGTTATTTATTAATATTTTTTTTTATTGATTATGAAATAAATTTTATTGTTTGTTATCAAAATGATATAAGTTTTCTTTAGTGTTAATTCCGCCAATATTTGTCTTTAAACAATTCGACACGTGTTTCGCCTCTACACGAAGCATCCTCTGAACGTGTTGACAATTATGGATTTCCGCAAAGTAATGCCTACATTAATAAATTTTCTTTATTCTTAGTTACAATTCCTGGATATGGACATTACAATTTTGTGTATGTACATTATTAGTATCATTATTTAATCCTCGAAAACTAACGACTGGTTAGAGTGAGAGAGGAGGAGTCTGCCTACCACAGCCGTATACGTGAGAGAAAGGGAAGACAGACAGACTTTCGCCGTAACGCGTTACGTAACGAAGCGGTTATCACTTCAAAAACACAGCAGACTCCCATTATGACTGAATAGAGTTATTAGTTATCATATAAAAATAATATTTTCAGGTTAACAAACATAAATGTTAAGTCTCTTATTAACATAAGTCAGGTTGTTGCCAAAAATATGATAGCCAATAAGATAAGAGGTGCAATCGTCAACGTGTCATCGCAGGCATCCAAGGTACGTGCATCATCTATAGTACTAATAAATGGAGAGCCTTTTTTTGTTCGATTATACTGCGAAAACTACTGAATTGGTCGAAAGAATACTACTATAAGATGCTGCGAGTTTCGGAGAAGGTTTTGGTTTAAGAGGTTTAGTTTTTTGATTGATTGAATATCTATATTCCGCTATTTCCGCCGTGTGACAGCTGACAACTGTCTACAGTATATCTAGATTTGTAAGTCATCGAAAATGGATACATAGAAAAAATGGGTCGTGTGTACTTTCACTACTTTCCAACACAGATAATTCTGAACCTACACTTATGATTGTTAAAAAATGATATTTATTTTTACTTTTATTTTAAGAATTATTATACTTATTTTTTAGGCAGCTCTTAAGGACCATACAACTTATTCAGCTACAAAGGCTGCCGTTGATGCTGTGACACGTTCGATGGCGTTAGAGCTTGGTCCCTACGGCATCAGAACGAACGCTGTCAATCCAACTGTCATTATGACAGCTATGGGCAAGATTGGCTGGTCTGATCCAGTAAAAGCTGAAGCGATGCTCTCCAAAATACCGCTTGGAAGGTATGAAACACAAAACAACAATTTCACTAAAATTATTAAATTTAATATCAGCGTTATAAAAGTTTATTTCATTAAATATGAAACAACATACCTACTAATTAATCATTGTCATATCTCAGGACGTTTGTAAGACTTTTTCAAATATTTAATCGCAATTTATTATTGCTAAGATTCTATTTAGCATAGCACATTTTATTTAGACGTAATGAGGTAGAAAATAGGAATGATAGTATATTGACTTCACATAGGTACACCTAAACTTTCTATACAACCTAGACAAACAGACCATGGTCATCATTATTTATGATGATGGCCAACCCAGACCAGGGCA
Organism: Leptidea sinapis; assembly: GCF_905404315.1. Taxonomy (NCBI): domain Eukaryota; kingdom Metazoa; phylum Arthropoda; class Insecta; order Lepidoptera; family Pieridae; genus Leptidea; species Leptidea sinapis. The sequence continues at coordinate 13,539,951 of NC_066283.1, read as the reverse complement.
ATAGTACCTACAATTAATAACCTAACTGCCAAGAAAGAGTTGATGGAAGTGAAAAAACGGTGCATTTACACGAAAAAACTACCACATGAAAGATTTTTAAGGAAGGCGAGGCTAATAAAACCAACTACAAAATATAATTTTTGTTGTTTTATAATTCATAAACTAATATATTATATGATTACAATAATTGTGGATAAATTACAATGGTTATATTTGCTCTTACTGATAGCGCTTCTTTGGTCAACTCGATCCGTACAATTGTGAAATAACCAAACTTGATCTAGTTCCCATTTATTATCCATAAAATAGAGTATTCAGCGCACTAATTAAGTTTTTACTTCAAAAAAGAAATATCAGGACAATAATAGACAAAATAGAAGGAACTCTTGTTCAATTTGTGTTATAAAACATAGTTTATGTGTGTTTTTTTTTCAGGTTTGGTGAAGTATCAGAGGTTGCAGATGTAGTGTTGTATCTCTTAAGTGATAAATCAAGCATGGTGAACGGTGTTGAACTGCCAATCGACGGAGGATTCCTTGCCACATAATAAAAATAAGCGCATAAAATGTATAAAAAAAAGTTGCATTCCATCGAACACATCAAATTATAATATACACATTCAACTAATAAATTACAATGATTCTAAGATAATGATGATGCGAGAACACCTGAATAAACTGTAATAAACACATAGATATATAATTCAAAACTCTGGAAGGAACTTTGATCAGTTACATCCAATACCCAAAAAACAAAGTACTGAGCTCACTTGAATAAGTTTCTACTTAGTTAAAACCTTGCCTGACATCGAGTGAGTCCCATTTTCAGCTGACAAAAAAATATATCATTTTACAATTATATTAATAAAGCTTTTAAATCAAAACTATTACTCATTTTTCTTAATTACTAAGATTACTATTAACATTATAGTAAATATCTTTGTTTGGTGTGCAACTTCACTATCTTCTACAGCTACAAACTACATCAGAATTATTATAACAAAGAGATAGCGAGAGGTAGTGTACCAGCAATAAGCAAAATTGTATTAATGAGTATTAAAAAAGTCTACTATTAAGTAATAATATTATAGACATATACAATAAATACATAGGACGGTTTTTATTGCAAACTAGCTGACGCGACAGACTTTGTTCTGTATATCATAAATAAAATAATGTTTTTTTATGAATTTATCAATAATATATCATAACATCAAGAATTACTTCGTAAAATATGCACCCTGCTGTCGTAATGAAATTGTTTCACAGCAGAACTGTCAAACCGTGCGTCAATAAATTCTCTCATAGAAATTATGCATGGACACATCAAAGGAAAAACAAATTTGATGTTTTTATTTAATTTAGCAGCATTTTCCTATTTATTTACCTTTTAAACCTTCCCTGGACTTCCACAAATAGTTCGAGACCAAAATTAGCCAAATCGGTCCAGCCGTTCTCGAGTTTTAGCGAGACTAACGAACAGCAATTCATTTTTATATATATAGATACATATTTATTTAAGACGTATAATAAAAGAATTACTATCGAAATCAGTAAGCAAGAAATATTAACGATAACAGAAAAATATCTTTATTAACACACTTAAAAACTCAATAAAACAATTTTGTTTAGTTTTTCTTGCGGTCCGTACTTGCTTGAACTCTTTCGAGCCAGGTGCCGAGTTAAGTTGACGGACTTATAACTGAATGAAACTTGTAGTATGATCAGACTCAAAGCGATAGTGGATTAAATTCTTCAGAAAGTGTACGCTTACAAACGTACCATGCCCGCATTATAAATTACCAATTAGAAATCTCTCCTACATTAGCAAATACAAATTATAAAGAAAAAAAGTGTGTGTGTCAGCTCCGACGCACGACTGGGGTTTACTCCTCAAGAACGATCGTTCTTTGAACAGGTACTAAACAAAATCAAGTCCAATGGAGTCGGTTACAAACAGACATATATAGCAGAGGCTTTAGAAATTAAATTTGCTGGAATTTCAAAAGTTGGCCGAAAAATATTCCTGTTAAAAATTCTATAAAAATCAAACAAATCCTTAACGCTCAAAATATGTCAGGAAATGCCCAAAAACAACTCCTGTTAAAAGCGGAACTCAAAATTCCAATTTTAAAATGTCCATCAAGGAAGTTACATTTTGGCACACCCTAATAAGTATGTTATACTACATGCGTAAGTTATCACGCAGTATACTGTGTATGCTGGCTATACACAATATGTGAACACATAACTGTAAAGGGATGAAAGGTGCGTGAGAAATAATGCGCACCAAAAACGTTACTATCCCATTTGATGAGTAGGTTTTACTCTCCATATTTTTCTCATACCGGGTGCCTTATATGAAAATCTATTCTTAAGGAGTAAACTCCAACAATATTCTGTAGACTCAACTATTTCTCCTCTAAACATTGGTGAGAAGAATACAATGTTGGTCAATACCAATGATATTTGTTTTCTGAACTGCCGTCACCTTTAATTTTAACCTTCTATAGTATAGTATTTTTTCAATAGTTAGTGTAGGTATGTATAAGTTGATGAAAATAAAAAAAAAGTGTGTGCGTGTTATCTTTACGCGCGATTGAAGTAAAACTTATTTATAATTATCTTTAGGAATAATTGACAGATACATATATATACTTTTTTGCTTATCTTTCGCTCATGGACAAAATATGTTAATTTCGTTTGCCCTTGTTTGTCACACCTATTCTAGGACATCCTTTATTTTAGACTCCTTCTTTTTAGACATCCTTTTTTTAAGAAGATTTAATTTATATCATTAAATATAAACTTATATTAATTAAAGCCGTGTTATTAATAAATAACTAAACTATTAATATCACACATAACAATATAACGTTGTTATTGAATATTAACGAATATGGCTCTATGGTTTTGTATACTGTAATATTAACGAATGTGGCAAACGTCCTACTGAAAACTTTTATTTATTATTTAACACAAAGTAGTCATAAATGAACAAATACACTTGGAGATTTTCAGAAGTTATTACCGAGCAATTTGAAACAATTTTTTAAACCATTAAATTATAATGGTTAAAAATTGTTTCAATTGACTTTTTTCTGTCGGAAGTACTAACAATACTTCTGAAAATGTTCTGATTTACCCCCATGTCACGCCTAAAGAAGATTTACTTCAATAAATTTTAGGTGTCCTGTGAAGGATAAAATATATGTATATATAAATATATATAATCCTTCCGAATTGCCCTATGCTAAAATTATCCCAGGGTATCCGAAAAAAATCCACATACTCATAAGACCGAGATACAGTCTCCACTTTGAGTTCTGTTTTTAGGCAGGCACATTTTTTCATCTTTTATAAATGACAGGGTGCAAAATTACGAATCATTAATTGTTCATGCACCTGGCCAGGAGGAAATTATCTACAGATCCAATTCAAGATTTCCAGATTGAAATGCGATTCGCTTTCCCAACTTGGAAAACATAATAACACTCCAAAGTTCTAGATATGGAACCAAATTTACCGAAATAGTGAACTTGAAGTCGGCAGATGCACAGAACGTACGAGCCAATAACTCCTAGTTAAGGAGTAAAAAAATCAGTAGATTTTGACTTGACATTGACAATTGACTTAAATACTGTCTCACCTTCACGTCAAATGTCATTTACCTTTCAAGTTTCAATAATAAAATTTAATCGCAAGTATTGCAATTTGCAATTTTGCAAATTGTTAGGTGTATATCTAAACGAGTTTATTTGTATTTTTACCAAACAATATTGTGAATAATTTTACATACTATATACTCCAATCTTAATTACCTATACATATTTACGAAAATGGAGATATATTCATTTAAAGGAAAAAGAATCTTAGTAACCGGTGCTGGACAAGGTTTGTAGTATTTAGCATTCAGAATAATATTATGAACATTGTTCTCACTCGAAAGAAGTAAATTCGATAAGGTACCGGTTTTTAGACTGTAACGGATATTCTGTAAGGCAATTTAGTATTTTAAATATTCACTTAAAATATCCCTAACTGCTTTGATACGAGATATACTAAGACTATTATGAGTCATTAAATTAAATTTGTTTATTATTCACTAAGGTATTGGCCGAGGAATCGCTGTAGAGCTATGGAGAGCTGGAGCTAATATTGTAGCTTTGTCTCGCACTAGATCACATTTAGAAGCCTTACAGAGTGAATATCCCTCAATAGACATTGTGGATGTCGATGTTTCCGATTGGGAGAAAACACGGACCGCTATTGAATCGTTGGGTACTTTTGATGCCCTAGTTAATAATGCTGCGATTGCAATCTGCGAACCATTTCTCACTAGTAGCTCATCAAATTTTGATAGGTTAGTAAAATCATGTATAATACTAAGTTTTAAATAATAATTTAAGTTGATAGGTATAATATATTCCATGAAAGTATTCATAAATAAGTAACATCAAAAAATTTTAATGACAGAGTCTTCGTTTTCTGTTCCTACAAGGTTGGTATTACTTACATGGTATTTAAACTAACAATATCTATATGGTGTACTGCATGTCAGTCTTCAACTGTCAAACTTGGAAATCTGTGGATAGTGTTGACTATTACCCAATAAATACATCACACCAATAATACCTAATAAATATATGAGCAATCTACACTTTATGATGTGATTTTATTGTAAGTTCCAACCACCTAATATTCAAATATCAAATAAAAACAAATGTATACCTTGTGTGTGTGATATTTAATATATAATATTGACACACTTTTTACACAAATTATCTTGCCCCAAATTAAGCATATATAGGCTGTGTTATGGGTTGCAAGACAACAATACATTTAATACAATAAACATACTTAAACATACATAAATACATACACAAATACATTAAAACATGACTTGGAAACAACCATCCATATTCATTATATAAATGTTTGCACCTACCGGGTTTCGAACCCGGGACCTCTAGCTTAGTAGGTAGGATCTCTAACCACTCGGCTATACAGGTTGTCGTTGTAATAGAGTGATATTAACCTTTGAACCAACATGCTTGTCCAGTTCTTAAACATTTATGCCATCAGTTATTTTTGAACAAACACAGAATTGAGTCCCGGGCTCACTAGACATTGAAGCTGAACTATACGATCCACAGTTCACTGTAAAGTTACAGTAATATCTACTCAAAAATATTTTAATACTATCAATGTTCCCAATGATAAGGTTTTAACTGACAATGAATTTTACTTTATTCAATTTTGTATGACAACACATCAATATAATTAGATGCATTATACTATTTTGTTTTCAGAACATTTGATGTAAATGTTAAAGCTGTATTAAATATATCTCAAATTGTGGCGAAGAAGATGATAGAAAATAAAATACACGGATCAATTGTTAATATATCTTCACAGGCATCAAAGGTAACCAAACTCACACCTAACATTCATTTATTATGTTTGTCTGACAGAAACTAGTCATGATTTTAGAGAGTATGCATGGCTGTATACAATTTACAGAGAAAATTTTGATGTTAGTTTTTGTAAAGTTGACTGAAGTGTATTCAGTTCTTGTAGTTGTACAATATGTTATATTCATTCATTGAGTGTACACACACACTGTCACATTTATTTTACCTTTTTTGTCATAACTATTTGTTTGTTTGTTTGTATGAACATAGTATAGTGTGAAGTGATGTCTATACTCAAGATATTTAGAAAGTGACACTATCAATGCAGAAAAACAAGTCACTATGGAAACATGCCAGAGTATTTAAGAGTTTTGTTTCCAAAATGAATGAACTATTTATACTGTGGCCACACAAATCTTCTCAACACATCATACACATAGTGGGTTACTTTTTTTTACCGAAGAGGAGGACAAACAAGTGTATGTGGGTCACCTGATGTTAAGTGATCACCACCACACACATTGTCACCAAAGGAATCACAGGAGTGTTGGCGGCTTGGAAAACTCACAATGAAACACCTAATAGTAAGTTACCACTGCAAACCCTAGGTACCTTACCACTGCAAATCACATCCAGGATATTGTTGATGTCACAATTGTTGACTTGCTGGTAATCACTCATGATTGGATCATTGAAAGAAAACTGCAACAAGTATTTCATCAGCTTTGTATACTCCACTGGTAGTGTAACAACATTCAGGAGAGGTCCGTACCGTACAGCAGCTCGAGCATGAATGCCTCGAGTGTGGCCGTATTTATAGGGCAAGTGCACATGCAAGTGTTTTCGATTAATGTTTTTCAACAATAATTTTACATCACAGTGTAATCAAATGATGATTTATGAACTAATTTTGACTAAAATTGTTAAACTGAATTAATCTCATTTTTATAATAGGTGTGCTGAAGTATTTACCCCGATATATAATATGTATGATAAGAATATGTAAAAGTAATTAAAAATATATTATCTTTTCTTAAGCAATTCTTTATTGACTTTTAGGCAGCGCTCAAAGATCATGCTATATATAGTGCATCAAAAGCAGCACTGGATGCTCTAACTAGGTCAATGGCATTGGAGCTAGGACCACATGGAATAAGAGTTAATTCCATAAATCCGACTGTTATTATGACGGCAATGGCAAAGGTTGGGTGGTCTGATTCAGAACGGTGTAAAGAAATGTTATCAAAGATTCCACTCGGAAGGTATGTAAATAACTAGTAGACATCTTGTAGTATTATAATATATTCATTGCTAGTAGGTTTTTTTTGTTTTATGTATCATCCCAGAATCACCACACAAGGAAGCTCATTCCACAGCCTATTTGAGGGTATCTAAAGTTACTATTTCTTAAAAGGTAAAAAAGAGAAACTTCTTTTACTACAGTAGAACTCCAATTATCCGAACTCCGACTATCCGAATCGCCGATTATCCGAATCACTTTCAGAAAAAAAATTGTCCAAAAAAAGTCTAAGTGCGCTATTATTCTTCCCCCCGCGAAATAAGAAAAATGATTGTAAAAATTCCTGGTTGTACAGAAGTAAGTGCTGAAGATGTAGGAGAGTGGATGGCTTGTGACACGTCTGACCCTGGTTTTCAAATTCTCAATGACGATGAAATTGTTGAAAGTGTGATAGAAGATGTTGAAGTGGAAGTGGAAGAAGAACTTTTATGCTGATGTTGAAGTAGACGCTGGACCATCAGCTAGTGAAACATTTGCCGGCCTCGAGACTGCTTTGAAGTGGATGGAGCGTCAGCCCGAGTGTGACCACTTGCAACTGCTCACCGTCAAGCGAATGCGTGACCTGGCTGCCCGAAAACGGATGAAGACCGCAAAAAAGCTTACATTGACGGAGATGTTTGAAAAACAATGATTTTTATTTCTAAACTTGTACATAAGTACCTTTTATTTATATTTAAAACATGTGAAAATATCATGTTTCTTTCATTTAATTCAATAAAAAAATAGTGCAATATCAAAACGTAGCTTTTTTTCTCTCCAATGGCAATTTTTTAAAAAAAACGATTATCCGAATATTTGATTATCCGAATGGGTCCCGGTCCCCATTAATTCGGATAATTGGAGTTCTACTGTATTAGATACTTACTCTTTATTCTGTGGTGTCTCCTCGGTTGGTGAACAATAAATATTTTGGTTAAGGGACCCTAGCTATAAGCTGAGTGAACTGTAGGGTGTACTAATATTATAAATGTGAATGTAAGTTTGTTTGTTACGCCGGAGCTACTGAACCGATTTTGATGAAATTTGTTAGACTAGAGCGTGAGAAGGGACGTAGGTTACATTTTATCTCCGAAAAATTCATGGCTCCCGTGGTATTTGTGAAAAACTGAAATAGGGTTTAGTTTGCCATAGCAATATTCCTCGAAATTAGATTCATATAGTATTTTGGAAACGAGAGCGAAAACGGTGACCGGAAGAGGAATAAGACATGAGATAATCTTCAATTCCAAAGTTGCTTATTATTTTTAAAATCCCTTTATCGACGCGGACGAGGTCGTGGGTATCAGCTAGTAAGAAGATATAGGAACAACAATATATAATATCTAAACTGTTCCTAACATGATCGGCTTAACCTATTATGTTTACAATACATGTATATATTTACCAGTGGGAGGCTCCTATGCACAGGAAGCCGGCTAGATGATGGGTACCTAACGGCGCCTATTTCTGCCGTGAAGCAGTAATTTCATTCCTTTTAGTAGTAATCTCAAAAATCTAGGCTTACATATAGATTCAAATTTTTCTTGGCAGACGCAACTGAATGAATTAAGTAAAAAAGTTTTGTCCGCACATGGATCTCTGCGCCGGTTTCGTAATCTTCCCCCAGTACCTAGTAAAATATGTCTTGCGCAGACTTGCCTGCCCTCCATTCTTGATTATGCAGACATTTGCTATCCCGACCTTACCGAGGCTCAGCTGGATAAACTCGAACGCCTACAAAATTTATGTATTCGCTTCATTTTTAACCTACGTAAATACGATCATGTCTCCTCCTTCCGAAAAAAACTCAACTGGCTTCCTATACGTCCAAGTCGCAATTCCCACATCCTACACCTTCTTTATTCCATAATTTTTCACCAAAACACTCCTCTTGGTCTCAGCATGAGCTTTCGTTGCGCTCTGCTGTGAAACAAATACTTAATGTTCCTTTCCATAAATCTGATAGCTATCACTCTTCTTTCACCATTAATGCCATCACTCTTTGGAATCAACTGCCGCTTACTATCCGTCAAGCACAATCATTAGCATCCTTTAATAATCAACTAAAAAAACATTATCTGTTCTCTATTTGATAGAATCTATCTGTATGTTTTGTATCCACCAACATAATTCAACAATTCTGAAATGTTAATTATTGTTCCTACTTTTTACTTATTTTACTTTCTTATAAATTTATCTATATTTAAGTATAGTATAATATATTATGTGTGTCTATATTTTTGACACTTTTCTTACCCTTTTAATGTACTGCCTTTCTCTTTTATTGTATTACAAATGGTTGCCTGGAAGAGATCACTATATAGTGATAAGGCCGCCATTTGCACCATATCATGTAATTATGTATGTTAGTAGCTAAGTCAGTTAATGTGGTGTCAAAAAAGTGTAATAAATAAATAATGTGTAAGCATTACTGTTTCGGTCTGAAGGGCACCGTAGCCAGTGAAATAACTGGGCAAATGAGACTTAACATCCTATGTCTCAAGAATCGGAAACGCTCAGAATTTTTGGGGTTTTTCAAGAATCCTGAGCGGCACTGCATTGTAATGGGTAGGGCGTATCAATTACCATCAGTTGAACGTCCTGCTCGTCTCGTTCCTTATTTTCATTAAAAAAAAATGTTACCCGCTCTCTATCATATACAGTATGGTCTGCATACCTATGAAATAAATAAAAATATACGTAATACTAGTCCACAGAACTATCGCAAAATTAATTATTTAATTAAAAACTTTAAATTGAAAAAGTGAAATTTTCAAACCAAATAAATATTCAAATAAATATACTAAGAATTAGCAGTACTGTTTAGGCGACGTACATTGACCTCTGGATCGTCGGCTTCACCTTTAATTTGTTTGATTATTTGCGACGAAATAAAAATTCTCTATGTTCATTATTACGAACAATTTTTTATTTCGGTATAACTGAACTGAACTGTAAATTCAATATTGTGCATCTTGTTTTATATTCAAAAAAACTCACCCGTATTCGCAAACGTCAAAGAAAAAATAAATGTCAAATTCACAGTAAAAACAATAACAATAATTAACAAACTTAAAAACACAATTTACACATGTACACACATACAGTAGTAGAAAGTGTCCATTTCAGCTTGATTCCTTCGAAAGGCAAACACATAATCTATTCGCCCAGAAGACTCGCGATACACTGGTCACTGATGAGTGATGACTGAAGTGGTAAACATTCAAATAACGAAAAAAATAAGTCTTGAATAGGGAATAACCTCACAATTATAGTTTATCGATACTTTTTTACCATTATTTAGCATCCATTACGAAATACCTACCCAAGGATAGGATACAACTATTTATGTGTTATTCGAATGTTATTATAATTTTAACAAATTATAAAGTTAGCAAGTAATTTTTTTACGATTTAACTTACGAAACTACTGTTTTGTGAGTTGTGGGTGGCTAAAAGGGTTTTTTGATGTGACAGAGTCATGCTGTTGTCCTATGACTACAGTACAATCCGACCAGACTCTTTCTGATTAAGTTCCTCACTCGCACAGAATAATGAAAGAATAATAATATGGGTAGGTGTGTTTGTTGGGGAGGATATCTGCTGTCAACTTTTCGGCAATTTCAGGGTAGGGTGTACTCCGGTCCACCGGTCCGGTCATGTCTACGGACGCACCCCAGTATCAGCTAGAACCTATTGCCCGCGTGCAACGCATAGCTGCTCGAATTGTCGGGGATCCAGTGCTCTGTGAATGGCTAGATTATTGGCGTTGCTGGGAGTTTCCGACCAACTGCTTGACCTGATTCCTGCCGCCGAATTCCACTTTCGCACGACTCGCCACAAATTACGATATCATCTCAACCATCAGGATGACAGGCGTTCCCTTACAGTGCCCTTTTCAAAGAACTTTCTTCCTTGACATAGATATCTTTAAAATCAGCCTGTACACTTTTCTAAAAGCCCGGCAATGCTCCTGTGATTCCTTTGGTGTTGTAAGAGAATGTGGGCGGCGGTGATCAATTAACATCAGGTGTCCTGTACGCTCATTTGACCGTTTAATAAATCCTGAGTAGCAACGGGTAAGTTGATACGGTTTTTAAAAATTAGATTGCTTTGTATTACATAACATGTAAGACATTAAAAAACGTTGCTGTTTATTTCTCCTTTGTTTATAATTATTATCTGTTTACTACTTAATAAAAATAATTTAAATAAATTCATTTTCATTTCATTAACTACACTAATTATTTAAGTTTAAGTAATTTAGTAAGCGTAGTGTTTTAAGGTTTTTTACGATATTTCTAGAAACACTGTGCGCTAAGTATTTAAAGTTAAATAGCTTTTTGAATCGGGTATTATTTCCTTTAAAAGAAGCTATTTATCGATAGGTTGCACCCTACCCTAAGCCCGTCCGCGTTCTTTCACTTTAGGACGGTCCGACACGTTTGAAGTCAACGCGAGAAGCGAACAGGCAACATCGCTTGTGTTCTATCGGACAAAAGACCAGCGTCTTTGATCTTGAAGCACGCGGGATGGCAACATCGCATTTTGATGTGCAAAGATTCAAGTTCATTGAATCATTGAGTGTTGACCCAGTGACCTCGTGACCCGATTGTACAATGTACAGCATGTTAATATTCGCTCAAAATTAAAAGCCTACTTTTTGACCTAACTAGTGCACCGATTTTTTTCATGTTTTGTATATCGTCAGCAAATGTTATAACAAGTATGTGGCTACATTTAATTCATAGATTTTTAATTTTATTTTATTTTATTCGGGAAACAAACAGAACAACTTAAACAGAAAAATGCGAGCAAATTAATTACAATTTAAAAGTACCTATTTGTAATGAAAATAATAAATATTAATTAAATATATTGAATTGAAAATAACAAAATATTTATAGAAAATTATAGATGATTTTAGTAATAATATTAATAATAATAGCATACATTTTTAAGTTAATAAAGAGATGCAATATTATTAATTAATTAAAACTAAGACATTTTCTTAATTTGTTCAATCAACTTCTGTATCGACCCTGAAAAGTAATCAATTGAACAGAATTCTTTGTTGTATACTAAACAAGAACGATGAATGAAGGCATTTTGTGCATAGTTAGTAGTGTAGTATGTAAATTAAATAAAGATTTAATTCGCGAAGATTGTCTTGGACATCGGAAATTAGGGCAATTAAGAAGAAGTGGAGAGTCAATCATATTATGAAGAAATTTTAGCCGAAATGTTTGATCCTTTACCTTACGACGTTTTTCCAGAGAGATTAAGTTAGGAACACAGAACACACTTTAAGAATTTCGTTTGAATTTCTCTATTTCTTGAATATGGACTTTGTAATGAGGATTCCAAATTACCGAGCCGAATTCAAGTAAAGAACGAACAAATGCATTAAATAGAAGAATCAGGGTGGTAATATGTTTAAAATTTTTACTGACTCGAAGAACAATACAAGCGATAGGCTTTTGCAGTCACACATCTATAGTGATGAATAAAGGTTAACGAAGAGTCAAGGTGAACGCCCAAATCTCTCACCCATGAAACCCGTTCAATAAGATTTTCATTGAAAGTGTACTAGAATTTAATAGCATTTTTTTTTGCGAGAAAAAGATATTACGTTACATTTTTTAATATTAAGTTGTAAGAGATTATCATTGCAATATTACAATACACAATTCATTCAAATCATCTTGTAATAAGCTACAATCAGAAGGTTTACTTATTGTTTTATATATCTTCATATCATCAGCATAGAGAAGAATTGAAGAATGTTTAAATACTGCAATAATGTCATTTATGTATAGGTTAACATAAAAGGGGTCCAAGATGAGATCCTTGAGGAACATCAGAAGTAACAGGCACGAACGTAGAGCAGTAACCTTTAACTGTAACAGCCTGGCTTCGATCCCTGAGGTATGAAGTAAGCCAACGGAGCAGGTCGCCATGTATACAGAGTTCTTCAATTTTACGAATTAAGATGACAGATTTTATCAAAAGCTTTTGAATAGTCGGTATACACAACATCCACCTGGAAGCCTTGATCCATTGCAGTAGTTGCCTGATGAACAAACTCACATAAGTTGGACTCCACAGATTTATTGCTAACGAAACCATGCTGTTGAGGAATAATAATGGGTCGTAGAATAAGAAAAACACAATCGAATATAATTTTTTCAAAAAGTTTAGCAATAGTTTTTAATTTGGATATGGGTCTGTAATTTTTCACATTTTGCTTGTCATCTTATTTAAAAACTGGTACCAAATAACATTGTTTCCACAGTTGAGGCATAACGCCACTACAAATAGATTTGTGGAATAATAAATAAAGAGGAAGAGATAGAGAGGTACGACACGTCTTCAAAAAAATAGGAGGCAAGCCATCCGGCCCACTTCCCTTATTAATGTTCAGTTTACTGAGGTATATTTTACTATAATAGGAGAAAGTGAAACCGATCCTATGCTAACAGAGCTATACTTACTCGAAGCACTTACACAAATATTATTGTTGGTGACTCATAAACGGATTCAAAATAAATTCGCTTAAATTCATAATATCAGGGATGTTAGTGGAAGAGTTTTTCCCTCGGACAAATGACCAAAGAATTTGCTACAATTTTTAATTTTGTTTTCAGAATTTGAATCTCGCGATCACGCAACAGACTAAACGTATCATAATCAGAAATTCTGTTATAAATTTTCCATTTCCTATGATACTTTAATTTTTCTTTAATAACTTTTATTAAGCATCTAGGGTACCAGCAGGGAAACTTATTAGTACTTCTTAAAATTTTGACTGGAATAAAATCATTTACAATTTTATGTATTATTTCATAAAAAAAATTAACTGCATCCAAGATATCACGGCCATCCAATAATTCAATCCAATTATATTCGGACAGTGCATTATTGATTTCCTCGTAGTTAGCACGGTGAAAAAGTCGAATCATTCTAGCATTTGGCATAATTAATCGTAAATTGTGGATAAAAAATAATATTACCAGAGCTGGGTGATGTGCATTCTCTTTAACAGGCGATTGCAACGGCTAACGGAACAGTGGCAGTCACTAAAAACAAGATCTAAAAATCTACTATTGACATTATGAACTGAATTAAATTGCCTCAGATCAGCAAAATTCATAAAGTTGGCCAAGGCATACACCAGACTATTATCATCACAAAGGTTACTCAGGATCATGACATTGTCATTCCTATCCCACTGCGCAGTCGGAACATTAAAGTCACCCAACACCAAGAAACTATCGTTAGGATAATTTAGCTTCTCATCCGAAACCAATTCAAAGAAATCAATAAGCCTCTCACAATGATGGTTAATATTAGGGAAATAGCAGCAATATATATGAAGTGACCTGGTTATTGCAGTAGACATCAACGATACTGTTACTTTCACTATTTCAGCTGAAAAGTTGCTCAATTGAATGGATGTCGACAAACGAACTGTTATGTTAGACTGTAAGGCGATAAGTACACCGCCGCCCATTTTGTCACCACGTACATTATAATTTCTATCACATCTATGGACAGTGTATCTTGAATCAAAACGTTCGGAATCAAAAATACCATCATACAACCACGTTTCGCTAAGACATATAATATCATACTCCCCATGCAACATTGCCCTGAAGAACTTATTAGTTTTGGTACGCAAGCCTCGTACGTTTTGGTACAAAATGTTTAAATTATATCCCATGATTTAAAAAGTTTAAAGCAATTACACGTACAAAAAAATTCTGTAAAATAATAATAATAACTCCACTATTCCATATTTGCCTGGTATTAAAAGAAAAATTATAATATACATAATAAATATAAAAAATAACTATAATAACAAACATTAAATGGATTCTGCGACTAAAAACCCATTTAAAAGATAACTTATAAACACATATGCCTTCACAAACGTTAAAAATTAAAATTGAGCAAAATGCATTATAAAGATATAAACAACTATAGCAGGAAAACAAAAAGACTCCATAACATGAAGTGCCATAGGCAGATATATAAGTAGTCCTTATACAATTTTGTTTAAATCATTCACATTACATATATTTAGTACAGCACTATTTTCGGAACGTCTTAACATTATACTGCAATTTTTTATCCAAACATATTTATAATTCTTCTCCTTTGCTATTTTTTTTACAGATAGCAGCAAGGTTTTATTTGAACTTGTTAGATGCTCGTTAAAGTAAACATTATTATAGTTGTTTGAAAAACCTAAATCTTTACATCTTTAGTTTTCTTGCTTGTGCAAGGAATTCATCTTTTTTCCATCGACTTGAAAATTAAGTTGTAAAATACATACTGTATATCTTTGTTTCAGATTCGGCGAAGTATCGGAAGTTGTAAATGCTGTTGTTTTCCTATTAAGCGATAGATCCAGTATGATAACAGGAGTTCAGTTGCCTGTGGATGGCGGCTTCCTTGCAACATAATATTAATTATAAGCACCATTGAAAGATCTGCTAACGTTATGTTACCAAAGAAATATAATTCTTATTGAGTCGTTATTTTTTAATGTTGCCATAAATTAAACTTATCATTGTAAATGTTTAAATGCGATTTCGATTTTTTTTTAGAAGCAATATTGATTTACTAATTATGAATGTGCTATATTTTTAAATTAAATTATATTGAGAATGGTTTTGTACCTAATTTAACAATATCATAAGACCAATTTGTAATGTGAAGACAAGAAGTAATTTTTCATTTAAATTGGCTATCGACTTTAGAACCCATAGACTCTTAATAAAGGGTGTACACGTTCACGTACCACATTAGAAAAAGATCTTATATAAGGCAGTAGCGAATATTTACAATATGTAATTATTTGCTCACTTCAGTGGGTTCATTAAATTTACCAGTGGGAGGCTTGTTTGCACAAGATGCCTGCTATATTATGGGTACCGCAACGGCGCCTATTTCTGCCGTGAAACAGTAATTTGTAAGCATTACTGTGTTTCGGTCTGAAGGGCGCCGTAGCTAGTGAAATTACTGGGCAAATGGGACCTAACATCTTATGTCTCAAGGTGACGAGCCCAGTTGTAACGCCACTCAGAACTTTTTGGTTTTTCAAGAATCCTAAGCGGCACTGCATTGTTATTGGGCAAGGCGTATCAATTACCATCAGCTAAACGTCCTGCTCGTCTCGTCCCTAATTTTCATAAAAAAATTGCGAATTAGGTATTATGAGTCTATTCTGTTACAAGGTCAAATCTCAAATAATCCCATTTGACAATATCTTTTAGAATATTATACAATATACTTACTTAAAGATAAACTTTAACGGCCGTACAAATAAAAATGGTATAAAAGCCACGTATTCATTAGTAAACATTTGTTAATAAACACTGTTTAGAAACTGTTTATAAACAATGTTTCATCATCTCTGTAAACAGTTCAGAAACATAGGTGATGAACCATTGTTTATGATAAGTGTTGCCGTGCTACGAGTGGAGACGAAACATCTAGTTTATAAACAAAAGTCAACAGGTGTGGACGTGTTTTGCGCGAGTTTATAAACATGGAGGTAGTGAGGTCCAACAAACAAATTTCGAAGCTTACTGTGCTTTATCACCAACGTAGTATTCTTTGGAACGCCTCAAATAAAGACTATAAAGATAAATTAAAAAAATAATAATGCTTGGACCGACATTTCAGCAGAATTGCATATATCGCAAAAAGAAGTGGAAACAAAGATGTATATTCTACGCTCATAATTTAGTCGTGAAAAGAAAAAAATTAAAACATCAAAAAGGACTGGAAGCGGTTCCGAGGAAGTGATTAAAAGCAAATGGCAGTGGTTTGAATCGCTGCAATTTTTATTGTGTGGTGCAACAACGTCTGGAACATCAGATACAATGGGAACAGTGAGTAGTTTTTATATTATCTGTTATCTGTCAAATCCATACAAAAAGTCTTAAAATGTCTGTCAAGTGTTTTCTAAAAGCTAACGCAGTTTAAGGGGCTCTTGTAGCAACTATTTAGGTATTTTAAGGGGTGAGACAGGCAGGCGAAGTGTGTGCGCTCACCGCGCCCTTCACTTGGAGATCCAAACAAATCCCCTCCACGGCCCCACTGACGAAACAAAACGCGAGCAACGCGCGGGGAGCAAAGAACCACCCCGCGCTGCTCGCTTTTTGTTTTTGATTGCAAGGTATCAATTTATAAAATAAATAAGAGATTAGACCTACAAAATACAAAAACCTCTGAAAATAGTGACTTGTATTATATTTGTAATTATTTTAATCAACTTCCTACTAGGGTCTTGTTAATTTTAAATGAAGCGAAACTGAATATTATAATCTTAACTTTATTTGGCAAAGTATAGATAGGTACATATAGGTTTGTCTCTTACAACCGTAGCAGCGAGTGGTGGGTGTCTTGCAACAGTTTGTAAATCTAACATATTGCTGTGAGTACCATATATCTTCATAATCGAATGTTCCTGATGGAGTATACAAAGCACGAGACAGTTTATTGCGTCTTAAAAAGTTATGCAAATATACACATGACATTGTTACTATTTCACAAGTAGCAGGCTTAAGAGGTATGGCTTTTCTGAAAACGCGAAAGACAGTACTTAATATGCCAAACACATTTTCTACTATCCTTCTTGATCTGGAAAGTCGGTAGTTGTAAATGCGCTTAATTGTTCCTCGATTGTGAATACCAGGATATGGCTTCATAATATTTTCAGATAAGGCAAATGCGCTGTCCCCTATTATTACATAAGGGCAGATTTGGACTATTTGGTGTAATTGGTTGTGGTTGTGGAATATTTAAATTATTTTGAGTCAATGCGTCGTAAAATGGAGTTTCCAGAAATACTCCACTGTCGGAAGATCTGCCTTTAGCACCACAGTTCGCATATATAAAGTTGTAATCTGCATCGACTATTGCGAGTAGTACAACACTGAATTGTTCTTTATAGTTGAAAAAGTCACTGCCAGAGTTACACGGTGCTTCAATAACAATATGTTTTCCATCAATGGATCCAATGCAATGAGGAAAATTCCATTATAATTCGAACTGGCGGGCTTTATTTTTCCATTCTTGTTCAGTATTTGGGACCTGTAATAAATGAAACAATAATAATAATTACAGGATGGGAGTGGCTCAATGGAACCGTCGAATTCATCGCTGTCTGAGCCGCCGTCACCTACAACATTACAACTGCCACCGCCGCTTTCACAGTCAAACAAGAGGAAGTGTGACGATAGTCTAAATGAAGCGTATGAAATTATGAGAAGTGCCAAAAAGAAGATCGAGGAATCAAAAGACGAATTTGAAGTTTATGGCCAGTATGTGGCATCTGAATTAAAAAATGTAAAAAATCAAAGAACAGTATTACAGGCCAAATATTATATAAATAATATCCTGCTTCAAGCGAGAATGGGCAATTTCGAAAATAATTGTTTCAGTAGATATCATGGCTATGGATGGCAAGAGTTTGGCGGCGAACACCGCACCACATCATCTTCATCTACGTGTGCTGATGAATCTACCTTAATGTATACACCAGAACAGGAGTCCATACTGCAACTGGTGACGAGTTGCACTTTAGCAACATTGAAGATATAGTTGACCAGTTAGAAGATGACACACAATAAATAAATTTGATTTAGATATTTGATTATCATACTGATTTGTGATTACACTTTTTTTACTCACCTTTACATAGTCCTTTAAAACATTAGTCAATTCCTTACAAACTTCTGGTATGATCTTGCTGATCAATTGTTTTCATATTTTGAAGGTATATGACAGTGAGCCATATGAGTCACCTGTTGCAAGAAACCTTAAAGTAACAAGTAGTCTTCTCTGAGGCTCAATAGGATGCCAAAATTTCGTTTCTTCTTTTTTTTATTGATGGTCCAATCAATATTAATAACATTTCAAAATCAGTTGGTGACATTCTGGTGAAGTTCTGAAATGATCCATCAAATCCGCAGATATATATCCGCAAATAGTTTCGAATCTACCACCTTTTCTTCTTTTTTTTTAGATTAATACTCTTGTGAATTATTATGTAAGCAGCAGAGAGCATCACTACCTCCTCGGGCGACATCCTGTCAACAACTGACAAGTGTGCACGGCCAAGTTTCAGAAACATGTGTTTATTGTAAACTTGTTTAACGCTAGTCATAAACAGTTTAACAACAAATGTTTACTAGTGAATACGTGGCTAAAGTTATAACTGATGATAAACAAAGAAAATGCAAAATGTTTACAATATCGTTGACAACACTGTCAATACAATGATATTTCTGAAGTTTTCCGAATGACAAGCTGCCTTGCAAATAAACGCGGGAAACGTTATACGTCCGAACAAACCATTCGTAAGCAAAATGTCTATGTGTAAACATTTTACATATTCTTGGTTTATGCTTAGTTATAACTATGTCAATTTTATTTGTAAGGCTGAAAGTGTGTTTCTAATATCATAAATACAACTTTTTACTAAATGCATATTAACTCGGACCCACCAGAAAATCTATTTTGATTAATTTTTCTCTCTTCGGGCTTATATAAACTATAAGGAGAGGCCTTAAATGGAATCTACAGCATTTTTTAACAGTTAAGTGAAGCTACTTTTTAAAATAATTAATAATTTTCGTGTAAAAAAAAACCTGACCAACTAGTTAAAGTTACTACCTACTTAGCTAAATGTAGCGATAAACATATTACTTATATTCATAATTATAAGTAATATGCTGTTTATCAAACAATTATGTATTTTGTATGAATGATGTTCCTTTTAAATACGCAAAATACTACTAACTCAAGATCTTTAAAACTTTATTGACTTCCTTATTGACTGCAAAATTTACCAGTTACTTTATAGATTAAGGATTTGTCTCCGCTGCACTTCAACTAGATATCTATGGACAATTGCTTTTTTATAACGGCAACTATTAGATGCTTGTGTGCGTGGCATCTTGACACTCAATGGCATCTTTCAAATTTTTGAAGTTATACTTCTTTTGGCGCGATGGAGAAAAATGATGAGAGAGTGAATTTTTACGATGCGCGCGCACACCGACACCTGAATTCTGCATCGTGAAGTTAGTTCTAGGTGGCATGAAAATCGATAACTATGTTCAAGTTGTATATTCTAGTATTTTTATATTTAGAACACGTGTTTCGTAACAGTACAATAAAACAGTATGAATAAATAAATATTATTTTGGTGTTTTTATTAAATCAATTTCATATACGACGGTGATAGTAGCTATTTACTAATAATTTATTAGTATATCTACATATATTGAATATTAGTGATAAAACTGATTTGAATAAACTGTTTTGAGTGCATTTATAGATTTGAGGTTAATTGTCGGTATGTATCATTTATTTACATCGTTAATTAATAGTTATTTATGCAACTGTTGTGTAATAAGGGGTATTAAAACACGAATGTGGATTTGTTGTGGATTGTGTTATAATACCTAATTATCAACAGTTGCATACAATACTTTATCTACACCCAGAATATGAATCCTCTAAAAGATTCTGAAACAGCTTACAAAACAATTAGGTATATATTTTAGTGGTAATTTACATTTTGTATAATGCAATAATTAAATTTCACTCGAATATTCACAGTTTAAAATGAATCGCTCATTTTTTGTAAACAAAACAATAAAAAAATCGAAGAAAAATGGCGGGGATTCGAATAACCTACTTTTTTTTTACGGCGCGCGGCGTTCTGGTAGTGAGGAACGCGCGTAAACGGAAATGTTCTTTTTTTGAAATTCATACAGATACCACGCATCGAGCAATAAGAATGTGGCTGTCTGTTGAAACTCTTTGCGCATGAAGGGATCGAAAAAAAAACATAGGAGTGTTGTTATGAAATTCAGTACAACATTACAACACTCGTTTGGATGATGTAATGGTTATTAGAACATTGGGTGTTATAATGTTGGCAATAAGCTAACTGTTTTAGAATCTTTAATAGAGGATTTAAAGCATGGGTGTAGATAAAAATTATTACATTATAATCTACAAAAATATTTTTTTTTCGTTTTGTTTTATTTCTGGTATATTAACAAATTTTATGTATAAATAAAAATAATTAATTAATTTTCTATACTTGTTTATATTAACCTTAAATGCTGAGTGTTTATACTACCTTTGATCTTAACTATTTGTTAAAATTTGATTTTTTCCCTACGCCAAAGAAGTATAACTTCTAACGCGTGTACATAAGTACACACACTCTTTTTTTTTAACATACGCTTCGTGTTATTTTACATTGAAATTAATTAAATATAAAATACTTACTGATGATATGTGATACCGGTGTCTTTCTTATTTCTTGTAGTATTATTTTTACAGTTTACAATCCTTAAACCCCGCACGGGACAGCTCTCCAGCACCAGCGGTCAGAAAAAAATATTAAAAAAAATAGAAGATGTTGAGCGTGTATTAGAGTCGGTGGCAGACAATTTGAACACCTGTTGTGAATAAAGCTCGATTTATGTACACCCGATGTTTTTATTATTATTAAAATTTATTAAGACATCTTATTTACTCTTTTTGCATCTCAATAGCAATAACTTCGTAGTGGCATTAAATAAAATGATGCATTATACCATTTTGTAAACTGTATGAACTGTGCATGTTTTTAAAATAGCTGGCCACTTACGTTTTCATACTTTTTTTTACATGAAACACTCTCAAACTATGCCAAAATTATATTGGTATCAAATTTCAATAACTCAAGTTCTTATTTTGTTTTTGAAAAAAGTATCATAGATTAGTAGTTATTAGTATTATTTAATGTAGTTAGTAGTATAGTCTATCAGGAATAAGAGACCAAAAACGCCACAAATTCATTACTTTGTTAGCGTTGTGCACATGAATGTGAAGTAAATTAAAAAAAAACGTATTTTATTCTAAAAAATCATATTTTGGGTATGACTTGGAATTATTATTTTTAGATATTTTTTTCTGAGCGCTGGAGAACTGTCCCGTGCGGGTTTCAAGGATTATCCATTATTTCTGGGACATCCTGTATATTTCTTTGACTTGTTAGTGATTACTATTTGTACGCCACAGCATGCCGGCAACGAATGGAGAACTTTTATTGTGATTTGTAACATCTATGACTACAAATAAATGATCTTATCGAAGGTATGGATTTCTTAGTACCTACATAAAAATTGAAATTTAAGATGACAAAGATAGCATTTAGTGCTTCGTTGTCTATGCTATAGGTTTTTTTTTATAAGTATGAGAGGGTGCAAACGGGCAAGAGGCTCGCGTAATGGGAGGTTAGTATAAGCCATGTATAAGTTATAACACTAGAAATAAGGGATTGCTTGTAACTAATTCTAGTAGGCTCCATAAGATACATAATAGCTTTAAGGGTAAATGTATACACTTCTACAATAAAGTCCCAGCCACTGTTCAGGCATTATCTATAAATAAATTTAAATGTTTTATAAAAAAATGGCTCTGTCGTAAATCCTATTACTCCACTGCTGAATATCTATTTTATAGCAATAGAAATGACTGTACTATATTGTATATTTTTATTGAAAAGAGCGCAAAAAAAAGAATGCTGGGAGAGTTTCTTGCGCCGCTTCGTCTCTCTCAGAGCGCCATTTGTTTCCGAAGCGGTAGTAGTATCTAATAGTATAAGAAATGACATCAAAAAGAATTCTAAAGGAATCAATTTTGAGAAAATAAATGCCTTTTTAAGCCTCATGGACATCCGCAAAAACCAGGGGCCAAAAGATGAGTTGCCGGCTTTTAGGTGAGAGTAGCTATAAGCTTGAAGGTCCCTGTGAAGGTCATATCAGTTCGGGAAAACAGCAGCCAGTAATTGATTCCACAAAGTGGCTGTGCGAGGCAAGAATCCTCCGAAAAACGCGCAAAAAAAATGTTGGCGTCTTGCTCAACTAGCCTAAAATTTTAAACTTTTATTTAATTAAAGGTAATTCATAAGAACATGATGCTTTAGAAAGGAGATACAATAATGATAAGTGTGGGTACTTAATATTATTGACATTAATACTTTGTAGATTATGTGCTTATAAATTTAGTTATCTTAACTTGTGCGTTCGTTCATTGGATAGATGTTGGTTGTCAAGAGCACGAGATAAGAAATATTTTGTCTAATAAACATTGCCGTAGTGGACAAGACAAAGAGTGAATAAAATATGGAAAAATATTTTGAAAATAGAAGAATTTTAGTGACCGGAGGATGTTCAGGTACCTACACAATTTTACTTTTATATTAAATTTCACAATGAACAGCAGTCAATAACTTTGCTAATCTTTTTATAAACAAGTTCCTGTAAAATATTTTTGTCATAAAGTTGTCTTCTCATTCAAGTTGGTTCAAGCAATAATAGAAAATAAAAATAACCACCCATTAGAAAATAGTATTTACAACCGACTTCGGAAATTAGGAAGTTTTCAATTCGTGTGTCGCTACTTATATGTACCTAAGTATGTATTCGTAAATTCTTATGTATAAAATGCTTTACAATAAATAGAAGGGCCTGGAACATTTATGAACAAGTGAGATTATTTTAATATTGTTTACTAATTAGTTTTTTTTTCATAAATGTGCTAAGTAAGTACCTAATGTTACCAATAAAGTAGTGTTTTGGTAAATTTAAAATAATGGCTTATTATTCGGTATTATAAAAGTGAAGTCCTCGAATCGCGACCACGTACCGCAAGACGTAGTGTTGGTAGGCCCCCTACAAGATGGACCGACGATCTGGTCAAAATTTTTTTTATGAAAATATGGGACAAGACGAGCAGGACGTACAGCTGATGGTGATTGATACGCCCTGTCCATTACAATGCAGTGCCGCTCAGGATTCTTAAAAAACCCCAAAAATTCTGAATAGCACTACAACTGTGCTCGTCACCTTGAGACATAAGATGTTAAGAATAATTTCACTAGCTACAGCGCCCTTCAGACCGAAACATAATAATGCTTACACATTACTGCTTCACGGCACAGGCGCCGTTGTGGTACCCATAGTCTAGCCGGCATCCTGTGCAAAGGAGCCTCCCACTTATATATCACAAGAATAGGTGGATGAGAGGATAGGAAAGAATGAGGCAATCGCAGGACCGATCGTCATGGCGATCTTTGGGGGAGGCCTTTGTCCAGCAGTGGACGTCTTCCGGCTGAAATGATGATGATAAATGATTATATTATTATTAGGTATTGGTCGTGGAGCTGTTGTAGAATTGTGGAGGCGCGGGGCGAGTGTAGTGGCATTGTCCAATCAAGCTGAAGCTCTACAGAAGCTGAAACACGAATACCCTTCAGTTGATATAGTGTCAGTTGATCTCAGGGATTGGGATGAAACGAGAAAAGTGGTGGATGCATTGGGAGTATTTAGCGGTCTCGTGAATTGTGCAGGATTTATTCACAATCAGTCTTTTTTTGATTGTTTGCCTAATGTATTTGACGAGTAAGTAGCATGGTTTTGAAAATTTATAGTATCTACACACAGTACAATCACAGCGTTTTCAAAGTCAAATATAGTTACTTTTTTATGGAAAAGGAGGACAAACGAGCGTACGGGTCACCTAGTGTTAAGTGATCACCGCCGCCCACATTCTCTTGCAACACCAGAGGAATCACAGGAGCGTTGCCGGCCTTTAAGGTGTACGCGCTATTTTTGAAGGTACCCATGACGTATCGTCCCGGAAACACCGCACAAGGAAGCTCTTTCCACGGTGTTGTAGTACGAGGAAGAAAGCTCTTTGAAAACCGCACTGTGGAGGACCGCTACACATCCAGATGGTGTGGATGATATCCTAATTTATGGAGTGTGAAGGTGGAATTCGGCGGCAGGAATCAGAATATTTCTTTTAAATTGCTGTTACTATCATATGTTCGGAAAAAGTAGAGCTCGCGAGAAGATCATAGGTACCTTCAAGAAATTCAACGGCCACTCTTGTCCACCAATAGAGTATTTTACAATGGGTGTACCTAATATAAAAAAAATTAGTTTGTAAGGTGCTGAATCCTATATATGAATCGTGTTCAAAATTAAAAGCGTTTTAAATATCAAAAAGTGCATAGAAAGTACAGTTAAAAATTAATCTGTAGGTATAAATTATCCTAAGTATATTGGATATATCAACCTAAGAGTTTGAATTTATTGTTTGTGTAAGGATGCTTTGTGTACGTACATGATGGTCGTGATTACGGTTATAATTAGTAATCGCATTCAACAAATACAATGCTTTATTAACTATAACAGCCTAACAGGTAGACCTGGCACCACAGTCAACATTCGTTCACGAGTTGACGCATGGCCTTCGTTCCTGTCGCATACCTAATCTTGCCATAAATACAGAAACAAAAAAAAACTATTGCAAATAGCATTTATTACTTTTACAGTGTATTGGTTTAATACATAAATATAAATAGCTTACTCGTGGTGGATTAAAGTGGTCTCCATTGGCTGCAATAGTCTTTTAAACGTTGAGGCCAGTTATCAATAGAAGCACGCACTCTTTCTATGGGAAATTTCTTCACTGCCAATCGTACGGATTATGTACGGGATTCCTAATTATCATGCCGTTTAGAGCAAGCCGTACTCTCTAAAACTGACCATAAATCATTATCCAGACGGCCAGTCTTCAGCTCTGTTGAAGTGCGATACGTTCGTTTCCAACCAAGACTGCGTAGACCGAGCTTTATGACCCGGCGACGAGTCTTGCTGGAAGGACCATTTTTGGTTATTGAACATGGTCTTGTTAAGGGGCTTCACTACCTTCTCAAGAATGGTATCTGATACACTTGTGCCGATGTTTTGATACCTTTTTCACAAAAGTATGGCTCAGTCACTCCTTCATTGCTAATACTTGAATACCTCACCATACCATACCATCACTGAAGTCGGATAGTGTCCACGTTGCACTCTGTCGACTAATTGGGGAGCTTCCCTGAGGAAGAAAACTTTAGAGCTTTGATCATATATACGGTCATTTTTTCATAAAATGTTACTCAATTGTAAAGATTTTCTCATCCGTAAGCAAAATCGAATACCCAAAACCCCACTGCTTTGACCACCTTTTTCATACGAACACTACGTGGACGGCCAGATATTTTTCTATCACAATCAGCGGAGGTCTCATTGTACCTATAATTAGCCCAGTACACAAACATTTTACTAATACCAAGCGTATGGAGAGTTTTAAAAATCTCATTTGGCTCCATACCTACTTTGTGTAATGCAATCACAGCGATTCGGATCTCTTTATCACCCTACTCCGTTTTAATATCGCAAAATATTATACAATGTATTGGCGCCATAATGAGAGAACTCAATGAACAATCATATAAAAATAACAGATTACAGATTCAAATGTAATATTTTGTTCATTTTTTATTGTAACAGTATTTAGGGCCAGACAGTATATTTGAGGTAAGGAGACGCTACCCGGTACAAACGCCGCCGCAAGCAGTTTCAGTTCGGGTATGCAATGAAAAGGCCTCGGTAGTAAAATTGCAGTAACACATTTAATACTCGTAACATATTTTTACATAGTTTCAAATTCTTTTACATTATTCATACTTACATCCCACAATATTTTTTCAGAACAATGCAGGTAAATGTAAAGGCAATTCTCAACATAACCCAAGTTGTCGCGAAGAAAATGGTTGAGAACAAAATTAAAGGTTCAATTGTCAACATTTCATCACAGGCATCTATGGTAGGTAATTATGCTTATTATCTTACTCTTATTATATTGTTATAATTCATATGATCTTTATTGAACTTACCTATAGCAAATTTTGTGCATTTTATACAATTCATAGCAGCAGAACTGTAACATGTGCAGTATATTACTGAGATAAGACCTATTTTTCTATTTCCTGGCAGTAATGTTGAAAGTCTGTTTAGTGTATACGCTCATTAGAAACTCGGGACATCAAGTAACACAATTTTGTTAATTTAAAAGGACACTTACCTGAAGTACGACACTCCATCCTTTTTTAGTACTTATATGCTGTTATTTGGTCAGTTTTTCACTGAACACTTTATCATTGCGTGGCGTTGTATTCAAAGCGCGGACGTAACACAACTGAACGAAAACTCTGCCCAATAGACGCGTAGGCAGAGTTTTACTTCAGAAAAATTTTGAGCGTAATTGTGAGTCTATTTGTTTATTGCAAGTCAATTGAACGACCCTTTGTCGCGCATCATTTGGTGAAGTTCATTCCTGGTTACTTGGTAAATTGTTTGGAGATAGATGGAGCGAATCATGTCTTTTTGTAAGAATGTATGTTAAATAAATTCTTTCATCTTCAATTAGTGTAACTGATCTGTGACCGTACTTTTGAAAAATCTAATTAAACTGTCCTGTTAACTGGTATACCTAGTAGGGGGACTAATAGTAAACTACATCTGAAATTAACAAAGCTGTTTCATTTTTCGTTATCTGTTAATGATCTTGAAGAGCAATAATTAATACATCTAATGACTTCCTTATTTCTGTAGGATGATTCAAGCCTATTTAAATACATTTGTATACATTTTCCAGGCCGCCCTAAAAGATCACATATCATACTGTACGTCTAAAGGAGCTTTAGATGCAATGACTCGCGTCATGGCATTAGAACTTGGACCATTCAATATCCGGGTCAACACGATAAACCCAACGGTTGTTATGACAGAGTTGGGGCGACGTGCATGGGCCGATCCTGAGAAAGCAAATGCGATGCTATCCAAAATACCACTCGGCAGGTAAGCTTCCGGTCCTCCACACTAACCTATGCGAAACATAGCGTCATTAGGCCGCTACTTTACGCCGATATTCTTGCGAGTGTGGTAAGTAACCCGGACGAGTCCGGCCCGATTGTGCTGACTTCATAAGACGACAGCGTGACTCTCCCACTTTTAAAAAGCCCTTTTTCGCCTCTTACGACACTCTTGGGCCGGGACTCCCCTATTCTATTTACGCCCCGGGGAAGCACAGGGCGTATGAATGATCCAAGCTATTTCCTTTAGTCTCTTCTTATAATTTGACTGTTTCCTTCTTCTTAAATAAGCTACTAGAATTACACAACTTTCATTTTGAATGCTCGGGACTTCTGATGGATTGGCCTACATCTCGACATCGAGGCTTCCGCGTTAGGCATTGCGCCCGGTCTACACGTGCCGTCTAATCAAATGTGCCGTTCGCAAACTAACGATTGCCTGCCAACGTTACGTGGCGTTAATATAAAAAGATTCGTCCCCATTTCAACCCGCGGGCAGTTATAAGTGTTTTTTTTAATGAAAATAAGGGACGAGACGAGCAGGACGTCGCGTTGTTGGTAATTGATGACGCCCTGCCCATTACAATGCAGTACCGCCTAGGATTATAGAAAAACCCAAAATTTCTGAGCAGCACTACAATTGCGCTCGTCACCTTGAGACATAAGATGTTAAGTCTCATTTGCTCAGTAATTTCCCTTCACACCGAAATACAGTAATGTTTACATTATACTGCTTCACGGAAGAAATAGGCGCCGTTGTGTGTGTCGACTCACAATCTAGCCGGCTCTCTGTGTAAAGGAGCCTCCCACTGGTATAATTTTACTTTACTGTTACTGTATTATTTTAATACTAACATAAATTGCAGGTTTGGCGAAGTAGAAGACGTGGTCAATGCCATCGTGTTTCTTCTAAGTGACAGCGCAAGTATGATCCATGGTGTCCACCTGCCCGTGGACGGCGGATTTCTGGCAACATAATAAATAAATAAAACCAACACATAGTTTTTCTCATTTTATTGTGCCAAAGGAATCAATACATACTGGACGTTGAAACAATGCAAGCATAATAATAATAATCGAAGCACAATCATATTCGCATATTACCTCTACCATACGCAACACTTTCTTCCGTACAAAATTAGGCTCATCACACACGAAATACTCGTTTGATAACACTGAATGCGTAAAGAAACAAATCAACTTTCAGGACATATTTGAGGGCACGTTGAACAATAACCTCACAGATATGCCGACGCTATTATTTCACTGAGTTTAACATCGAAAATTTATTAATTCTATATAACACTAAAGTTAGAAATTGTACCCCGACATATTGTATATATATTTTACAACACCTTACACAGGCCATACTGATCCAAGATTAAGATATTATTATGCTTAACACATCGCACGGAGACAAATAATTAATGTTGACATTAAATAAAAAATAACTCGGCAACCACTACAACAGTTAAGTATTATTTTTATGTTACCTATTATATATATTGATATTGTAAAAAACTGTGTGATCACTTAACTAGCTTACAGAGTAATATTTACAGAATCATCACGCTAGCAATTCGTTTGTTAGAGCCGAATTTACAACATGACGCGCAGAAAGTTATCAGCTACGAACACGGTCCATATAGCCTACGATTTGACAAACTTACACTACGAATAAGAATATTATCGAAGTAACGCTGGGGCCTAATAGGCCAGTAACGCGAATAACCGTGTTAATCTGTGGTCAAGGGCGTAGCTAGGATTTTGATAGGCGTAGACAAACCAAGAATATACCTATCTGAGGTAAAAAACAAATCAACTTTGTTTTTGTTTATTAATAGGATCCTTTGGTAATATTACTTTACAGTTTGTGAGCAGTCCTGCATTATTTAGGGAAGGGCAGCGATTCCTCGTGCCCGTATATTGCTACGCCCTTGTCTGTGGCCATACAATTGTTTAACTCCGGAATGAATTTCGTTAAAAAAATATACAAATACGCTTAACGCCTTTTAACGCATTCTTTCTATTGTGGGCCCATTATAAGTTATTACGTGTTGGTTTCGCTTAATATAAACGCTAAAATTAAGTTCATTTTGTATTTTAGCACTATTCTATTCTTTCTAGTGTCTTCTGCGGAAGGGCCATCACAATTTCGCCTGTGTCAGTTTAATATAGGCCACCACGCTTAAGGTATTCTAGTTTTTAACAGTACAACTTGAACATTTTGGTGGTGGTAAAAAATGCAGACAACTTCACACTCTATTCCTTAGTTCTATGTATAAGAAAAGTATAACTAAGTGAACTTTGTGTGAGCGCAAATCTTCAACATATACTATATAATATCTATTCTTTAAATTCGCACCAAGGATTTATTATTATTCGTAGCCTTCAGATGACGACACCTCAGTCCATATAATATTTACATCCGGTTACAAAGGACGCATTAACTTACCTCAACTAACGTAAACAAATAGGTACCGTATAAGAGTTAGTAAAACAATATTCACGTTTTTATTTGAATATAAAATAATTTAAAGCTAGATATGTGGTTCGAAGGTATATCTGAAATTCCAACAGTTATATTGGCACATAATATTGAAGTGGATATTATTTTTTTGATCTTAAAAATTATTGAACATTAATCAATAAATACCCACTTCCAACATTACTTACAAACGCATTATGCACCCTACACATAAGTACCTGATATACGAAACGCGACCGTCCGTAGCCTTGGCGGCAATAGGGATTAGAAGTGCCAACACAATACAAGTTATATAACAGAAGCGTAACTCAGCGGTCCCGTTGAAATTTATACCGACGTCTGGGCGGACCGCTAGGGTTGCTACATACAAAAAGTATGACGGCGCGGCGCAGCTAATTCGAGCAGTCTCGGATGCGTACGTCGTGGCACGCAATAGTTTTGTCTTCCCAAGATCGCTTAGCGGCGGTGTAAATCGTGTGTAGGTATGAGGTATGTGTGCGTGCGATTCGATCGCTCTAGTATGAAATTAAGGTACTGTCCTATTACTATTTTATGGTGGCGATATGCCGCGCTCGCTCATGCCTTGGAACTTACAGGATGATGTAATTACGCACGGAGTTTGTGTTGATTTGAAAAAATTTCTAAAAGATGAGGTTTTAAAATTCCCAGACGTCCAAAGCATTACCTAAACGAAACCCTCGGGTCTATCATCAGCCATGGTGAAGAAGACATCACAAGAATAACCACCTGAGGCTTCATTCGACCAGCTAAAACCTATGTGGGAGTTAAAGGTCCACGGACAATGATAAGGATCTGACACATGACACTATGAGAAGAGAAAGAAACATAGCCAAGGTTTTTGAATATATTCTCAGCGGGAGATCGACGTAGCCGAACTGTGAGGAGGTAGGATTCAATCAATCGTGCTCTAAAAAAGAGTATTGTACTATTTCTTTGTAGGTGTAGTTAGTATCTTTTACAATAAAAGTATAGTGACCCTAACTTATCTGGCGCCTATGCTGTTTCAATCCTATGATTTGACACAAGGTATTTAGGGTGTGTTCCGATATGCATTGCGAGCACTGCACATTGCTATCACTGTAGAAAAATTCGTTCCGTTATGAACTGCCATTATACTGCCGCAGTATCCTAGGGAAATATATGACGTCATATATCGCCGCCATATTCTACTGTGAGCACTGGCGTTTTCGAGGTAAGGTACTCGCAGTACTTTGATCACGTGATAAGTCAAAACCACTCGAGTGCCTAACGTTTTATAAACAATACCTACAGTTCAATTTCAAATATTTTTAATATGACAGTACTCCAACAAAAGTTTTTTTTTAATGAACTAGAAAATTTTAATACACTCATTTGAATGCTGCGTCAAAAAATGCGGCTGACGGTATACGGGATTACGTTCCGTTTTAAATAGTAATTAGTAACCAGAATGGCTATAAAGGAACGGCTTCACAGTATACTAAATTGACGTCACACTGTACAGTGGTCGCAGGGCATATGGGAACATACCCTTACTTTTGATTGACATGGTTTGATATTTTAGAGGGTAAACTGGAGGTGTAATAAAAAAATGTGTAACCAGTAAGAGTGTTAATACCAGTATATACTATCAACAAAATAGAATAGTGACCCACCTTAATGTCCTTCCCTCATTATAATCAATGTTATCATTTTATGAGACACTGACAGTCCCACCAATTGTCATACAATCTTTTTCATATACAATATAAATCTATTTATAAAATTTTAAAAGAATTATCATCAAGGTGGATCACGAATCAATTTTGTCGATGCTACAATACAGAAACCATATATGAAAACCAATTTATGTTTGTACCACTAACATAGCCCCTTGACAAATAACATGTATACTACAATATCAGGTTATGCAAGATTTTTTAAGCACAAAATAATAACACCTTCATTAATTAATAAACATTTCGATGTGTTAGATCCAAAACTATCAACTAGACATCAATATTACAAACTAAAAACCTTATGGAATATCGCTGTATAGTTTCAAAATCCTAAAAAGAGGGTAACCCTGCAATAGGCGAATGAAAAGTGGAGCATTTAGTAATGGATGCCATACCAACATGATCTCATAGGACAGCGGGCGGCAGCATCTCTTGAGCCCGCTGAATATCAACTTCTCTAGTCATCTAGTCAAGTAACCCATCCATTCTCATAACATTATCTAATATAGCATAACAATACAATATAACTATCAGTACCTACCTAAGTTATATTTACAATTAAATGGAACCTATTCTCAGTCATATTAGAGATTGATGATAACATTAAAAAAATGAATAATATACATATTGGTATGTATCAAAGCAATAATTCGGGTATCAAATATTACAATATTATAAACAAGACCATGATAGTTAAAAACTGTTTTAATTAGTTTTTCATAGACTTGAGAAAATTCAATATTATTATGTTGTTGTGGTGAGGAGAGATGTAATATCTTTTTGTTATGAGCAATAACAAAATACTTATTTAAAATAATAATTAAAACAGGTTGTTGCAAGTTGTTAAGTGTATTATTTTTAATATGATTATCCAGAATATTTCCTAATAATTATGGTAAAATCGTTACCATTCATCAAAAATGATATAGAAGAAATATTTAAAACTATGACGACCATTTCAACGTAAGTTGAAAATAGCTTATGGCAGTGCCTTAATAAAAAAAAAGAAAGATATAAAATGAATCAGTTTGGCAACAAGAAAGAGCATGTTGCATAGAAAATGGAAGACAAGTTAGAAAAAAACACAATTTTATTGCACATACAATAATCAGTTATCAATAATACATGTTCAAAATTCATGTTACGGGTTATGTTAACCGAGAGTTGAATAACATACAATGAATCCAATCAAACTAATAAAAATCGTCTTAGGTATTATTATCATAAATGCATAAATAAAATAACTAACAAAATTGATAATATTATATAATGTATTCCACATCGAACCTATATTAATATTGTTAACTTAGGAGATGAGACAACCAAACTCACACATTAACTCCATCCAACATGGATTCATTTCATATATTACATCTAAATACAACTGAGCATAAATTGCAATACAAGCTGGTAAATTAAAGGGTGTTCCAATTAGTGATAAGTCACCCTGGTTTAATATCGGCCAGCAAGCGGCAATCAACTGGTACGGACTCACTTAAAATAAATGAGACTTAATGGGGCAACTCAGGTCCAGTTTAAGTCTATAATCATTTACAGTATTGACTGGTGAATGCCAATATTACAATAGATTAACAACGCCACACACATTAGTCGACCATGTCACCCAATCGTTCATGTATCAATGACACTCAATGAAAATAATATGGAAATTGTTCACAAATAACACATTACTTCTGTGGTCCGGTTTACGAGTGATAGCTCACCTCTACTTCTCATTTTGTTTTGATAATATAATTTTAAAATAATAACTTCACTGAATGCTTCCTGTCTCCTAGTTGTGGTCCGGTTGGTGAGGTCAGGAGAGGCGACGCGGGCGCGTGGTGTCGCGGCCTCTTCAGCGAGCGGCCTCACCGCCACTCGGCGGCGGCGGCCACCGTAGTGCTAGGTTGCCCCGGGGCGCACCCCACAGCGCCTGTCGCTGCCGTGGCCGTTACTAGAAACATAATTTAATTAAATTATTGCACTGCATGGCTAAGCAACACTTTAACAAGTATAAACTATCTCTGTTATAGTTTGTAAACAATCTTTAGTACAGTTCACGATAGCCCTGTTTCGCAGCCAATTAGTTATTTTTTCTATGATAATAAGGGACGAGACGTGCGGGACGTTCAGCTGATGGTAATTGATACGCCCTGCCCATTACAAAGCGAGTGTCGCAGGATTGTTGAAAAACCAGAAATTCTTATTGGCACTACAATTGCGCTCGACACCTTGAGACATAAGATGTTAAGTCTCATTAATTTCACCAGATACGGCGCCCTTCAGACCGGAACACAATAATGCTTACACATAATTTTTCACGGCAGAAATAGGCGCTGTTGTGGTACCCATAATTTAGACGGCATCATGCGCAAAGGAGCATTCCACTAGTAAACTATAGCTCAGTACTAATATAGATTCATTTCATGGATCTTAATAGATCTAGTGCAGTGAACTGACGTATCTCAAGTGGATAAAGAATTAGTCTACCCAAACAGCAATCACTGTTAGTATTCAATCCAGAAGCGTGCATTCCAAGCCAATAGGCATAGCCTACCTACCATATTTAGATTCTAAATAATATACCTACACTAGATTCCAAGTTAATTCAGATAAATTTAGTTCTTTTATTCGATAATCAAACTTCTATTGAACACCCAACCAAAATTTATTTGTTAAGGTTATACAACCACAGCAAAAAATATACAATGATTATGTAAATCGTTCTTAAATATGACCATCTATTCTATTCTATTCTTCCTACTGTGGCTTCTGTGGAAGATATACCACAGATTTGCAAGAATCACGTTAGATTAGACTACCAAGCTTTGAGTATGTGTCTTCTAAGTTTAACGGTAATAATCGGTGTTCAGATTACATAAAGTTTAATTTTCTAATAATATCTGAAACAAATAATATACATGCTTGTAAGACTATAAATGACATACACAAATAGAAATACTTAAATAATTAATTAATATAAGTACTAAATAATATTTACAACTTAATCTTATTTATTTTAATATATTTACACAAAATATTTACAAAAGGAGTGTAAATATATGACCATCGCAATTTGACTTCTTTGGCACTTCTCGGGTAGGCAAGCTTATGATAGACAACAGAACTGACAACTATAGCTGTCACGGATTAAACCACCGAAAGAAATTATATCTACATTATGATTTATGAGTAATTATTATGACGTATCTCATTCGCTTACTGTCCGAGTTTCAACCTTATTGCGCTCCCATAAGAGTTTTGACATCGCACATGACGTGATTCATGATTGTGAGATATAAAATATGACATTTCCGGAAATAAAAATACATTGTTTAGTAATCAACAATAACAGCGCCATTTTTTTAGTTGTGTTTTCGTGTACTTTATATCAGGGGCGTGAATTATTAAACTAATTACATTAGTTATTTGTTTTGTGTTGTTTTGTTTATTGTTAATTATAATTAGTAAAAACGAGTTGCGGTGTGTTTTGTGTTTAAAATTGGTAACAAGAAAGGAATTAAAATATAATGGACAAATTCCAGTGTCTCGATTGTGGCGAAAATACGATTTGTTTACAGAAATTAGGTACCCACGCATCCTTTTTAATTTAATTTATTGTTCTACTTGACCTGCTGTTTATTTTCTACAACGAAGACTGTGTGGAATGATATTGGTTACGGTGACTTGAATAATTTGACATACCTTGCTAAAAAACACGATCAATCGGACAGAACGGTAGAAAAAAGTGAATTTATATTTATCCTTATAACAGGAACTAAATTTTTAAATATTAATCGCAACTTTGACTAGTTAGGCTTACACTGCCTACCGCGCTGGAAAACCAATGCACGCCCCTGATTCAATCTGACATGTATTAGATGAAAGGTAAAAAAAAATATGCTCACACGTTTATGACAAGAATTGAAGAGCACAACAATCGCTGACATTACGATGCACGTTAATGTTATTGGCAGATATGATAAGACTGAAAAATAGGGTAAATAGATCCCATGGCCAAGACACTTGCAACAGTATCATCAAATGATAGTAAATACCCCGGTATTAGTTGTGTTAACCCACCCAAAGTAATAATAATAATAATATTGACACACTTTACACAAATTATCTTGCCCCAAGTTAAGCATATATAGCCTGTGTAATGGGTTACAATGCAATGATATATTTAATACAATATACTTACTTAAGCATACATATATTCATATAAACATACTTAATACATTTAAACATCCATTACTCGGAAACAAACATCCATATTCATCATATAAATGCTTGCACCTACCGGGATTCGAACCCGGGACCTCTAGCTTAGTAGGTAGGATCGCTAACCAGTCGGCTAAACAGTTTGTCAAATTGAATTCAAAGTGAACACACTTTCATAATAGTTTAAAAGTTTCATATTAAATGAATGCTACATTTTGTTTAGAATTAATAATCTAAAATTAAACAGTAATAAGATATTTAATGAAGAAATATTTTTATTTTATTTATTAAGGTAAACAAACAGTAAAACATTAGATCTTACGAACTAAAGTACTTTATAAGGTTTAAGATTAACTATAAAAATTGAGAATACAAATAGAAGAGAGTTAAAAAGTGCAACAAACTATAAATTTTAAACAATATAAAAGGTATTAGTTATGTTTTCAATGCTTGAACCATTTGATTTTTAAACATTCCAAATGACGTGCACATAATATCAATATGTCAACTACTTTCAGGTATTCGTCCAAAAGTCTGTAGTTAAATTTACGTTTTAATTTTTTTTTGTAAATGTTATTGCTTTACACTTATTTAAACTAAGAGACAATTTATTTTTTTTGCAGTATTCTCCAAATCGATCCAAGTCTTCTTGAAATTTGATGTGGTCCTCAGATGTTTTAATAGTGTGAAAAATTTTAAGGACATCAGCATAAAGCAAGATATTACAGAAGTGAAAGCATTTGTTAATATCATTAATTAGCAATATAAATAGCAGTGGACCAATTATAGAGCCTTGAGGGACACTAGATGTAACAAAGGTTGAGTGTGATTCGAAGCCATTGATTACAACCCTTTGTGAGCGATTGGATATATACGACTTGAACCATCGCCATAGATTGCCACTAATACCATCAAAGGCAAGTTTTTCGAGATGCATTCTATGCTCAACCCTGTCAAAGGCTTTTCGGAAATCAGTGTACACACTGTCTGTCTGGATAATAGACTCTAAATTTTCAAAAAGATGAGTCACATAGAATAACAGATTTGTTGTAGAGGAACGTCGTTCAAGAAACCCATGTTCAATAATTACATTATACAGCACTGGATGTAAGTGATTGTGAACTAGCCTTTCAAAGACTTTTGGTACGGTAGGTAAAATTTAACATAATTAACAGCCGTAAGATAATTTTTAACATAAAATTTACAGCCTCCTTTATGCACTGGTACAATAACTGCAGAATTCCATAATTTAGGGAAAACTCCGTTTTTAAGACAGAGATTAAACATATAATATAATAGTGATTTAGACGTAGACTTAAGAAATATGGGTGGAATACCATCTAAACCAGCTCCTTTGGATACATCCAGTGAATGTAGTTGTTTCAATACCTCGTCTCTACTTAATTCAACATTATTAATAATTGTTTCTAACGCATTATTTGACATGGGTATAATATTATGTATATCAAGTCTAGTCAAGTATCATATATGCTCCTGTCAGGTATTTGCGAGATTGATTTCAGGTTATTAATAAATCTCCAAAAGTAATTTGTATTTTCACGAATTTTATATCTCAGCTATATTTTGGTTTTTTCTCCCTTATCCAAGCACTTGTTTTATTTTTAAAACTGTGAATTAATCATGGCTTAAACCAAGGAGGAAATTGTGAACCTTTAACTAAACTCATAGGAATACCAATGAAAAAAATTTTTCATGCACATACAGCCTTCCCAGTGGTCTTATTTAAGAATAATTCTTCCTAATTGATTGTAATAAGCTCAGTATTAATTAAACTATAATAAGTATTTTTAAATTTATATAAAATTTGATTTAATGGGAAATATGAGGATGGATGATGTTTATGTTTAGAGACAAGTGAGGTAGGGGCAAAGTTAGGTAAGCAATCATGCACATTTGTATGTCGTATAGGTCGAGAATTCGGTTATTACAGTTTCTGTGTTTATTCATTTGTGTACAATTAAGTAAAGACATAAGATTTAGTAGAATATTAATTGATTCACAATTTAAGCTGCTTAAAGCGGGTTACATATGGGTGTTGCAATCAATCCATTCTAATGTTGGTAAATTAAAGTCGCCGATGATAATCAGTGATGTTAGGGGCTTGAATAATTTGGCTGAGAAAATTCATGATATACATAAGAGCAAATTTCTTGACCAATAGGTGGAATATAACATGCACAAGTTATGCATTTGTAAGTTCATGTACACAATTCCAGCAGTAGATGATCAACAAGAGGTGAGCTAGGAAGTGGAGTACCGGTGACTGAGCCGGAGGCGAGCGGGGGAGAAGAAGTAGGTAAGTCATGTCTCACTGCTGCTAATACTCCACTGCCTTCGAGTCGTCCACTGGCCGCGCGGTCCCTGGCACATCTAAATACCCAATAACGAGCATCAATAAATTCCTCATCAGAAATAATTATTATGCAACCAGGTTTCTGTCAAAATTATTATATCATAATTATGTTGCAAAATGTTCTTATAAAGAGTATGTAAAGAGGATAAGTACAGGTTGATGTTAGAGCGTGTCCAAAACAAATTCGTTAGGCACTTCTTAGGATACTTCAACGTATGTGGAGTGTACCCATTTTACCCACTTATGTACACACTGTTTGTGCTGAGTATGGTAGGTTGAGCGTCCGTAGGGAATTTTTTCTAGCAGCGTATGTGGTGAAGTTGTTGCACGGGAAGGAGCACAGCCCGGGGGTTCTGTGCTGCTGAGTCTCCGTGTGCCGGACTGGTACGTGTGGAGGCGCCGTCATCCGCCACTATTATCCGTTTCGATGGCGAAAACAAATGTGTTGGCAAAGTAGCCCTGGCGAATAGTAAGCAGAAAACACGCAAACAAGGTGTTTTTAGACAGTTTTTTGGTGAAAATATAGCATTCCGAGCTATAAACACTACTTAATCCTGTTACACATATCCTTAAGTCTTATTTGTCGGTTGCTAATGTTTGCTGTTGGTTAAAGTTAACACTCCAGAGCCTTTTTGAACTACCACTTTTCATTGCACTTAAACAAGTTATGACGCGTTATTTTAGTACAACTCTCAGAAAAGTTATTCTTATAGCTTGTACTTTTTTGTGTAGGTATATTTATTCAGATTAGTAGTGAATAACGAGGATCGTAAGCATATAAACTGTTTTCCACGCAAGAATTTGAAAATATTGGCTTTGTTACATAGATGGCGGGCCGGAAGCCGTGAACTCATATCGCTCAAGGTCGCTGGCATTTAGTGTCGCCTTAACTAGAGCCCTTCGCCACATAAATGAACTCCACAGCAAAGTGGACATTTCTGGGTGTACGTGGAGTGAACTCGCAAGGGTATTGTTATATGTAGTATGTATGTCATGGTAAATAGTTGTATGTTAAAATATTTTGTATTTTCTGGTGTGATGTATTATTTCTAATGTAATTTTTGGTTCATTATTTAATGCTATTGGTATGATTTGTTTTAGATTGTTTGTTTGTTGTGTGCATATATTATTTTTTTTTGTTTGTAATTGTCGCATTAGATCTCCTGTAACGACAGTAGCTATGTGTGGTAAATAAAGTAAAAAAATAATTTGGTTCCGAATCCACGACAATTCTGATAGTATAGACACAAATTCAAATATTTTTTTTCAAGAAGATGCCACGGTACCGGATTATGATTGATATGATTGATGTTTTTTTATTTTTTATTTTATGAAAATAAGGGACGAGACGAGCAGGACGTTCAGCTGATGGTAATTGATACGCCCTGCCCATTAGAATGCAGTGTTGCTCAAGATTATTGAAAAGCCCAAAAATTCGTCTCGTCACCTTGAGACATAAGATATTAAGTCTCGTTTGCCCAGTAATTTCACTAGCTACGGCGCCCTTCAAACCGAAATACAGTTATGCTTACATATTACTGCTTCACGGCAGAAATAGGCGCCGTTGTGGTACCCATAACCTAGCTGGCATCCTGTGCAAAGGAGCCTCCCACTGGTAAATTAATGAATTTTGGTTGGAAAAAATATTGACATCTAATGGTGAAAACACTGTTTTATCAAACTTGTAAGAGATTAGAGTTCTTTTTCATAACAAAATTCAACTTACTGTTCTCTGGCTCAGGAATTTGATCATGTCGTCTTTGTGCTCGCTCCTTGGCGCCCGCCGCTACGGACACATGGGGGACACCTTGTAAACAATTTTATTTAGTATAACTAATGACGTTCTGTAGACAATATATAAATAAAAAGGCATAAAAGGCATTTATTTTCTCAAAATTGATTCCTTTGGAATTCTTTTTGATGTCATTTCTAATAACTACTAGATACTACTACCGCTTCGGAAACAAATGGCACTCTGAGAGAGAAGAAGCGGCGCAAGAAACTCTCCTAGCATTCATTTTTTCGCTCTTTTCAATAAAAATATACAATAATGTACAGTCATTTCTATCGCTATAAAATAATCACAATCTAGTCCCAGGCTGTCCGATCATTTAGATATTCAGCAGTGGAGTAATAGGATTTACGACAGAGCCATTTTTTTTATAAAACATTTAAATTTATTTATAGATAATGCCTGAACAGTGGCTGGGACTTTATTATAGAAGTGTA
Source organism: Leptidea sinapis (assembly GCF_905404315.1). Taxonomy (NCBI): domain Eukaryota; kingdom Metazoa; phylum Arthropoda; class Insecta; order Lepidoptera; family Pieridae; genus Leptidea; species Leptidea sinapis. The sequence goes on along the minus strand of NC_066283.1, from coordinate 13,499,438 downwards.
TACATTTACCCTTAAAGCTATTATGTATCTTATGAAGCCTGCTAGAATTAGTTACAAGGAATCCCTTATTTCTAGTGTTATAATAATGAAAATCACTATTAAGAGGACATATCATGCGCAGTCTAAGGCCTATCGCAACTATTAGTCTAAAACCTTTAGAATTATATGCAAGTCTGACACAAAATATCCGTAGATCTGACAGACCGCATCGCACCGCGCCGTACAAAAAGTGCGCCAAAAAAAATATTATATAACCTTCGTGTAAAAACGCGCTAACGCAGACGACGCTCACTTTAGTCTGTAGTCTGCACCTGCTAGTGATTGACTTGTATCATGGCGCTAGACATCGATGTATCGATGTTGGTACAAGAATTAGAAAACAGACCAGCACTGTATGATACATCTTTGGTAGAGTATTATGACAGAAATTTAAAAAGAAAATTGTGGGATGAAGTGTGCAAATTTATTTGAATATAGTTTTGGAACTGAATGTTTAATATGAAAGAGTCCCCTTAATATTTATTCTGAAAGAATAGGATGAACCCACAATTCTCTATTTCTTCTTCTTTTTTATATCTCAAGTACGAAATAATACACCGCAATCTCTGTACTTCCATTGCGTGTACATCCCTACAGTTCTGCCGACGAAATGACCGAAAGTGTGCGTTGAGTCTGTGTAATATCTGCCAAAGATATTTTGCGTGCAATTCAGAATATTTGTGCCGCAGACTCGATAGCACAAAAAGTGTGTCATCTGCGATAGGTCTAATAGTGGAACTACAAAAGTGTGCTTAAAGACAATGTAAGCACATTTTTCTCTTAAGTTGTGTGTAAGCTGTCACTGTCAAAATGAAACCTTTTTTTTTATGCCAATACGGAACGAGACGAGCAGGACGCTCAACTGATGGTAATTGATACGCCCTGCCCATTACAATGCAGTGCCTTTCAGGATTCTTGAAAAAACAAAAAACTGAGCGGCACTACAATTGCGCTCGTCACCTTGAGACATAAGATGTTAAGTCTCATTTGCCCAGTAATTACACTAGCTACGGCGCCCTTCATACCGAAACACAGTAATGCTTACATAGTACTGCTTCACGGCAGAAATAGGCGCCGTTGTGGTACCCATAATCTAGCCGGCATCCTGTGCAAAGGAGCCTCCCACCTGAACTGAATAAATGATTTATATAGCTGCTTATCGACCAAGAATATTCTAAGTAACTGGAGTAAATGCGGCAATGTATAGATATAGCAGTCAAAGCTTATTATGGTTTTTATTTTTGACACACATCCAAATATTGTCGCGTAGCAACGCTTCGACGTATATGACGAGAGTTGTCAAACGTCATATCGTGCAGCAACGTACATGACGAGAGTGTCGAACTTCAAGACATTGATAATTTGAAATTAGCGTAAAAGTATTTACTTTAGACACTGTAGACCCGGGTTCGATACACCTACCCGTGTATGGAATTTTTTGGGTTTTGTAAAAGTTAATGGAAATTTCTAGTAAGTTCGGGATCAAATCGAACAGAAAGAAATGGATGGAAAATGTGTAAGCAGGATAAAAATAGTTAAAAGAATTTTCTAGTACAATTTAAATTTAAAGATGGAATGGGAGAATCATTTTGAAAATAGAACAGATCCGGGGGTATATAAGCCGTACTAAGCGTGGCCTACGGCAGTTCTAGTTCTGACTCGAAAGTGTAAAGAAGAAGAAGAAGAAAAGAAGAAATAGTGAAAAGTTGAAGTGTTCCAAGAAGAAGAAGATAGAAGAGACTTAGTGTTCAGTGCGGTGTTACGCGTTGAAGGTGCCGCCGCCCACAAGAGGAACAGCGGCAGACCGGCGAAGTGCAAATTCAGAAAAAGTGAACGCAAATAAAGACTCGTTCCTATAAGCGGAGTATTATTTCCAATCCCTGACCCACTCTCGTGTCAATATCAAAGTAAAATATTAGTAATACAAAGTAATTACTAGTATATATACTTACCGAATTTCAGCATATTCCAGTCAAAAACGTAGTCATATGTGAACCCCTGCCTGTGGAAGAGGGTGCGGAACAGTTGACGCAGGTGACCATAGTCCGGTCTTTCTTCAAAACGAAGTCGTCTGCAGTACTTCAGGTACAACTGGAACTCGATCGGATGATTCTGTTGAAAATTAAAGTACATATTAAAACATTTTATATGCAACAACAAAGTAGAGGTAAGAATACACAGAATAAATCAAATTCAAATATTTTTATTCAAAATAGGATTTAAAATCACTTATTGAACGTCAAAAACTACCACCCATTCAAAAGAGACTGCCTCAGCCCTGAGAAGAATGGGCGCAAGAAACTCAGCGGACTTTTTTTTTAATATAAAATATGGATTACAATGTGTATCACATTGTATCACACGTACAATAAACAGTTATAATTAAAGAGCCTGAGGGTGTTCGCTTTATTCCCAGTCCGTGGTGTCATTAAGAAAATCGTTTATACTATAATAACCTTTGTGTGAGGCTCCTTTGCACAGGATGCCTGCTAGATTATGGGTACCACAACGGCGCCTATTTCTGCCGTGAAGCCACTGCTCACATCACTATGTGTAAGCATTATTGTATTTCAGTCTGAAGGGCGCCGTAGCTAGTGGGAAAATAAGACTTAACATCTTATGTCTCAAGGAGACGAGCGTAATTGTAGTGCCTATCAGAATTTTTGGGTTTTTGAAGAATTCTGAGTGAGAGTCAGACCATCAGATAAACGTCCTGTTCTTCTCGTCTCTTATTGTCATAAAAAAAAACCTCTATTTTGAAAAATGCACGCACACTAATACAAAGTGCCATACAAATCGTGAGTGTAAGACGCACTTTTCTTTCTTTACACTACACTAAGTGACACTATCTAGACGTAAAAATTATCTAAGCTACTGCCAAACTAAACAGAAGTAGGTCACCAAATAGTAACTGGGTAAAAATACTTTTAGTAACAACAGCATTGTTATCGGATTTTTTTTTTAAATTAAAATAAGGGATGAGACGAGCATGACGTTCACCTAATGGTAATGGGATTCTTGAAAAACCCAAAAATTCGAAGCGCCACTTATATTGCGCTCGTCACCTTGAGACATAAGATGTTATTATGTCATTTGCCCAGTAATTTGACATTACTGCTTTACGGCAGAAATAGACGTCAATGTGGTATCGGATTACTTACTATAATGAACCTTTTATTTTGCTAACACTATAAAAATCACCCTGTATACTATAAATACACCTTGCATAGTTTGTCATCCTGCATACTTTATACATACCTTGCATAATTCGTCAAATGGAGTGGAAAGTTTCTTTTCTGATATCCTCTCATACTTCTGTCGTTTGGTCGCCGCTTTGAGGCCTTGCCACGGCAAGCTCCCCCGGTTAAAGTACATGAGAACATATCCTAGCGACTCCAGATCATCTCGTCGAGATTGTTCAATACCTAGGTGAGTATTAATTGACGCGTATCTAGCCGTACCTGCAACATACACAAATATTTATTTAAAATTTTCAATAAGTAATCTATATTAATAATGAATACGGCTGTATGGCTTGAACCCTTTGCCTGTCCTGAATAATGGACGAAGAAACAAAAAAAATAACGAATGACGCAAACGTCATAAAATTTTAGGAACCAACTTCAACCGGTTACTTTTGTGTTACAGTAATGCGCACGCATCTTAAAATTTCACTCTCATCATTTTTAAATACAAATATAAAAGCACTTCAATGAAACTGCATTGGAAAATATAACGACTAATTCAATATTAATGTATATGTTATATGGTTTACTTTTAATTATTATTATTTGGTTGTACATTGTGATGAACATAATTAAATTACTATTATGCCGCAGTCGCTAATCGTACCCCTTCGCTGCGGCATATATTTTAGCGAAGCGAGGTACACTAAATCAGAGTACAAAAACAAAACAAAATAATTCAAACAAGATTTGATCAATCGGCTCAATTTTCAAATAAATATAAATAGCGCGTGCTAATTTTGAATAATTTGTAAATCATGTTCGTTTTTAATTATAATAATTGAATCAAGTCGAAATTCAAACTTCTGTCTACACAATAACCTAGAAAAGTTCAAGAGCTTTCTATGAGTTCATTTTTTTTTTAAATTGGTCCAGAAATGGCCGAAGAACAATTTAAAACTGAAATCAATAGGAGGCTTCGCTTCGCTCAATAATCTTTAGATATGTGAATATATCTTGTAACAAGCGTAATTATTTTCAAATAATACGCATTGGATGTTATTTTTGCAATTTATTTTAGTAATTGTTAGGATATCATCCCCACCATCTGGATGTGTGGCGGTCCTCCCCAGTGCGGTTTTCAAGGAGCTTTCTTCCACGTCCTACAAAGCTGTGGAATGAGCTTCCTTGTGCGGTGTTTCCGGGACGATACGATATGGGTACCTTCAAAAAAAGCGCGTACACCTTTCTTAAAGGCCGGCAACGCTCTTGTAATTCCTCTGGTGTTGCAAGAGAATGTGGGCGGCGGTGAACACTTAACACCCGTACGCTCGTTTGTCCTACTATTCCATAAAAAAAAGCTATACATTGTCTTAACGAGATTTATGTTGTTATGTTTGTTTTAAACTTTAATAGGCCTTCTTTTTCCTAGCCTCAAAGTTGTGTAGCGATTATCAAATGAAAATTTATTAATAAAAAAATTTGAAATGAAAAAATAAATTATTATTATTTAATCTTATTACTTACATAGAAATTGTAAAAAAACATTTCAAATTAAACAAAGAATTATAATTAAAGTACATTTACAATACTTACCGGTCAAATTTTTGTTTTCTCTGTATGGAATATGCTGATTATTGCGAGGGTCCTTATACCTCTTAGCTAGTCCAAAGTCTATTATGTACACAAGGTTCCCCTTTTTGCCTAGACCCATTAAGAAATTGTCTGGTTTGATATCTCTGAAAAGTAAAATATCATGAATCAATAAATTATTATGACCGTAAGTGTAAGTATGTTATCTTTTATGAACTCTGCAATTGTATATAACATATTTGATAACTGCTGCAAATAAATAATGACAACGTTATCAGAGCCAATATATTGTTCGTGATTATGTGCCATATATATTGACCATACTAAATGAAATTTGAATAAATAAAATAAACCCCAATTCATTATCTTAATATATATATATATATACATATATATATATCTCTTTTGTGTGTATGTTGTAACTGAACTCCTCCTAAACGGCTGGACCGATTTTGATGATTTTTTTCAGGTATGTTCCAGTGAATTTGATATTGGTTTAGTTTCTAAATTCCCACCATATAATATAATTCTCCTAGTCATGTGTATGTTAGTGAACTCCAGCTAACGGCTGGACCAATTTTTCAAATTTAAGATGTGTGTATGGGACATCATCTGTCGGGTCCACTAGTATAGTATAAAACAGAGTAGCTCTTATCTGTTTGTCTATATATTCACTGTCTTCACCTAAAGCACTAACTAATTTTAATGTGGTTGCTATAGTTAGATAATTATTCACAAGAGGTTGTATTACTAAACCTTTTTACATATTTATGTGAATAGAACTAATCAATATGTTGCAAATAAATCAACATGACTTAACGATGGCAGAATCAAGATGTTATAGTATATCTATATCGAATATTTGAAAAACAAAATTTTATGAACGATGCGGGACTCGAACCCACGTCCCTCGAAGTTGAGAGTTGAACAAAGCACACAAGATTTCATGACGACACGTCACTCGAACGGTTCGCTCAGTTAGAAGAGTACTCGTACGGAACGCGAGACTCCTAACATTCTTTTATTCCATAACTATTTGAATAATTTTTATTATTATAACTAGCTGACCCGGCAAACGTTGTTTTGCCATATAAAGTATAATTCACGCGATAGTTTTATAAGTAATAAAATATTGCCTATATTATAGCCTGTACATCATTTTGTTCTATTGTCATATAGTTTTTGCAGCGCACGCAAAAACAGGTTTTCGATTGTACACCTTGTGTTACAAAATAGCAATTTTATTACGGATCCCTAATCCCTATAGCCTTCCTCGATAAATGGACTACCCAACACTGAAAGAATCATTCAAATCGGACCAGTAGTACCAGAGATTAGCGCGTTCAAACAAACAAACACTGCAGCTTTATAACATTAGTATAGATTTAAAATAGGTCCAGATGTAACTAGAGAGCATAATATAATATATGTAAAGTTTGATGATAGTGAAAAAAGCTAGATATGAACGAAAAGGGCCTGGCAAATGGAAGTCTGGAGTCCTGTTTACCAATTATTGTTGGTATGTATGTGTCTGTATAATATGATAATGACGTGCATGAGTGCACTGAAATGACCTCTAACAGAGAGAGATGGCGAGAAATTGTGAGGCGCATTACATCTGCCACTATTAAAATTACCAAAATATACAACAGCTACCAGGATAGCATAAAATATCAAAGCCAATTCATTCATTCGAAACTACCACAATTGGACCATAGAAAACATTAAAATCGGTATCACAAAGCCAATGTTGCCTCATACTGCAAACTTAAGGTCAAACGTTTGCGAGATGCCACTTAACCTTGCTGAAATATTAATCTTTTAAGGTAATCAGTAAAGATGCTAGAATAATATCGAAATTATATTGATTAGAGATATCGCCCGCAACCACATTTACGTAGATTTCATTTACGAATTACATTACTGTCTAACCAGTAGTGCACATCGCTCTACTCGAGTAGCCTGTGTGTGTGCTACACTAATAAATCGTACAGAGCCCTGCGAGTCCAGTAGAACAACGCCTTCAGAGCACTGTTGAAGCTGCCACGTGTTTTTTCAGCTGTTTGCACACGCAAAGGTCGATAGCTTTAGCGCTGTCCTATGTAAAAAAGCGGCTTCTCTACTCCACCGAATTAGAGGCAGCAGTAACAGTTATCTGAAGGCGATAGCCGACAGCGATGACTGTCGGTATGTTGGCCATTTAATAAAAAAATATCCCTTCCTACATATAATTACTAACACAATTATATTATAAGTTTACTAACAATGGATTCTAGGTATCTGAAATAAAAGTTTTATTATTATATCCATTGCACCCAAATTTGTTTACTATTTATTTCGTGTAAGCAGGTTAAACATTGTTGACAGTACTTGTATATTGTAAACATGTGATCCCTGGGCACTCCAATGGCTACTCAGATGATAATCACATAGTGTAAACACCTGATCAGCTTACACTTGGATGACTACTCCAGTGGTACTCATATATATAAAAATGAATTGCTGTTCGTTAGTCTCGCTAAAAATCGAGAACGGCTGGACCGATTTGGCTAATTTTCTTGAATTATTTGTGGGAGTCCAGGGAAGGTTTAAAAGGTGAATAAATATGAAAGTGTTCGGAATTATATAAAAGCAACAATTTTGTTTTTCCTTTGATGTGTCCATACATAATTTCTATGAGAGAATTTATTGACGCACGGTTTGACAGTTCTGCTGTGAAACAATTTCATTACGACAGCAGGGTGCATATTTTACGAAGTAATTTTTGATGTTATGATATTATATTATTGACAAATTCATATAAAAACATTATTTTATATATTATATACAGAACAACGTCTGTCGGGTCAGCTAGTATAGTATAAAAACATGATCCAAGTGCACCAATGAATAATCCTTTACTATGTAATGGGTACAATTGCACTCAGATCACTTGTTCACACAATTAGCAAGTATGATCTGAATGTAATCAGACACCTGTTTATTTATTTTACTTTTATTTAAAAACAAGCTGACCCGGCAAACGTTGTTTTGCCATATAAATTATTTTTAGAGTTAGACTTTTTTTTGGACATTGCTTTATTTTTCTAAAATAAACGTAGCCAAAGTTACACCTTATTACATCAGCTACCTGCCCATAAAAGTCGCCGGATTAGCCGGAACAAACAGACAGACAGACAAAAATTGTAAAAAATCTTATTTTGGTGTATATATATTCATAATATACATTAAGTAAAAAACGGTTATTTCAATATTACAAACAGACACTCCAATTTTATTTAAATGTATAGATAATTCACACAATATTTTTATAAATTATAGCCTATATGTTATTCTGGTGTGTAAGCTATATTATTGAAGTTTCATCAAAATCCATTCAGTAGTGTTTGCGTTAAAGAAGTTCAAACATACATCCAGACATACAAACTTTCACATTTATAATATTAATAGGATAAAAGTAAGCTGAGTTGCTCCTTATTGGATGAGCTATCTGCCAGAGAAAGGGCCGGTCCAAATCAGAGATTAGCCAAAACAAACTTATACTTAAAAAACCAAATTGAATTGACATGGAAATACACAAAATACAAACTGACAGACACTTTAAGATAAAACAGTAAGATACAAAAGTTGGCGCTAGATTATTTGTGCATATTAAAAAAAATCAATGTAGATTTGAAATGTTGGAAAATATCAGCATAGATCGATGACATCAGGCAAACTTGAAGTACCTAGAATAAATAATTACTTTGGCGATAGAACTTTAAAGAAAAGAATACCATATCTGCTTAATAGTTTGCCAGACAACATCCGACGGGAACCAAACAAAAATAAATTTAAAAAACAATATTTATTTGTAAAATAGGCTTTAAGATTTATTTTATGAGACTAGCTCGAACCTGTAGACAAACTGTGTAAACAGTTTTACAGGACTTTGTATTATTTTAAGAAGAATCTGTATATTTATAAATAAATAAATAAATAAAAAAAAAAGATGTATTGAAATGAGGCCAGTTCCGATTAAATAAAAAAAATATTGCCACTTTAAAGCAACATGGCACCACACTACAAGGGTAGATAATATATAATGGCCGGCAACTTATGTACAAAGTCAAAACTAAAAGGAATGAACTGTGAACTCTGGTGTTCCTGAACGAATTTGGTAAATTATGTAGGAATTTGTCAAAAGGCATTTTTCAGCCAAAATCCTGGACAAAACCCCTAAGGATCTACATAACGATCAGTCTTGTGCTACCTTCATCCAACCGATTCCGGCGATCATGACTAGATCGTTGGTCCAACTTAGGAGGGCCTACCAACACTTTGTCTCTCAGTATGTGGTCGTCATTGGACGTATTTTCTGCCACAACGACCATCCGTCGACATATGCCCTACCCACTGCCAATTCAGTTTTGCAACCATCTGGGTGACTTTGATAGTCCTACAGATCTCATTTCTGATTCGATCTTACAGGGAAACTCTAAGCACAGCCCTCTCGATTGCCCTCTGAGCGACCGTGAGTATCCTCATAAGGCCCATAGTTAGCGACTACGTCTGCGTTCCGTATCTAATCACTACACACTAGTTAAAAACCTTCATCTTCAGACACTGTGGTATTTGGGACAAGATGATATTACAGAGCTTCCCGTACCCTGCTCAACCTAATTGGATTCTAAGAGTTGGAATTGGACCTGCCCAACTGGATTACCTGTCCAAGGTCGTCAACCAACATCACTTCAACAATTTCGAGCGTACCGTTCCGAACTGTTTCGCGAGTAGGTACGATATGGACATTAGACATGATCTTCTTGACTTGTCCATGTTCATTTTGAGACCTCTCTCTTGGGAAGTTGTACAGAGGCTATCAAGCATATAGCTTAAGTCTTAAATGGTCTCAGCCATGATTACGATATCATCTGAGAAACGAAGGTGAGTGATGTATTTGCCGTTGATATTAATGCCCAGTCCGTCCAACGCAGCGGTGAACAGCTTCGGCTATATGACATCGCCTTGTGACTCCCCGCTGCAGTCGGATAGGCTTCAATATTAGATCCTGGAGACGGACTGACATGGTGGCGCTTCCATACAAACACTTCAACGCTTCGATATATCGACAATCAATAAGACACCTCTAGAGAGACTGGATCACCGCCCAGGTCTCATCGCATCAAAGGCTTTCTCATAGTCCACGAACGCCAAGCATAATGGCTGGTTATACTCCTCCGTCTTTTGTATAACCTGCCACGGCGTATGTATGTGGTCTATGATCTTTTCGGAATCCGGCTTGTTCGAGAGACTGGAAGTCATCGAACCTGCGCACGAGACGATTTGTGATTACCATAGAAAACAGCTTATATACATGACCCAATATTGATACAGATCTAAAGTTCTTCTATGCGTTTTATCACCCTTATTGAAGAACAGCACCACCATTACTGTGCCATGTTTCGGCGTTTTGCCCTCGAGATTGACAGAACTGGAGGCTTTGATAGCTTTTGGAGGATCGTAAGTATTACCACCAGCTCTCAGAATCGCGGCTGTTATTCCATCCGCACCTGGCCGGATATATCAGTAAAGTTACGGGTCTTTTGGCTCTTGGGTCTCCTGCCTTGCTGGTAACGGGCGCCGTCTGTAGAGCTGCTCGACTTCCCTCAAAAGTTTGGTTTTAGACCTTGCCATCACCGGCCTTCAGCTTCGTCAGTTGGATCTGCCCAATAGACAAGTCTCGTGCGAATTCTTTAAAGCCCTTGTTATGATCTATGGCCGTCTTCACACAATCTGTGTTATGGCGGCGTATATCGCGAACCAATCACTTGGACATCTGTCTATTTAGCTGCCTATACTAGGAAGCATCTTCTGGGGACTGAAGAGCCATTTGATGTCTTATACATCCATATATTTCAGCTTAGAATCTGATATATTTCTGGTTCTATTTGAACTTGAAGAATTTACACTGCTTCTACAGTCCTGTTATTATTATATTTGTCTATGTCAACACAGTCACCAAGGCATTCAAAGCGGTTTTACAATTCGAGTTGAAAGGTGTGTTGGATCTGCATGGGTGCAGGTACATAGACTTCACCAGTCAAGGCCGCTCCAGTTTTGGAATGATATTAAATGTGACTCTCACTATGCAGACATCACTCCCAGTTTTCACCGAGTTGGTCACAGAGACATACTTAATTAAATATTTGTATTTTGGTCGACATAATGAAGTCAATCTCTGGGATCTGGGCTTATTCAAGTCCATTTGCATTGTTCATGAAGAAGCTGTTCATCATATAGAGACCTCCTTCTTAATGAAGTCAGCCAACCAAATTGCCCCACTCTCAACTCATCACTGCTACATTTGCCCAGTTTTGAGTTGAATTCTCCCATGACAACATTGAAGTGGGTCTTTGAAGTGTGAATGGCTGTTGAGAAGTCCTCATACATGGCCTCCACCTGTTTGTCTGAGTGTATCGAGGTCGGAGTGTTAACCTGAATGACCTACATTCAGTAAATTTGAGTATTAGGTACATTATCCTAGTCATCGCACTCCGCACCTCAGTTACGTTGCTGACAAGAGACTTGTGAATGTGAGGAGCCGAACACCCTGGGACAGTTGTTCTCCCTCTGGGAAGTAGAACAGGTGTCCAGAATTTAGGATTATTGAGTCCTTACCCTGTCTTTGGACCTCAGATAATCCCACAACATCCCATTGCTGTCTCCTCAAAGCGGTCTTGACATTATATATCGCCTCATACAACACTCACAGGATTTTAGTGGTGATGGTATTCTGGTGTGACAAATATAAAACTTTGTAATTTCTGCCTGCACCTCAGCAAGAAAGGAGTGACTTACTCATGAAAAATATAGCAAACATCAGATTATTGGATCAAATAGTCTAAGCACAGGTGGTTTTAGTCACAATACTAAAAATCATATCATTGGTACTGTATATTTTATTTTTCAAGATTTTTGTGTCCTGAAGCAAACAATGTTCCATATAAGAAAAGTTCAATTGTATATAAAAATACAAAATATTATCAATACTACAACTGTGAAGTTATAGAAAATACCTGGATGACCAAGGGTTTGAAATCAAAATGGGTTAAGCAAAACAGTGGAAGAAATGAAGCATTTGAAGAAAAAGAGAGTGACAACTTGGAAGATGCTTGGTGTGGAATCTCAGTAAAGGCTTACTGAGGTGAGAAGTATTTTCCCCAATCTTCTTATTAATTTCATCCAAAATCTTTTAAACCATTTGCAAGTTACATGAAATATTATATATGTATTTACAAGAATTAATAAGGAATTTACAACATTTAAAGAGAATAATAGTGAAAGGGAAATGGAGGTGAGTCATCTCTGTCTATGACTCTTGGAGGAAGGTCTCCTATGGTGATAATGATGATACAACAGAAAAAACAATGCAGGATGATGAAGCACCCACAGGCATGAGTTCTATTATATGCAAATAGGTCTGGATTTTTTAATTATTGTTAACAAAGTTACAAAGTTAAACACACTTTCATTTTTAACAGCCTAGTATGGGCATTAAATACAAAATTATGTTACATGTAGCTGTATTCACACTCTACCTAAAAATGTTTTAAGACTTATTATTAGATTCTATAGAAAATAGAATCAAAAATTTATTTAACCATTATAGTTCAACAGTACATAAAGGTGAGTTCAAATACTATTATAAATATGAACCTATAGATATGTAATTTTATAATCTTACCTGTGAATAAAATTTCTGTAGTGAATGTCTTCAATGCGGGTAATTAGTTGATCAGCAAGCAGAAGAACTGTCTTAAGAGAAAATCGACGGGAACAAAAATTAAATAGATCCTCTAATGAAGGACCCAATAGTTCCATTACCATGACATTGTAATCTCCTTCAGAACCACACCATTTTATAGTAGGTATTCCAACTGTTGAAAAGTTAGTATTTTAATATTAAACAAAACACTCAATACAACAATAATTTTAATATTTATAAAAAATATAGAACTTACTGCCTCCTCTCATAAGTTTGTAAAATTTGCTTTCTATATGCAGCTGTGGATGTCTTGTTTTTATGCATTCTAGTTTGATAGCAACTTCCTCTCGGGTTACAATATTTGTGCCTGCAAAATGTAAATAATTCATTAAATAAACTCAATCTCATATTAAAACATAATACTATGAGCATGCAGTGTGTGGTGGCAATACAAGGTATGTATTTAAAGCTATATGGTTATGAACATTGTTATTTTGAATCTAAGAAATCGAATCAAATCTTGGATTCATATTAATAATACATGATGAAGTTGTGTCAGATAAATTATTCATTTACAAGGTAAGGAAGTAAAATTGCGACATATATTTATTGAAACTCATGTCCTTTAAAAAACTTCCATATTTTCGTCTAGGCACGTGCTATACTAAAACCATGGATGGAAGATTTCATTATTATTTCTATAATTAAGCATATGTAACACACTTTTATGCTCACTTTAGAGACTTAGGAATACAGGTGGATAAAAAAATTACAGCTGGGAACTATCTTTCTTTGTTTACAAAGTAATATATACTTGCCCAAATAAATGTCTCCAAAAGATCCAGACCCAATTTTACGTCCCAATCTATATTTGTTACCAACACGTAGCTCCATTTTCATGCTTTGCGTACTACGATACATACTAAAATCACTGCCTACCAAATCATTACAGATCGGCCATATTTGCGAGACGCAGATCTTTACATGAAGAAATTTGTAAGTTATTTCTTCTCTGAAAAAAAATACTTGGCACTTTTACTTGATGTAGTTATTAAAAAACGAGGACGTACACCTAATTATATGATGGTATTCATCAATTGTGTTGAATTTTATTCTTTCCCAAAACAGCACACGAAAAAGATGGTAGGTAATGAGGAATTTTGTGTTGCCACCAAAGATTATAGATTTGATAGGTACTTGATAAGTTGATAGGTAGCTCTACAAGTCTATAGGTATGTTTACTTTTTATTTATTTATTGGCATGGGATGCAAGTCTTTATGCTCATAGGTTGCCTTAATAAGCCATTGATACTTTACATTCCTTATTGTTTAAAAACATCAAGTTGTTCATTTCAATCTCATTCAATTTAAATATTTTTAATCGATTTTCGTTGTGTCACGCCAAAGATATAATTGCACAATTACATATTGTTTGGCATAAACTTCTTGCGTGCGTACAAACTTAAAAATTATCACATACACATTATCACAAATTTAAAAAGTATTAAATTTAAAAGTAAATTATTTTGGATAATCTTTAACGCAGTATTGGGGAGAAAAAGATTACCACGCGATAAGGCTAAGCATATTTAGGCCTTTAAAAAAAACTTAAAGTAGCAAGGTCAAACATACCTACGTTAGGTCACGTAACAAAACGAGACAAGGATAGAAAGGATCGAAGCGACCTAATGTCAAAAAGTTAAAATTGACTGTTCAGTTCCGACTGTGATGAAGTTCCGTTTCGCTTAGGGAAATATGGGTATTCCTGTAGCGCGATCGAACGTCAATTGTTGGGAAATGCGTATTAGTATCCTATGCTACCGACTGTTAGTAAGAATTTTGGAACTAGGGAGAACAAACTCACTGCAAGTAACAATTTTCTTTAAAAATAAATATTAAATCATTGATATAAATGTTTCCCTATGATATTGGGTAATTGTAAGGATCTGATGTCAGAACCATACAACATAATATTTGGAATTTGACAGGGTATTTTCTGATAAATAGAACTCATAATCAGAAATTTTATTAATTTAATTTAAGATTAAATTAATTTAATTAGAGACCAAAATATTATAAGAAAATTGTCATTCATTGTATATTTTTATTGTATATTGTCATTCTTTTATAAAAAATTGGGTTGTTGATTTGTCTGGTGCTTACATGAAATCAGCAATGACAGAGAATCTATCGATTAATTCTGAACAAATAGACTTTATATAGAATTGACCAAAATATTTGACGTTATAGATCACCATATTTTATTGAAAAATCATAGCAGCTGCGGTGTCAATGGTAATCTTATTAGATTACCATTGACACCTGAGAAGGGGCTTGAAAATTGCTTGATAAACTTGGGTTATATTGTCACGAACGTTTATTGGACTTCGGGAGTACCACAGGGCTGCACACTTCGCCCGATATTGTTTGGGCTTTTTCTAAATGATGAAGTTGAGTGTTTCAAATATTGTCATGGTCTTAAAATATGTAAAAGAATAGAAGACATCAATGACTTTATAAAAAAAAAACAAGATTTAATTTAATTTAATTAAAAATTAAATCATTTAAAATGTTACATTATCACGTTTAGCAGAAAAGTAAAAAATGTCAACTTTGCATACAGTATAAACGGGAATGTTCTAGAGAAACTCAACTAAATCGGTGACCTCGAGATCATTTTTGATACAAAATTAAAATTTATGCTTACCACATTTAGATAACATAATGAACAAATCACTGAAATAGTTAGGTTTTATTATGCAAGCTTTAAAAGAATTTAAAAGGTCATCAACCAAAATAGCGCTGTTACGCTCGGTCACCCCTGTAAATAGAAAAGTCATTACATACAACTACGTATTTTGAGAAGAGGGTTTTTTTTCTATTTTCCAACAATCGACTTCATCTTTTATGTGACAATTTTTAAAAATGTTCACCACTTAGAAATTGCCTTTTCTAGTTTTAATGTTGTTATGCATGATTATTGTTTTTTTCTTGTTTTATTTTATTCACTACTCACACATTGAAATATTTAAAGGTCATATTGCTTATTAACATTTTTGTTTGTTTACTATTGTTTCGTTGTTTTAATTATTGTGTATTTTATGAATGTGATTTTATAAAATTACTACATGTAAAGAATGTGTTGTATTTCCTTGCAGTTCTCCAATAAACATAATATATTCATAAGCCCTCGTTTACACCAAGAAACATGGTAAACATTAGTTTTATACAAAACTTGTAAAATACTTGACAAAACATAATTATTTGTTCTAAACAATAAATATTGTCTGAAATACTTTCATTCACACTGTGTTGCCAACAAGTCAAAAACATAAAACACATCTGCGTTACTTATCGGTTTAGATGACATGTTTGATCCAGTCTCATACATTGACAGCGTTCAAACCAGTATTACGTACATGTTTTTAACAAGTAGGTGTTGTTAATTTTTTTGAAACTTATTAACTATATTGTATCCATTAATGATGGATAAAATTGTAAACTTTTATCGGAAGGGACCGCATTTTTTTTCACTACTGGAAAAGTAGAAAAAAAGAAGAAACTTCAGTAATGCATTGACTACTCTTTGCCTTTGATATCCAATGAAAATACATTAAAGAAGAATATAAATTACAAGTAGTTAGAAATCTCCTTAACACCTAACAAAAAGAAAGCGCGTACACCTTTCTTAAAAGCGGGCAACGTTCCTGTGATTCCTTTGGTGTTGCAAGATAATGCCTGCTCGTGAGCAGAAGAAAGATGACCCGTACGCTCGTTTGTCCTCCTTTTACAAAAAAAATTGCTGTGCTGGAGTGATGGCATGAAATTTACTAATGCAATCCTAATAAAATTTCTGAATCCAATTCTGTCTTGTTTGAGGGCAGTGCTCCAGTCCATCTTGTGAGGGGCTTACCAACACTGGCCATCTATCCATCGAACTATGTGCCCTGCCCACTGCCACTTCAGCAATCTTTTTTTCTTTCTAATGCAATTCTTTCTTTCGCAATCATTTGGGCTATGTCAGTGACTTTGGCTCTCCTACTAATCTCCGCATTTCTGATTTGACCTCTACATACTGAATATTCATATAAAATTCCATAAATCGGTCAAGCCGTTTCGGAGGAGATTGGTAAAAACACCGCGACACGAGAATTTTATGTATTAGATAATAGGGGTTAAACTAAAAATTGGCGTTTTACTGTAAAAGTTACTTCGAATTAACATAGATCCATCTTGGTTTGAGATTTTTGAGTCAAACTCTTTGATATGGTACCTATATAGTTATTTTTTTTAATGTGCAACATTCGATTATCGCCTTTCAGTTGTTTTTTTTTAATCAGCTTTGAGAAGACAGATGGATACTTCGAAAATTCAAGTGATTTTTGAATACCAGTTCCAACGCGGAACTAACGCAGCAGATACAACTCGCAATATCAATGTTGTGTTTGAAGAGCGCACTGCTAATGAACGCACCGTGCGATTTTGGATTAAACGCTTTCGTGATGAAAACTTTGATTTGAAAAACGCACCTGTTTGCTATTTCTTTCACTACACAAATAAAACCGATACCAAAATTCTATGTTTCGTGCGAGCGCTCTTTCCAACTGAGCCAACCATTCGAGTGACGTATCGTTAATAAAATCTTGTATGCTTTGTTCAACTCTCAGGTTGTGGCGTCATCTACTTAACTATTGATAGCCCCCAATATTTGCATATTTGGAAATTGACTTGAGATGTCGCTCTTGCAAATCTAAACAATATAATCCCAGAAGTGAGGGTTATCACATTAAAATATTACAAATTATCTCTGTTTTTTCTGCATATCAATCAAATTTTGGACGCCTCCCAACATGCAATGCCATACAGATGACAATACTGACGTTGCCATATACACGAGACATGCAGGTATCTTTCGGGAAATCATCTACCTTTCTACCACGGTCGGCTAAGCTGTGGAGTAAGCTTCTTTGAGCGGTGGTTCCGGAACGATACAACATGGGTAAATTCAAAAGAGCGCGTACCTCCTGTGATTCCTCTGATGCTCACGTAACATCAGATGACCTAAACGCTCGTTTGAAATCCTTTTCAATGAATAAAAAGACCGGTTGCTTCATAATACTGATAACACAAAGATTTCTATGATATTCTATGAGTAGTGGCAATACGACGAAATAATTGTTTTTAATAGATTAATAATGATGTTTATGTTTGGTATAACAGCAACTGATAAGCACTTATCGAAAGAAAGAGACTGCTTCTGTTTTATTTTCTACTTCTATGATTACAATGGCTTTTTTCGCATGTATTCATATTTAAGTTTTCATATTTAATGGTTTTAAAAGAGCAAATGTTGAGTTTCTTGCTGAGGCAGTGCAAAAAATATAATTGACGATTCAAATGAGTTTTTATAAGCCTACTTAAGGCCTCTATCCCAAGAAATCGCCAAAATAGCGCATAATTGAAACCATTTCATAACACTTTATATGAAGCTTTTATTTTTACAAAAAATAATTATATGTCTACACAATACGAGAAGAATGTTATTTATTATATATTTTTTTTTTTACATTTCCATCTTTAATAGACATTGCGAAAAAAATGTACCCCTAACTTTTACAGTTGGAGCCATGTTAATTATTCAATCTAGATAAAAAATTGTATTAAAAATTATTAATTGTTTACCAATACTATTTAACATGACATAGTTCTGTTATTTTTGTAAAGAAAACTGTATTATATTTGTAATAAATTAAAAATATTTCTAATTCTGAATTAAAACTATTGCGATCATGTGCCAGAGAGGTAACCTAGCTCCGCTCTATTCCTCAAGGCCGCTGGCTTGGCTCCCAGCCATAAACAAAAATATTTGGCTTTGGTTTTAATGTACTAAAGACAACCCACATGCACGGACGAGTAAAAAAAGAAGGACTCCGCGCTGTGATATTAGCAAGTGAAGCACCGTTATGCTAGTGAGTGTGCGGTTACGGGGGATACTAGTTACACAATTTTTTTCTCCCTTAAATAATCATATCACTCCAACTCATCATGCAAGGGAAAATCCAGGGAAAGCGTCCTCCCGGAAGACGGCGTACTTCGTGGCTTAAAAATCTCCGGACATGGTTCAACCTTAGCACAGGATCCCTGTTCCGAGCTGCTGTGTCAAAAATAAAAATAGCACTAATGATAGCCGACCTCCGGTAGGAGATGGCACCTCAAGAAGAAGAAATAATCATAATGACAAATACTTATATAGTATCGTTATTACACTTTATCACAACGCACGATGGCATTTTTATAATATTTTATTGAGATACAAACTGATCGGTCACAGACGAGGACAAATCTCATAATGGCCGCCTACCTCCGTGATACGGAGTCCTTATTTTTTTACTAGTCCGTGCCCACATGTATATTTGTGTCGCCATTTTGTATGTACGTAGTTGATGATAGAAACTTACGGGAAACGCCAAATTATTAGAGCTGAAGATACCAGCCAATGCCAACAATAAAACTCCAACTTGCTTCACATTATATTTAATTCATTTAAACACTTGTCGGTAGTAGCCGTGTCGTCGTTACAGCTAAAGTACACATATAACACATATTATATTTTTAATATATCACAACAACTAGGTATTCTACAACATTCAACTATCTACTAATAATTTTTTATAACAAAATATTTATACTCAAGTAAACTAATAAAATGCATAGCAAAATAAATATCCAAAAATAGCAACAGGAAATCTTACCTATGGTAACTTTAAATGAGATTACATTTCAATAATTTCCTAAATAATACTTAAGTACAATAATTTAAAGGGATAAGAGTTGTAATAAACGAATACAAAATAATATATTTTGTTAATAAGTAAACAGCTGCTGATTAGACCAATCAAATGCAATAGATTTAAGTAAGACCTATTCCAATTATAGGAATTCATGTAAATAATATTCCAACAATAATAAAATCAATTAAAATACAATTTCAGGATCAACATCCACATTTTTTATGACGATCAGGTATTTTGAAATACTTGTTGATATTTATTTTTACGGGTCCACGCGTTTCATTAAAAATAATTTTGATTAATAGGTATTTGAATTTCAATGTAGAGTAGGTAATTATTTTTGTAGTGGAAAATATTTATTTTTATTTTATAACATTAGTACGTTAAAAAAATACATATAAAAATACATAAATAAGGTTTTTTTTAAATTGACTCTTGAAATATGTTAGATAGGTAATTTTTTATATAATAGGTATATTTGGAAAAAATAAATCTTAAAATTGTTTTTTTTTTATAATTCGTAAGGTTGCATAATATTTTACAGTAAGTTAAACTTGTATCATTTCTGTGTAGATATATATTATATTATATTTTGTTTGTACAGATACGCATAAGGTAACACATCTTTTGGTACATACTTATGTTAATTTATAGGTTAAAATCTATTAAGTACCTATAATTAATTATGATTATTCTAATTGGCACCAAAAGAGAGATCGAATATCTAGCAAATATACCACAAGGTGCATGAAATAGTTTTTTACTAGAACATTGAGATAGGGCCGGGCCATAAAAATAGAAGCATAGAGTAGGGGACTGCGGTCAATACCCGTCATTTTCTTTAGGTATGGCACGAGCACTGACCTGTATAAATACCACTGAACAGGCTGTTCCATATGTTTGACAGCAAATTTTTTGTGCCTACCTATTTGAAGTACTAATCTGAAGTATTTTTGCATTTTGAATTGATCCGTTCGTTTTCCGTGTTATTTATACTTCAAGAATCAACGTAATAAAGTACACATTTTTTTTGTAGTTTCCCACCATCTATCGATGTTTGCTAAGATTGTCATCACTAGTTTTAGTTCCGCAGACTCTCGCTAGACAGCGCCAAAATGGCGAATATCAAACAGGCACAAAAGCAGTTTGACAGCCGCCAGTCCAGTGGTATATAGTAGCGGTACTAGTACTAGTACTCTAGACAGGGTATACCGCTATAGCATAAAGTGATAGCTACTTTCTATGCCGAATTGAAGGTCCACAGTCCATAGAAAGACACTATGATGACATTAGATTAAAACAATTCTTATACAGTAAGCATTAGTTCCCAAACTCACTGACTTGGTGAATATCAAATGGAATTATTTTACTACTGGTTAAATACCCTGTCACGCGTATACGTATATTTATAGAACATACAATTCATAAAAAGTAATACCAGAATTCATCCGATGTTCAATGCGTATGAAATACAGTAATTTGTATCTACTCTAGAAAGAGAAAACTAAGCGCCGCATGTTCTCTATAAGTCACTCCCTCGGCTGCCTAGGTCTATTCTCTACCAATTCTATGGTTCGAACCAAAGAGGATGTAAATACTAGGTAAGAGGCGGGACTGCCTGAGTAAAAATTTCAAAGTCTAGTATGAAACGTGCAGTAAGATTTCACAAAAGTTTGAAATAGTAATAAGTATTTGGCGACGAACTATAATCCGGCTAAGTTTGAATGCGAACAATTACTTAACATGTAGTGGATTCCGGCTATCTTCGTTTTTTACAAGATTATAGCCGTCATCTGCCAATCTATCAATGACTCCACGTTTCATACGATCGCATTTTTCGTAGAGAGCTGGCTGGTTTGAAAGCTTAACGTGTTGAAAAATGAAAATCACAAAACGTTACAGAGTTACATATTTGTTTTTATGCTTGATTTTTACATTAAAACAAAAATATTTGAATAAATTCGGATAGTACCTGATATGAAAACTAACTAAACTAAATCTGATATTAATTAACATTACTTTTTAATGCAAATGTAAATTAAAAAAGATAAGTATACCGGACGAAATTTTTGAATAATTGACCCAGTAGATTTAAATTTTTATTTTCTTTTTAAATATTTTATTTCTTGAGGCGGTTTGGTTATGTAGGGTTGGATAGGAGTGGTGACAAAGGTCAACATTCCACAATGAATGTGGAGATGTGCTGTGGTCTTCTAACAATTAGAGAGCGTCTATGAAAGACTTCATGTGTCATTTAACTGGAATAAGGTAGAGTAAGTTGACAGGATCTGGGCAAATAGAGCTGCTTAACATGTGACCCCACTGAGAGCCAGTGTGAGTAATTAATTTTATTGTGCATACTGCATACTGTAAATATTTTAAATTATGGACCTCATCATATTTTTATAATAGAAGTATCTCACAGTCAGGGCCGGATTAACCACGTAGCAATAGCTACGGGCCCGCGCGAACGTATTTTTTTGAGTGATACTTTTTAAGATAGTATATTTAATTTACTTGATGTCACGAAAACGTGAAACGTCGTGAAGACACTCGGTAACCGACTACTTCCTATAAAGTTCAATGGCTCTTTGAAAGAATTATCCCGGCACTGCTCACAGTTAAATTACAAGACTGAAAGCTGTTACTATAGTTCTGTATACAATCATCTATAATGTTAAGTTTTGCTCTCTAATACTAGCTAGAAACCATTTTTAAATATTTGTATTAACTAGTTCTTTATAGAAGCGCCAGGTCGCTACAAGTAAATTCTTACAAAGTCTACCATTTAATAGTACACTGCGGACAAAGACGCAAAAAGATAAGATTGATGACCAAAGAGGTTTCTGTCTAATAACACTAAAACATGCTTACGTCGCGCTCAAACTCAAATACAATCCATTTCATGGCGACGCGTGTATTCACTATAATAAGGTCAACTAGTTAATATTAATAAAATATAATTAATAAAGACCACCGAGAAAATATAAGATTGACTATTATTTAAAATGCATGCATAGGTACCTCGCAGGGGATATTTTTGTATGGGCAAGACCTTATTTATACAAGGGTTACTATCTAACTAAGCTCCTTTTCAGACTCACAGCGATGACATAGCAATAACAACCTTATATAGAACGGTCTTTTAAGGTATTTTTTATGCAAATGCGTGAAGACGCCGTTGAAATCGCAGCTATGAGAGAAAAATCCGTAGGCTCAAGTTTCGTAATTTATCAGACCATAGATTTAAAGTTAAGCCGTTAAAATATAGACTAGAAGAAATTCAACAATGTTTTGTTCTAGTGTGCGCTACACATTGATAAACACACAACATAGATATCTAAGTTAATGATTATAATATATTTATCAGATTACGGTTACAAATGCGATGAGCATTTGTGGGTCTGTTGGATTCGCTAAGTTTGCGCGTGAATTATCGTTTGTTTCGGCGTCAACGGCACACGTTCGGCGTTAGATCTTCTTCATCACGTTCAATTGGCACATTGTTGTTCTGTTCCTGATCTCGAGGTATCACGAATACTGGCTCCACGTTGTCGTCCTCACTGTTAAATCTGTAATTATAATAAAACAAATCAATAAATAGAAATATTATGTAAATTGGACAGTTAGAATATTTTATTTGTTAATATTTTGGGCTTAGATCATTAATTATTCGTTTCGATAGATAATCGCGAGTGTCAGACGTAGCTTGTCATGCACACTAAAGTAATAAACCTGGCCTGTTTTCATCGGTTGTCTAGCAGCAAGAGACTCTATCTAGACGTATAAATTATAATCTAAGGGTTGAGCGTCCAAGCAAGATCAGATTTTATGACATATTCACATGAAGGTTAACAAACATAAATTGAATGGGCGTAGAAATGAAGAAAGGTGATTATCCTAATTTACAGGTATTTTTAATGAAAATAAGGGACGAGACGAGCAGGACGTTCAGCTGAAGGTAATTGATACGCCCTGCCCATTACAATGCAGTGCAGCTCAGGATTCTTGAAACACCCCAAAAATTCTGAGCTACACTACCCGTCACTGAGACACTGAGACACAAGATGTTAAGTCTCATTATTCATGTTAATAATTTCAGTAGCTACGACACCCTTCAGACCGAAAAACTATAATGCTTACACATTACTGCTTTGCGGCAGAAATAAGCGCCGTTGTGGTCATTATCTATCCGCCATGCTCTGCATAGGAGCCTCGCACTGGTAAGGAATAAAATACTTACTGATAACGGGGCACCTCTCCCCTCATAGTCCAAATAGCATTTGTTAGAGCCTTCACGTAGTTTTTGGCAAGAGTAAGTGTCTCTATCTTTGAAAGACTTCTGTTATCCTTCTTCACATGAGGAATCACACGACGGAGTTCCTACAACAATACAAAACATAGAGTAAATCACCATTATAATTCAATTAATAACTACAATTTAACAATTATTTTCTCCACAAATAAAATTTGAAAAACAAAATTTTATGAACGATGCGGGACTCGAACCCACGACCTCCGGCGCTCCGTGGCGGTGGTCTAACCAACTGAGCCAACCGTTCGAGTAACGTATCGTTATAAAATACTGTTTGCTTTGTTCAACTCTCATTATTTTCTCCTCAAACTAGTTATTACAATGTATGCAATGTAATGAATGTAGCACGTCTTAAAGATAGTTTATGGACAAATATGATCTTAAAGAAAATAATTATCTTGATGGGAAGGGAATGATTTAATAAAAAAATAGCCCAAGAACGAGAGTCATAGAAAGCTTTGGAGGAAGCCGTTACCTAAGAAGGTTTCCAGTAGATTAATAAAACCTACCTAATGAAAATGTAAATATCTTTTAATATTATTTATTTATTACTAGTTGACCCGACAGACGCTGTTCTGTATATCTATACTAATATTATAAAGAGGAAAGATTTGATTGTTTGTTTGTTTGCATTGAATAGGCTCCGCAACTACTGAACCGATTTGAATAATTCATTCACTGTTGGGAAGCTACATTATCCCCGAGGGTTATAGGCTATATGACATTTTCAAAAAAGTTAGGGATCCCTACTAAAAGTCCAGTAATGTAACCCAAGGTGTAAAAATACGTACGCGAACGACGTCGCGGGGTGTCAGCTAGTAATAAATAAAATAATGTTTTTTTATGAATTTGTCAATAATATATCATAACACCAAGAATTATTTCGTAAAATATGCTCCCTGTTGTTGTAATGAAATTGTTTTACAGCAGAACTGTCAAATCGTGCGTCAATAAATTCTTTCATAGAAAATATGACCATACAAAACAAATATCGGACGACGGGGGACACATCAAAGGAAAACAAAATTGTTTTTTTTATTTAATTCCGAACACTTTCAAATTTATTCACCTTTTAAACCTTCCCTGGACTTCCACATATAATTCAAGACCAAAATTAGCCAAATCGGTCCAGCCGTTCTCGAGTTTTAGCGAGACTAACGAACAGCAATTAATTTTTATATATATAGATAGATTTGGAATAGTTCCCTGAATTATTGATGTATTCCATCATCGGTACAGATTTTTTTAGAATGAAGAATTGTGATCAATTAGGGAGTTGTAATCGATAAGCAATAAGGTGTTTTAGTTTATTTTAGAATTGTTCTGTAATGATTATTATAAAAATACTACACCCTAGGTTTATATAGGTATGGTATTTTGTGGGTATAATTTCATAAACATAAAGGGGTTGCCACGATATTGTCTGTCAATGAATAACGTGATTTTTAATAATATTCTGAAGGTAATACCGAAAAATCGCACTTTATTCTATGATGTATTTAGATCTGAATTTTACACAACTTTAGTACCGTTTACCTGCCAAAGCCACGTCTGTCAAAGGGTTGGAACTATCAGAAGTGTCTAGCTAATGGGGAAACATCATCTACTTATTACCTAAGTATTATATATAAAAATCAGCTTTTATACTATGACGTAAGTAAAATTATACTTTCGTGAATATTAAGGGTGTCACACACCTTTAGTACCGTTTACCTACCAAAGCCACTGCAACCCAAACTCCATAATGGACCTTTTTACCTGTGTTGGGAGCATGCGCTGATAAACTTTCAGCTTTTATAAAATGACGAGGTCTGGGGTCCACGGGCTCTTGCTCTATCAGTAAGAACTCAAAACTTTAAAAACTAACCAACCGTAACGAAATTTTGTAAATTAAATGGGAAGGAAATATTCTCCATCTGGACTGTTTTATATTTTATGCTTGTTGAATCTGGTTAAGATCGCCGGAATAGGTTGGATGAGGGCAGCGCAGGACCGATCATCATGGAGATCTTAGGGGGAGGCCTTTGTCGAGCGGTGGACGGCTTCCAGCTGTTGATGATAATGATGATGACTATCGGAACTCGGTTTTGTGTATCGGATATAAAAAAATATTAAAAAAAAGAAAAAAGAGAGACACAGATAGGATATTGATCTTATTGAAGTGAAGACTTCTTTTTTTTTTTTGGCATAGGAGGACAAACGAGCGTACGGGTCACCTGGTGTTAAGTGATCACCGCCGCCCACACTCTCCTGCAACACCAGAGGAATCACAATAGCGTTGCCGGCCTTTAAGGAAGGTGTACGCGCTTTTCTTGAAGGTACCCATGTCGTATCGTCCCGGAAACACCGCACAAGGAAGCTCATTCCACAGCTTCGTGGTACGAGGAAGAAAGCTCCTTAAAAACCGCACTGTGGAGGACCGCCACACACCAGATGGTGGGGATGATATCGTAACTTGTGGCGTGTTGTGCGAAGGTGAAATTCGGCGGCAGGAATCAGGTTGAACAGCTCTTCGGAACACTCCCCGTGATAAATGCGGTACAAGACACACAATAAAGCGACGTCTCTACGCAACGCCAAGTGATCCAGGCGTTCACAGAGTACTGGGTCCCCGACAATTCGAGCTGCTCTGCGTTGCACGCGGTCAAATGGATCGAGCTGATACTGGGGTGCGCCAGACCAGAGATGACAGCAATACTCCATGTGAGGCCGGACCTGCGCTTTGTAGAGCGCTAGAATGTGGGCCGGCTTGAAGTATTGCCGTGCTCTATTTATGACGCCCAGTTTCTTTGAAGCCAGTTTGGCTTTGCCCTCCAGATGGCCACGGAATTGGCAATTGCTCGAGATTTCGAGACCCAGTATTCCGATACTAGGCGAGGCTTTAAGGGAAGTGTTCTCGAAGAGCGGTGATACGGCAAATGGGGTTTTTTTAGCCGCGATGTGCACTTTTAGGTAGGGGAAAATCTTATGGAAACGCGTCACCGACATGTTCATGACTGGCGCACGCGATGAATAATAATTAAAAAAAATAAATATATATAGTTAGATACTTTTTGGAGGAGTGAAATCTCGTGGGTTCGCGTGCATTGTTGAAATAGAGTTTTTATTTGATTAATATATAAATGATAATAAGTTTTAAAATAAATTGAAATTAATAATTCAATTGTTTTTAAACGTTTATGGATATTTTAAACTTGAATACTAAAAAGTTCTAAGTTTTCACTTCTATCAGCAGTCTCTACAACTGCCAATTTTTTGTAAATAATTTTGATCTAGGGTTAAAAACCAAGAAAGATTCGAGAAAGTTTGTATGGAAAAATGGCTGCCAATAATTCCTCTTAAATAGGGAAGTTATAACCCAAACATCTTTCCCACAAGCACACAACCGGTCCGAGGAATTTGTGGCCTTCAGGGCTGACAGCAAAGAGGAGGTTTTTAGTCGGGGGTAGGGGGTGTCCGCGTAAGCAGACACCCCCTACCGACATATGGGCCCCCTTTTGGGGTCTTCAATACGTAAATGTATTTTCCTCCTCTCCAAAAAAAAGTATGTTTGTATTTATGTATACACGAAATAAGTTATACATCTTTGGCCTAACAAAGGCCTAGTTTGTAGAAATAACAAAATTGTAAAAATATTGCAACGATGGCTTTGACAATTAATTATTAAATAACGAATATGGCTGTATGGGCTTGAACCCTTTGCCTATTCTCATAATGGACGAAGAAACCAAAAAAAAAAATAACGAATGTCGCAAACGTCAAAAAAATTTAGGAACCAACTTTACATAGTTTCTTTTGTGTTCAGTGATACGCGCGCATCTTAAAATTTCACTCTCATCATTTTTTCATCACGCGCCTAAAGAAGTATAACTTCACCTAATAATATATTAATATATATATGATAATCTCGCACCTCCTAATAAATACAATTATAAAAGCACTTAAATTTAACTGTATTGGAAAATATAACGACTAATTCAATATTAATGTATATGTTATATGGTTTACTTTTAATTATTATTATTTGGTTGTACATTGTGATGAACATAATTAAATTACTATTATGCCATGTATAGTATGTGTGTTATATAGCTTCAAAAAGAAACTATCGACATAATCGATAATAAATTACTTCGAACGCGCGGTTGAGCGAGTGCATTCGCATTCGTTCACGTTCGTTGCTCTCCAGTCTCCGTAGGTTTCGTTCCCTCGCGGATATCCCACATCGCCTGCGCCTTCCCGGGCCTCCAGCGCCTGCCCCACTCGTGGTACCCGACGACGACGAACTCGCCGCTGTTCGTCGAGGCC
Source organism: Leptidea sinapis (assembly GCF_905404315.1). Lineage (NCBI taxonomy): Eukaryota > Metazoa > Arthropoda > Insecta > Lepidoptera > Pieridae > Leptidea > Leptidea sinapis. The sequence continues at coordinate 13,471,460 of NC_066283.1, read as the reverse complement.
GACAAACTCGCCGAGCAACTTGCTCGTCGCTGCCGCTTCCGCTGTCGTAAAAATCTGGAACAATCGAGGTACTTGAAAGTGAAAGTCGCTACAAGTAGAGCGGTTTTTAGTTATGCTTCTAAGTACTTGCGAAATATTTCATCTCGGCTTGTAATTGTTTTCTTAAATAATTTATACGTCTAGATACACGTCTCTTGCTGTTAGACAACCGATAAAAACAGGGCAGGCATATTACTTTAGTGTGCGTAACAAGCTACCTACGTCTTACGGTCTTACACTCGCGATGACACTTTGTGTTAGTGTGTGTGCATTGCTCAAGATTAAGTCTAAACTCAATTTTTTTCGACGTTTTCACAGCTGTCATAGTCTATCTAGACGTATTAATGATCTTAGCTCGTCTTATTTTGGTTATAATTGTTTGTGCGCATAACGTAACGTAACGCATAGATTTGAGAGAGATTCGTACAAACCCCGGAAAGGTTAACAATTCGAAATTGCATACTTACATAACAGCTATTTACTACGGTAGTTCTATAATTTTATCGTGACATTTAACATCATAAAAATAAATTAAGTTATCTAAACAATTCAATCAAATTAAGCAAATTCGCACAAAAATAGTAATAACAAATGAAAATGAATTGAAATAGGGCTTATTTAATGGGGAAATAGCACAAATAGGTATAAATAGGGCATTTATTACTCAATCAAAGTGTATATTATGACGACCTGTATAGCCGAGTGGTTAGCGATCCTACCTACTAAGCTAGAGGTCCCGGGTTCGAATCCCAGTAGGTGCAAGCATTTATAAGATGAATATAGATGTTTGTTTCCGAGTCATGGATGTTTAAATGTATTTATATATGTTTATACGAATTTATGTATGTTTAAGTAAGTATATTGTATTAAATATATCGTTGTCTTGTAACCCATAACACAGGCTATATATACTTAACTTGGGTCAAGATAATTTGTGTAAAAAGTGTGTCAATATTATTATTATATTATTATATGATCAATGTACGGGATGCATCCAGAGCAATCATGTCGACGAACATTTAAAAAACTAGGATTATTACACTTGCCATATTTTTATACTTTTAAGATATCTTACATTTTTGTTGCTTTAAGTTTGCAAAAAAAGCTAATAATTTAAATCCGTGGACCCGGTGGATTAGTATAGTGCTTGCAAAACATAATATTATTATATATATATAATATTATGATTATTTATTCAAACAAAACAAATCTTATAACTATATTTACAATACTATGACTACATAAAATTAAAACTGGCAGCATTACCGCGTTGGATACCTAGGCTGAACCGTTGACCGAAATAGCTGCCAGCTCTTGGGCTTCCAGTAGCCTTATTGAGGCGCGAAAATAGTATTTTGAACATTCTCCGCGCCTCTGGGCCCCACGGGGCAAGTGTCTCTACACCAAAGGGCATAAATAATATTATAAATTCAAAATCTAATTCTAGTTACGACTCTTGTTATTTTCTTAGATCGTTCGTCTAGATAGACATTGCTAAATGACTATGTATATGTGTTGCATTAGGTGATTATTGGCATAAACTTTGCTATATTACGGTAACCGTGTCAGAAGAATCAGAAGTTTTACAATATACTGTTGTATGGACGATATGACAGCCCGATACGATAAGGCTACTAAAATTAACATTAGGCACTTAGATTAAGGATTGGTCGCCGCTGCGCTCAAACTAGATACAGCAGGCGTAGTCGCAAAGTGCGTCAAATAAGTAATGTACAAGTAGTACTCGAGCCAGTATCGAACAATGTGTGACGTTGACGTGCCACATGTTCTGTTAAACTTTTCTAATAATTGAAACTAAAATGCCGACTTACGTAGTCAAACTTTGTAAAAATAATACTAGATAAGTACAAGAAATAAGAAAGACAGTGGGATCACACATATAGTAACAATTTTGTATTTTATTAATTTCAATGTAAGATAACACGTAGCGTATGTTACTATATTTGAAAGACGCCATTGAGTGTCAAGATGCCACGCACACAAGCATCTATTATTTGCCGTAATAAAAGAGCTATTGTTCTTAGGTAGTGCGGTATCTAGTTGGAGCGCAGCAGAGACCAATCCTTAATCTAAAATGAGGCACCTAAGTGATAAGTTAACGACGCGAAGTTTTCAACCGAGTATTGGAAATTAATAATTACATAATAATATTCACGTAGCCTACTACCTATAGTACTTCAGTTATTCTTTTTTGTATTCAAAATATTAATAATTGACCACAAGTTAATAAAAGTAGGACATAACATTATTGTAGGTTCTCGAATCTCGTAATCAATTATAAGAAAAACGCGATAAAATCGTGATTAGCTTAACGTAACCGCTTTTATAACCAAAGAGTATGTAAATACTACGTTATAAGAGGCGGGACTGCCTAAGTAAAAATTTTAAATTTAGTTTAGTATGAAACGTGCAGTTAGATTTGACATAAAATTGAAATAGTAAATACAATTCGGCGACGAAGTTATAATCCAGCTAAGTTTGAAAGCGAAGAGTTGCATAAAACATATTTGATTTCGGCTATCTCCGTTTTTTTACAAGATTATAGCCGTCATCTGTCAATGACTGCATGTTTCATACAAATGAATGAATCGCTTTTTTACAAAATGTATTTATAACATTATAAATGTCCCAATTCCTGCAAGTTTAACAAGACGAGAACTTAAGGTATGCAGCATTGCAGCAGCGATCCAATATCAATGTTCACGCATACCTAATGTCAATAGTTTTCTGTCACTGTCAAAGGACCTAGATACATTTTAGTAACAAGCATCTCTGGAGGGTGAATCAAGCTTGGAACTATGGAGGGTAGAGGTAAAGGTAAGGAGAACCATATTCTGTGCTAAGATTCTATGTATCCGAAAAACTGTCCGTCAAAGTGCCTTAAATAAGGGTTGCGCCACATTAGCATCAGGGTAAATCTTAAAAGAAGCGCCAAATATTATTAGTTGTCATATCGCCGGTGTCTGTGAAATTAGATAAATAAAAAATAAATATCAATTTGACAATTTTTGATTATTTTTAATTAATAAAAATAATAAGTAATAAACTATTTTTAAAAAATTGCACATATAATTAGGTAAGTTATTTTTTTTTTTTTTCAAAAAAAAAAATCTTTTGGTATTTACGCCCACTTGGACAACTTTTCACAACACAAATTTTACCCATAACTGTTCTGTTATTCACTTACTTTTACAAAAAATAAATGTTTATAACTCAATAAACGTACTATTCACAATTTACGAATTAAAAGAACTCTAGGTGCACGTTTCTCTATAATAATTCTTTAAGGTTATACTTACTACATTATTTTGTACAACGTAAGTTGTTGACATTTTCAATAATTAACTACTTTAGTCAACAATGATATTACAATTTTAACTCGACAAACTTCAATTAATCTACAATTGCTACATTCATACCATATCCTGTGCCTACACTAGAGCCATTGTGGAGGTATTTGAACTGTTATTTACAGCATATAGCTGGAGACTTTCAACCCTCAATACTTGGAGAGATAACCTCGTGAGTTCATGATATAATACATCTCGACTTACGCCTCAAACGTGGTTTTGACACCGTCATTTTTGACAGGTGTAATGCATTGTCTTCTGTCAATGTCAAAAAGCGTGACACAATTTACAAGTAAAATGTCACTAAGCAATTGTTATCTGCGGTAGATGATCTCAGCATAAATAAGAGAGGGGACAGTGTTAAATAGATTTTAATTTAAATTATTAACACTATTATAAAATTATTGCTTTTACTCAATAAATGAATATTATCAAACACGTCGTTTCAAACTGGCACCAATACTATTTTTACCAATTATATTATATTTTGTTGTGATTATTTTTACTACATTATCTCTTAGCATTTCATTAATTATTGTAATTGTGTATTGTAGGGTCTTTTAGTAGGCTTTACGTCGATTAAATTAAATGTAGCAGTAATTATTGATTAGGTTAGTTAGATTAGATTAGTAATTAATGTTAGGTTTATAATATTGTGAAGTGAAACCACAAAAATATTTGCATGTCTGTCAAGACAAAACATGTGCCTGCTCTTAAATTTGTAACAACTTTACTTGTGAATGTTTCTGGTAAATAAAGCACTTTGACTTTGACTTTGAAAACAAAGACCGACAGCGGCCGAACTGAAGTTAAATCAGAGAAGTCACCACGAAGTCGCCACGTCACGCGTCGTTAAGTATAACGTACTTATACCTCAGTATATAAAGTAGATACCTTTACTTAGGCATCTCTGGGAGATGTTTAAGGCGACACTAAATGCCGGCTACCTTGAGCGATATGAGTTCACGGCTCCTATGTAACAAAGCCAAAATTTTCAAAATTCTTGGTTCGAAAATGTAACATTTTAACAGGTGCAAATTATAATCCTCATTATTGATTACTAATCTGAATAAATGTACCTACATACAAAAGTAAAATCTATAAGAACAACTTTTATGATAGTAGTATACTTAACAAATGCATGATGCCCACAAAAAACTAGTTTAACTGAAAAGAAAACTGGTAGTTCATAATAGCTCTAGAGTGCTAACTTTAACCAACAATAAGCATTAGCAACCTACAAGTAAGACTTAAGGGTATGTGTAACAGGATAAAGTAGTGTTCATAGCTCCAAATCCTATATATTCACCACAAAACTTGTCTAAAAACACATTGTTTGCATGTTTTCTGTTTACCCTTCGCCTTAAGTTGCCGTCGCAGTTAACAGAAGCCTGCAGCACACAAAGTGTAGTAAGTAGAGTACCTAGATTGCGAGTTGCGACAAGCCCACACGAAACCTGGGCATTACGTGACGCGCCTGCACGCTTGATGAAGTATTTGCGTAAGATCGAATGCAGACTAATCGATTTGAACGCTCGGCTACGGGTGATTTTCGAAATTCTCTTATCGACATCGTCATGTTCGCTAGATTTGCACGCAGTGCCTGTATCTATAATAATATATAACTAGATTGGTTCCGGTTCGTAAATGATTACAAAATATTAAAATCACGTATTTGTCGTTATTGTTGCACACACGCATTATGGTAACCATTCTTTTAGGTTATATTTTATAAGTAGTATATATTATTATTGTTGTATTTTATAGGTTCCATAGACAAGTGTCATACCCTATTAAAAGTAAAAAAAGACGTGTGGCTCTCGGGGGCTGCCGCGGTAAAGCTATTGCATAGCATTTTTTATCAACTTAAGCAATTATAATTATTTATTTATTTTATATAAGCAGTATTTTTTTTGATAAAATTAATTTTAAAAAAAAGCAAACGGGAAGTGTGTAAAATTTTACTTGCAAGATTTGATTACAGACAGACAACGGGACAGGTGAAACTAAATAAAAATGCTTGTCATAACAATAAAAATTAAAAAAACATGATAAAAAAATCAATTAAAAAAAATCAAGATGTACCCCAGGCTCGAACCTGGGACCTTCAGGACAAAAAGCATACGTGATAACCGCTGTTCCACGGCAACTGTAATGAGAGTGCCGAAATATCTATATACATCTAGTAAGTAAGTGTTAGGTTATTTTCGTTACGGAATTTCTGGATTCGGTCTCCACGCTCAAGGCCCGCGATAGAAGCTATGCAATAGCTTAAAAAAAACTTATTTAAGGTGAACTATTAACAGAACAGTACTAACTACTATTTTAGAAGTTGATATATTCCAAATTTCCATAAAAAAGACTGCTAAATTTCGATGTTAGCTTCCTGATTAATTAAAAAAAAAATTGCAACTGGCCCGTAGCAAGATATTGGAGATTTTTATTTTCTTTCATTATAGAGATTTATTAAAGTCAGTATTCGCATTTCTTGGTTCACTAATAAATAACAATTTAATAAGTTATTCAATTTATGCGTGAAAAATATATTTTTACGGTGATACAAATTGGTTGCTTGTGCATGTATTGCATTTGCGAGCATAAAAATGTAACGGGTTGTTCTTACATCACTTCCATATTCTAAATATTCCATATTCTACACAATCTATTTCTCATCTATACGTATATTTTAATCTATACGTCAGTTGGTGGTGGGGCTGCTGCTTCGACTGCTGAAGACGGCAAGCGTCGCAAATATGTTGGTCTCAGTGAGTTATACATCTTTGTGCCCTTTGGTGTCGAGACACTTGGCCCGTGGGGCCTAGAGGCGCAGAGAATGTTCAAACTACTATCTTCGCGCCTCAATAAGGCTACTGGAAACCCAAGCGCTGTTGGCAGCTATCTCGGTCAACAGATCAGCCTAGCTATCCAACACGGAAATGCTGCCAGTATTTTAGGTACGCTTCCACGTAATGATAGTTTTAATTCCATGCAGTCATAGTATTGTAAATATAGTTATAAGATATGTTTTGTTTGAATAAATTAATTGATCTATTTCTTATCACCATATATTTCTTATGGACCTTATAATACATCATAATTAAAAACACCACGAATCTATCAACTAAAACTCCTTTGCGCTATAAGAATGAGAAATAGAATTGGCGTTACTATTTTTGTAACGTTCACTTATGATGTATTAGTATGTCTGTTCTCTTAATAATTGTTCACAACAAAACAATACTTACTTATAAATATATTCACAACACTTAATATGATATCATAAAGTAAGAACTCTTACTAAGAAGTGTACCAAGAATACTGGCATTTCCGCGTTGGATAGCAAAAGAGTTCGTATCATCTATCGATGTAAACTCAATCATGTATTTGGCGACATTCATATGAGTTTTAAAAATGGTCAAGAGAGGGTGATAATAAATTTCTGAAACTCTTTAATTTTCAAACTCCAATAGGTACATCATTGATCGACCACATGGCCAAAGACTATGTAAATACTACGTAGTAAGAAGCGGGACTAGCTAAGTAAAAATTGAAGTATGAAACGTGCAGTCATTTTTCATAATTTTAAAATACTATTTTACTGTACACAGTATGGCAATTAGCGACGAAGTATAATCCGGCTAGGTTTGAAAGCGAACAGTTGCTTACAACATAGTGGATTTCGGCTATCTCCGTTTTTTACAAGATTATAGCCGTCATCTGTCAATCTATCAATAACTGCACGTTTCATACAATCGAGTGAATCGCTTTTTTCTCAGAGAGTTTCGCTAGGCTGCACATTGCAATAATAAAAAGTGAAAATCCATCGATAAACTGGTTATCAGAACGAAGTTGCGGAAAATTTCTTTCCATATTACATAAATTTATAAATCGACATGGTCCTAATCAAACCAAACGTTATCATAAATACCCTGGTTCGCATATAAACATGACTTCGACTATTGAATGAGAAACAAAAGGTTCAAAAACGCTACAAAAAATATAACTACAATGTTTGATGATGAGTATGATCTCATGCATTTATAAATGGTTCTCATTAAAAATATATAGAAAAATTAGAAGATATAAAAACAAGCCCGAAAACGTTCTGGTCATAAAAGTGTCATTTCATCGTTAATGAATTTAAACGATAGTTCATTGAATGATGGCACTGAGATTGCTAATCAATAATGCTTAAATGATACTTCATACAAAATAATAAATTCAGCACAAAATAATGAGCAATGATAATGAGAAGATTTTATAGTAAGGCATTTGACAATTATTATAATTTTATTAATTAGACCATACTCTGCTAATAAAAAAGCTAAGAGACACATACTGTTTCTGCGAGGGTATCTATTACATAATAAGTATAGTAAGAATATTTATTAGTTCATCGATCCAAAGTAGTTAAACTAAGTGGGTATCAATCCAAAGAATTTCAACAAACATCTGGCGTTCCTCAAGGCTCTAATTCAGGACCATTATTGCTTACACTATTTATAAACGATTTTTGCAAAAATATTCAAGAATCAAATTAGGTAGGAGTTATATACCTATTCAGAATGTATTTTTATAAACATTTTAGGAAACGAAACTACACTATTATAAGTTAAAAAACCAGATTAAAATTCTTCAATATTAAATCAAACCTTAAAATTGCGAAGAAATGCATCACATCTTTTATTCTTATATAAATTATTAAACAATCAATTACTTCTATCCAAGATTTGATTATGTGTACCAGGTCATCATTGTTGTATTAGTACATATCTATCTATATATGTATATGTTCAATTTTCCAGAAATAATAATGGCTCAAATTCACCTATCCAACTGGTTACAAAATTATATATTAGTAAATTCAATGGTAATATTTATATAGATATATTTTTTTAATATTTTTGACAAATTTCACGAACTTTTTGTACCCTCATAAAATGGATTTATCTAAACTGCTAAGCTTCCAATAATAATGAAAGGGAACGCTGTGCATACCTATACCTATATGATTATATGTAATAAATATAAGAAATTTAAATTTATAAGTAGTCATTGTATTAATTGTATGTTCTAGTTGGTAAAGCTTTTTAATCTTATATCTTTAAACGAGCAATTCTTGTGTATTTATATCTATAATCTGAATCCCGGAAACGGCTCCAATGATTTTTATAAAATTTACTATACAGGGGAATTCGGGGGCGATAAATCTAGCTAGGTTTTGAAAAAAAGTAGTTCTATCCGTGTTTTAATGAGAAACAGCTACAATAACATTAGAATACAAAGGTAAATTTCGCCACTGACTGTAATAGCTGTAGATTGGGTGATCCGGAGAGCAGAAGACTCCGGTTTGAATCCAGATGTCCTTATTAGTTATTTTTGTTGTTAAAGTTTTGTACATTCTTAAAAATCCGAGCAAGGCTCGGTCGTATATTGTTGTATATTGAATAATTAACGATGTAAGGTACAATTCGCATTCATTTACAGATGTTTATAATTTTGATGAGGACTACTTTATTTGATACCTTTGTATGGATCTGGTCTGGCGTTTTTATATATAAACGTACTAATATACGTCTTACATGCATCTTTTTAATATAGGTGTCACAGACAGCCCCCTATGCAGAGGCTGCCTGAGGACAGAAGAAACAGCCGCTCACGTTCTGCTGGAATGCAGAGAGGTGGCAAACTACAGGGCGAAGCACCTGGGGTCACCAGGCGCTCTTCGGGAAGTCTTCCGAAACGTTAAGAAGTTGGGTAACTTCTTGGAGGAGCTTGGCTGGTTGGAGTAGCCTCTATCACGCTACGCACGCAAAATAGGCGCATATGAAGTCGAGTTGCGGAAACCGCCCGTATGAAGTTAGAAGTTAGTTTTCTAATGTACGTTATGTTCGCAGTTACCTCCAGCTTGTTCAATCTTCGTGTCGGCGTCTTCGGTTTTGTTGTCGTAGTACTCAGAGCCGTCGTCGTCGTAATACAGTATCGTCGTATTCGGCGACATCGCTTCTGATTCCGCAATCTCCCCACTCGCCCATTGGGGCATTTTCAGCTCTGAAATATCATAATTAGAGTTTTATTCACCTATTAGGAAAAATTGACGATTGTTATATAGGTGTAAGAAATCTTGTTTTGGTGTAAGAAGTCTCACTACATGAACTCTTTCTTTATCACTAGTCTCGCTACCCGTACTCTTTCTCTATAACTAGTCTCGCTACACGTACTCTTTCTCTATCACTAGTCTCATTACATGAACTCTTTCTCTATCACTGGTCTCGCTACACGTACTCTTTCTCTATCACTAGTCTCACTATATGAACTCTTTCTTTATCACTAGTCTCGCTACACGTACTCTTTCTCTATCACTATTCTCGCTACACGTACTCTTTTTCTATCATTAGTCTCGCTACACGAACTCTTTCTCTATCACTAGTCTCACTACATGAACTCTTTCTCTATCACTAGTCTCGCTACAAGTACTCTTTCCCTATCACTAGTCTCGCTACACGTACTCTTTCTCTATCACTAGTCTCGCTACACGTACTCTTTCTCTATCACTAGTCTCACTTCACGAGCGCATTCTCTATCACTTTCTTAACTTCACGTACTCTTTCTCTTTAAATAGTCTCGCTACACGTTAGTACGTATATAAGTACATACTCCAAACTTGAAACAATAGGTTTACTGCACCTATGACAAAAAATTATAACTTCTGATGAAAGATTTCCAAAATTCTTAAAAGTAGCTACGTCAATCATTGTTCCATATTTTTTGTGCTTTCATTTGAATCACCCACCCTCAAAAATTAAAACAAGAAGAATAAGCACATATCGTATAACGATTAACGGCTTAAACTACACATACATATTTCTATTAGCATGTTATTCCAATGTTAAAGCTCTCTCGAAAGTGAAAATTGCCTAAAAGAAAATGAAGTCTAAAACATAAAAAGGCATTTATTTTCTCCAAATTTATTCCTTTAGTATTCTTTCTGATGTCATTTATAATATACTAGATACTACTACCGCTTAGGAAACAAATGGCGCTCTGAGAGAGAAGAAGCGGCAAGAAACTCTCCCAGCAAATAATAATATCCAAACATCCAAATACTTATATTATGTTAATAGTTAAATTTTAAAATGTTTAATACCGTTTGCCTTGGATGATAGATAATGTTTTAAATTATACATATAATCTGTACGTAATTCATCACTGTCCAATGTACAAGGTTTATTAGTACAATTTTAATTAGTATCAATTAAAAGTGAGGTAGTTTTGTGATGTGGAGAGGATGTATCGAAGTAGATGGACTGGATCTTATAGAGACACTCATGTATTGGGAAGTCATCATTACAATAACTGAACAGGCCTATAAGGGTCCATAATACCAAGAATCACAGAAGTAGCAATCTTCGTGGGTGCCTGTTATCTCTATACTTAATTCATCTATAGGCTTCTATGAGGCAGAGTTTTCGTTCAGTTGTGTTTCGACTGCGCTTTGAATACAACGCCATGCAAGTGTTCAGTAAAAACTGTCCAAATATCCAAATTTAAAAGATTGAGTGCCGTATTTTAGGTAAGTGTGCTTTTAAATTAACAATATTGTATATGTAACTGACGTTTTTAATCATTTTGCCAAATAATTTCATTTCAATTGCTAAAACGAAATGTTTTAAGGAATCAAATCACCATTGTTCCATGTCAAAATCAACTCACTCTGCGGGAACAGTTGTGTGCATAATTTTTTGTGTTTCAGTCTAAAGGGCGCCGTAGCTAGTGAAATTACTGGGCAAATGAGACATTGATTTATTTTTCAATAATCCTGAGCGGCACTACATTGACAGGACAGGACGTATCACCATCAGATGAACGTTTTCTCATAAAAATGCATGGAATAAGAAATTATTCTGAGGCTGTATTATAACCTAAACGCATGATGTGATGAAATGTAACATTGTCCATCGCACATACAAAAAAATTTAACAAAAAAACAACCGACTTCATAAAACACTATTCCAAAACAATAGATATAATATGCATTAAAAAGTATAAAAACTACGTTACGATTATTGTCATTTTTGGAATCTATTTAACTATTGTATAATAAAATGATAAATAATACACGTGCATTTAATAATATATATATATATATATATATATATATATATATATATATATATATATATACTTACTTAAACGTACATAAATACAGATAAACATCCATGACACGGAAACAAACATCCATATTCATCATATAAATGCTTGCACCTAGCGGGATTCGAACCCGAGACCTCTAGCTCAGTAGGCAGGGTCACTAACCACTGGGCTATGCGGGTCGTCAAGATGAATGAATTATTAAATATTAATTATACGTACAGATAATATATTAAGTAAAAAGTGACAGTAAAAGCGATAATTAAGGGTTGTTCCATTCAACAGCTCGCCATAACAGCGTGCTAACTACTTGCATTCGCCGGGGGATGACGGGGTGAGAGATGTGGGGCGAGAGGGCGGAGGAAAAACGGCGCCCATGAGGCGACAACTACGCAACAAATAACATTTTCCCCTTGGGTGAATTGAGACGAGCGACACCCACTTGTTGCCACAACAAAAATTCTCGATAATGGGATTAATCATCTGTGAAAATTATTACCATAAGCGCGTTCTACGTAGTCGGTAGTAACTTACAATAACTGATTACCACCGCTTATGATCTTGTGACACCAGAGGGATATTGCTTAAACGGGCAATTAATACAACGGGCTCAAATGTGTTTGGACCCAAGGCTGTAAAACAAGTCTATAAAAAAACGCATGTACGTTTGTTCGACGCTTTTACGGCGAAGGAAAGTCGTGAAGAAAAAAATGGCTTGGCTCAAAAAGGCTTGAGCCCAGGAATGAAAAAAAGTGAAAATAAACACGGGTTCATTATCATCACAGGAATACAGCGGTAGAGGGCAAAAATCAGATTAAATAGTGCTTCCGAATGCTAATATTATTATAATAGATAATTATTAGATTAGTGAATGGTGCTTCGGAACTTATTTTAAACACACAACATGCCTGAAAACCTATATAATAATATATAAATAGATAACAACTGCAAGCTAAGGTCGGATATAGATTGTTCCATTCGCTTGGTTACAAATATTATTACAATCATTCTCTTTCGCCGTTCGTTACATGTAGACCTGGCCTAATATTATAAAACCAACACCAGCCTAGCGTATCTCTAAGAAAAAAGCAATTGTATGAAACGTGCTATAATCTTCTTGTAAAAAAACGGAGATAGCCGAAACGTTTTTAACAACTATTCGCTTTTAAATTTAGCCGGATTATACTTCGTCGCCAATCGCCATACCGTAATTACTACTATTTCAAAGTTATGTCAAATCACCGTACGTTTCATAATAAACTTAATTTAATTTTTTACTGGCAGTCCTGCCTCTTATTACGTAGTATTTACATCCTCTTTGGTTCATATCGACAAAGGCGTGTGGTATTATATTTAATCATTTACTAGTCGCCATATTATTGAATTGCTATACGTATACGTAGATCTAGATTTATTTTCTATATCTAGTACTAAATTAAAAATAACTTTAACTAATAAGTTCTTCCAATTTAAATAATTGTATTAATATAGTTTTAAAGCGTAAAATGAAATTATATCAATAGTTTTACATAAATGTGGAAACTTTTAAGTAGCCTTCATTAGTTTTAATTATTTCATAAGTTATAATTGTAAGCTAGCTGTAAGTCTCCCAAATATTAATAAATAAATAAATAAACTATTTCAAAGTTATGTCAAAGCTCACTGCACGTTTCATACTAAACTAAATTTCAATTTTGACTCAGGCAGTTTCACCTCTTATTACGTAGTATTTACATCCTCTTTGCCCCACACCTTGAGTATGGTAAGAAAAAAATCCCTTAACATAAGGCCCAACACTACTAAATATATAAAGTTTTATAGAGGATGTATAAGTCAAAATGTAGGTCAGAATTATGATAATTAATTGGTATTAAGAGGAAATACAAACGCAATCAAACAGGTTATATATTTTAGTAGTAAGAACATTAATTCAATAAAACCAATGTATGCATTCATTAGAGTAATAAAAGATTGTAGAATAATAATTAATATGGGAGCGAAAAGCTAAAAATATTAACAAACAGTAAACTACATAATTTATATCGCTATGGACCGAAAATTTGTGCTTTTAAAATTGCTTTGTTCGAAAAAAAAATATTTGTATATTTTCTCTATTACTTAACATCATCATGACTTACAAATAATCCAAAATAATATATAATATCCAATACATATATTAAGCGTATATTGATAATAATAATAATATTGACACACTTTTGACACAAATTATCTTGCCCCAAATTAGGCATGTATAATATATAACCTGTGTTATAGGTTGCAAGACAACGATATATTTAATACAATATACTCACTTAAATATACAATATCTGGACGACCGAGCCTTGCTCGGATTTTTAAGAATATACAAAACTTGAACAAAAAAAATAACTAATACGAGATCTGGATTCGAACCGGGGTCTTCTGCTTTCCGGATCACCCAATGTCCCATCTGAGCTATAATAGTCTTGTATATAGTGGCGAAATTTACCTTTGTATTCTAATGTTATTGTAGCTGTTTCTCATTCAAACATGGATAAAACAATATTTTTAAATTGAAACCTACCTAGATCGATTTATCACCCCCGAAATATCGTTGGAGCCGTATCCGAGATTCAGATTATATATATATATACAAGAATTGCTCGTTTAAAGATATAAGATAAATACATTTAAACATCTATGACTCGGAAACAAACTTCCATATTCATCATACAAATGCTTGCACCTACCGGGATTCGAACCCGGGGCCTCTAGATTAGAAGGTAGGATCGCTAACCACTCGGCTATACAGATAATATAAAATGACTTGTATTCTGATTCCTACATTTTGAAAAACATACATAACGGCACTCGTTATTATAAATATACAAATTATAGTTGTATTATTAATTCCAGAAGAGAGAATATCACTTTAAAAATAACATATTGTTTAGATTTTAAATATATTTAGATCGTATATATAATTTATAATACCTTAGATTATGTCAATGATTATGATTAGATCAATATTATTTTAGGCTTGAAGTGATGCCAGTTGGCTATTCTGTATACTCCATATTATAGAAGACATTAGTAGGGGAGAGAGGCACCAGCGCTGCCGCCGGTGAGATCCTCGCCTGCCTCCTACCCATAGAGATATAGATTATCTGTGCTCGTATCAATGTGCTTTCCGTTTTCAGAATGTATATGTACGTTAATTGGACACTTACGAGCTCTTTGAGAAAACATTCATCATTAATTTTTTACATGTATATTTCTTTTGGCTGTGAAAAATTATCTGTGTGAATTTTTACGATGCGCGCGCACACCGTCAAGCAAAATTGACACCTACCTCAGCTGTCATTCCTCTTATAACTCATATGTCTACCGAATCACAACCAATGGACGAAAATTAAATAAATTTGAATATATAATTTCAATTTACATTTTTTTTTTTTTTTTTTTTTTTTTTTTTTTTTTTTTAATAAAAAACAAATTTTACATTGCGGTTTCAAAGCAATAAAAACCACTGAGGTTTGTACAATTGCTAAATTAAGTCTACACCAACAGAGTTAAATTAATAAAAGAAAAAATAGTTCACAATCACTTAGCTATACATTATAATTATACAAATAAAAGTAAAAGTACTTGATACAATTAATAGTTAAGCACGATAAGTTGATCGGTGGTCAGTCAAGTCTTAAAAAGTATTTTTTTAAATTCTGTTTTAAATTAGTCTCAGTCAACGAGTCGGTCAAGTCACGTGGCAGTTTATTAATCAGTCTAGGTACTATGTAAGCTGTTGTTCTTTCACCGAACGCATTGGATGCCCGAGGCATGTGCAGCCGGTTTAGACTAACAGCGCGCGTATACACGGGGTGATCTATGGCTGTTTTTAATTTATTATTAAAATAATTTTCTTTTAATATTGCATATTCAATTTGCTTAAATATTGACAACACTTGACAATGCTTAAATAGCCCGCTTTCGTTACCCTGAAATTTACGTTTAATTTGATTTGATACTATTTTTTTAAGAATTTGAATTTGAATTTTATTAATTTTGTCAAGGTACGAATTGTAAGTACGACCGTAACTGCTCAGTCCATACTGAACGTACGATTCGGCTAACGCGTTATAGAGCATTATTTTGACTTTATAGGGTATGCGATTTTTAAGAATTGAGATACTTGCAAGGAATTGTCTAAGTTTGTTGCATACATAGTCCACATGATTACTCCATTTAAATTTATCATCTATTATTAACCCAAGATATGTGTGAGATCTAACTATTTCCAAGGGTGTGCATTTACATGAGTGATAGTTTTTATGTAGGCAGACATGTTCGTGAGCTGTTATGTTTTTGATTGGTAATTTCTTAATAAACGGTGATTTTATTAATAAGAGCTTAGTTTTATTTGGATTAAGAACAAGGCCTACATCATGACACCACCGGGTAAGGTTATTGAGGTCCTGTTGCATAAAATCACAAGCCTTTATTGGATCTTTGTCAGCGATTACGAGACAAGTGTCGTCCGCAAACTGGAAACAAGTGCAGTTTTTTATACAATCTTTGATGTTATTGACGTATGAAAGAAAGTGAAGCGGCCCTAATACTGAACCTTGAGCGGTGCCCTTTCTCACCATGACTGGCTTACTCAACGTGTTGTCTATTTTCACTTTGTATGTCCGATTTTTTAGATAGTCACTGCACCATTCCAGTAATGGACCACGGACTCCACAAAAGTCTAACTCCTGAATAAGTTGATTATGCAACAAAGTATCAAAGGCGCGAGAGAAGTCTATAAATAATACTAAAACGTGTTTTTTAAGATCTAAGTGACTATTCACTTCGTCAGTAAATTTTGATAAAAGGATTGAAGTACTCTTACCAGCCTGGAATCCAAATTGATTTTGTTGTAGTACTTCATGTTTCCTGTAAAAACTATGTATTTGTTCGCATATAAACTTTTCAACAATTTTATCAATCGATGATAGTATTGTTATGGGTCGATAGTTATCATAATCACTATGTTTACCTTTTTTAAATATAGGCCTCACACAGCCTTCTTTTAATTCATTTGGGTAATGACTTTTGCTTACACTGCAATTTATTAAGTTTGCAATAGCCGTGGAGACATCTCTTCCAATTAATTTAATATCTGATACCTTGATACCATCCAGACCAGGTGCCTTACGTGAATTTAAGTTTTGTATAATTTTATAGACCGAATCGCTTGAAGCTTTTTTTAAAAAGATACTGGAATCATTTGGTTGGCGGCAATTATTTTGTTTATAAAGTTTTATGTTGCATGTTGGACTAATATCATTCACTGCATTATCAAAGCTTTTCGCAAAGTTATCTGCAATGATTTCAGTATGCAACCCTTGCGCATTGAATGCCTTAAGAATTGCTAAATCAATAGATGATGACACACGACCTAACATTTGGTTTATTATTTGGTACATTTTTTTTGTATTTCTAAAGTTATTACTAATTTCTTTTAGGTAATATGAATTTTTTTTAGCTTCTAAAACCTTGTGTATCTTGTTACGAACTTTATTATATTCTAATCTTAATTTAGGATCGTAATCATTATTTTTCCATTTGCGAAAAAGTTTCTCACGCTTTTCACAAAGTTCATTGATATTATTATCGATCCAAAATTAACATCTTGTTGCTTCTCAATATATTCTTTATAATGTAATGTATGTTCATAGCCACATAAGTGATTTTGCTAGAAACTGTCATAACCATAATGTTAACACCAAGACCAGACCATAAGCTTATAATGCCTACTACTCGGCTAAGTCGAGTTAGTAAGTCTTTTGTGGGGCGATGTATATGCTTTTACAAAAAGATCCCAGAAAATGTTCAAAACAAAAGTATTACGTTATTCAAAAGAATTGTTAAAAACGTTTGTGTGGTAAAGGTTACTATAATATAAGTGACTTTCTTAATGATACCACAGATTGGGAATGGAGCGACCGCCCTCAGTCTATTAAATAATAAGTATAATTGTACAATATTACTTTGTAAATATATTTTTTGATGAAAAAAAAAGCCCGCTGAGTTTGTTGCGCCCATTCTTCTCAGGCCTGAGGTATTTATTTTGGAATGGGTGGTAGTTTTTTGACCTTCAATAAGTGATGCCACATCCTATTTTGTATAAAAATATTTGAATTTGAATTTGTTGCGGCTCAGTATCGTTCAATGCGAACAAAATAAAGTGCACGGCGTGCCTAAAAAAGTTTTCACTTCGAATAAGAAAAACAATGAAACTTTCTCTAACCAGCCAATACGGTCGTGACTTGGATTATTCATTCGGACAATTACTTACACAATCGCCAAAAACCATCGCCCTGCTCTAAGCTCTATGTAAGTAAATTTCGTATTGAGACGCAATTTACGGTTGATTATGAACGTTATTAACAAGATTGTTAACAATTTGTTATGTTTTAAAGTGATAACCCTGACTTCTGGGATTAATTACACAAATAAAACTGAGCTCAGTTGTAAAGAGCGCTCGTACGGAACGCGAGGTCGCGGGTTCGAGTCCCGCATCGTTCATAATTTTTTTTTTCAGTTTTCTTTTTAATTTGTAATTAATCCCAGAAGTGAGGGTTATCACTTTTTAAACATAACAAATTGTTTAGTTTTGCAATAGCGACATCTTAAGTCAATTTCCTAATATGCAAATATTGGGGTTCAGCAGGTTATTAACAGTTGTAAAGTAGATCTATATAGATGAAGCCACAACCTGAGAGTTAAACAAAATATACAAGATTTTATAAACAATACTTCACTTGAACCGTCGGCTCAGTTGGAAAGAGCGCTCGCACGGAACGAGAGAGGTCGCGGATTCGATTTCCGCATCGTTAATAAAATTTTGTTTTCAGTTTTATTTGTGTAAAAGATTGTACTAAAAACTATTTTATAACCTAAGATCCTACTGCTATATTCTGTAGATACGTTTTTTTATATAAAACTAATTTTAAATGAACGTTTAGGAAGTTTGCAATGTATTACCGATATGTTGCCTATAAAAATTGGCCGCAATTACGAGTATTTAATTTTAGTATAATTAATTTTCTGATGTAAATTGCAACTATATGTTTTTTTTTAATAAATTATGTAAAGAATTGAAAAGAAATATGTTTGCCAGCTCTCAGTCAGCCGCAACATTATGGTTGCCAGTAAACAGGTATATTATTGTGGTTAATTAACAGTCATCTGTTTTTTTTATTTATTTTAAAACAAAATTGAAGTTTTATATTTACTTTTTACGATAAATCATGGTTGCCACTATCAAAAAAACATAAAAAATATTTGCAGATCTCACGGACGAGTAAAAAAAGAAGGACTACGCGCCGTGATATTAGCAAGTGAAGCACCGTTATGTTAGTGTGTGTGCGGTTACGGGGGATACTAGTTACACAATTTTTTCTCCCTTAAATAATCATATATGGGCACAAATACTTATATAGTATCGTTTTTACACTTACCAAACGCGCGACGGGATTTTTAAAATATTTCATTGACAAGCAAACTGATCTGTCAAAGACGATGACAATTCTCAATATAATGGCCGCCTATCGGCCTGTAGTAGTGTAAGTGTGTGCGTGGGGCTATTAATTACACGTTAATTGGCTTGTTTTGGTGCTACACTGTTATGTAAGGTTGTCACCTTACACCTATTTTCTATAAAAATTACATCTTCGGAGTCTTTATTTTTTTACTAGTCAGTGATTGGATCTATTATATTTGACTTTCTATAGTCCGTTTTACTCAAATAAAATAACAACCACAATCTTCCTGTTCAAAATTCAAAATTGTAAATATTTACCGAATGTTACAAAAACTACCTTCAGTGAATGTAACATTTAGCTTTTATATATTACGGTTTCGCATAATTTAAATGTTCCAACGAGAATTATTATTCTCAATGTTGTGTACATTTCTGAGCTGCTTTTAATAATTCCAGCATTCATAAACGTAGTTATTACACAGCTGGCGTTACGATTATTTGCTTAGACACAAAACTATCTAGTTATATAGCGTTTACTCCTTGTCTTATCATAACCTTAATTTAAACTGACTTCTAAATATAAATCCATTTATCAATGTTTTGATGAAAGGTAGTCTAATTTTTTTTTACTTACTCGTCTAACGCCCGTTATCAATATTCAGTCTATCTCTTACTTGAGATAAAAATCGTTGACTTTTCAGTCCCAATAAACTTATCGACGGTAACTCACCTTATTCGTACACGCTGTCTGTCAATGGGACGACGTATAGCTTACCAGCGATAGAAATTTGTATGGAAATTGCAATTCACGCGTCCCTATATAAGGCGATAAGAATGACTCTTGACAGCTAATTACTGACAGCAGAAGGTTGCAATATATCTCTATCTGTAGATAGTATATTGGGAACGGCCGTTAAGAGTGAGGCAATGACTTTCTTGCCAATTCATCTCATTAAAGCTACTTCTTTCCGAAGTAGCGGCAAATATAAAAAGAAAATAAAACTATTGACTTTTATAAGTTTCATTTCCTTGACCTACATGAATAAAGTGATTTTTATTGATTTGATATATTTACTATTATGTAAGTATATATATTTTAAAATATCTGCAACCTTAAGTTCACTGCTACAACCACATACATTCGACCTCGATAATTGACTCAACTTGAAATGTCACTAAAATGTCAACAACTACGTAGCATTATAATTATTATATATTAAAAATGTTTCAGCTTACGATGATGAGGTAAGTTAGATATTTTCGATATAAGAGATAATTTAAAATAATATGGACCAACACTGAGCAGGTAAATCGACAAGAACCTCTTTGCGGTAGAAACAATGAGTACAATTCCATTGAAAGAACTTGGGTTGCAATACTTTATTTTTAGAAATGAATGCAAACTTTTATTTATTTCGTCACCCTGCCAACCGAGCTCACGTGTTAGCGTCGCGGTAGGTTAAAACATTTCTAATGATGAATTTTGATATTTCTTTCAGAGTCATGGATATTTATATGTATGTTTTTTTATGACAATAAGGGATGAGTGCCACTCTTGGATTCTTGAAAACCCCAAAAACTCTGAACGGCACTTCAAATGCACTAGTCACCTTGAGACAACATGTTGTCTCATTTGCCCAGAAATTTCACTAGATACGGCGCCCTTCCGACCGAAACACAGTAATGTTTACACATTACTGCTCCACGGCAGAAATAGGCGCCGTTGTGGTACCCATAGCCTAGCCAACATCCTGTGAAAAGGTGTCTCACACTGGTATATATATATTATGTATGTCTGTGTATACCATAAATACGTCCATATATACATACGCCCATAGTACAGGCTATACCAAGTGATTTGGGCCAAGATTTGTGTAAAAGTGTGTCCTATTATACTGACATATAAAAATTTAAAAACTATACCTACTTGTAATATGTAAACAAATTAATTTAGGTTATTTTTTTTTATATCAGAGGAGGCAAACGGGGAAGAGGCTCACGTAATGGGGAGTGGTGAGACAACCGCTGATAGGCATCCGCTACACCAGTACATTAGTTTTCATTTCTCATACCCGGAAAGTATTGTTGTTTTGATCTGATTATTGGGTGGAAAATGTTGCTTCCCTCCACAGAGAGGGAAAAACTCATACAAATTACTTCCCACCCAAAGGCCTGAACTTTAAAAATAGAACTGCTGTCAGCTGTGTAGAGTTTTATGTAAAAGAAAAACTAATAAAAAAAAATGCTGCGTCCATGTGACTTTCTAAACAGCCGGTGTGAACTTAGCACAAACTTCATTGAGCGGAATAAGCCGCAACAATTACGCGGTGAGTTCCATATTTAAAATTCAAAAAGTCGACATAAATTGTCCTAATTTGACAATTAATTTTAAATAGGTACTACTAATATTATTACATATTATCTATGAACAGTTTAGATAAACAAATAGTTTTATTTTCCTCATATTCGAAATGAAAAGTAGAGTGTTTAACACGGGTAAAAAAAACAATTCCTACTCGTCTAAATACCTCGGGAATTGATTCTTTCGACCCTCGGTTAACAATTTACTATTTCTAGCAAGGCAGGCACTGTATACTTTACTAGTCGTAGTTTAGATTTGGAATATGCAACCTAGAGATTGCTTACCGTAGGTATTTAGTATCCAGCGTAAGTTAAAATCTTTTTAGGTTGTTTAATGTTTGGTTATAAAATAACGGAATCAAATTAACTTAAACACTATTTTTATTTCGGTTGATAACGAGGTAGGCAATGCCTAAGTGCTTGTATGATATTCACCTTCGCACGTCACGCCTCAAGTTAGGATATCATCCCCACCATCTGGATGTGTGGCGGTCCTCCACAGTGCGGTTTTCAAGGAGCTTTCTCCCTCGTACTACAAAGCTGTGGAATGAGCTTCCTTGTGCGGTGTTTCCGGGACGATACGACATGGGTACCTTCAAAAAAAGCGCGTACACCTTCCTTAAAAGCCGGCAACGCTCTTGTGATTCCTCTGGTGTTGCAAGATAATGTGGGCGGCGGTGATCACTTAACACCAGGTGCGCGTACGCTCGTTTGTCCTCCTATTCCATAAAAAAAAATCACGCCCTGCCAGGGTTCAAGAGATGCGTAGCCAGCTTTCAGGTGGGCGTATACTCTACTCTTGAAGAGGAGCAGCCGCTAATTGTTTGCACAAAGTGGCTGTGCGAGGCAAGAAATTTCTTGCAAAACGCGCGGCAGTAGAATGCCAGACGTCAACGTGATGCGGGTGGTAGGTACTTTGCAATTTGACGTTATGTCCGGTTGTGGAATTAATACGCTGGTGTCAACCCGAACAATACCTCTGAGCACTCTCCGCGATAACTGTGGTAGAAGAACGCCAAATAATTTTTCTTAGCTCGATTTCAGACACAAGTTTGTTCCGATTCTCGTCGACGCTATCCCGGGACATGTTGGCACGGCCGGTGTAGGAAGCATATACTGTGCTGTCGTCTGCATAGCAATGAATACTGCTGATTTGCAGCATATCATTGATATGATGTAAAAAGACGAAACAGTGTAGGGGATTATTATTCAGTTTAATTAATCATTATAATCCTCCTTTCTCCCATTTATATTTGCCATTTTTATCTTAGCTGCTGCAAATGGTATCATTTCATTTCGTATCATTATTTTTCGTCGAATTACTCTTGACAGAGCAGTCGTGGTCACGTCGAACGACGAACGATTCTACACCAGTTATCCCTGGCTGTTGCTTCTCTGGCACATGTGTTTAGGGGAGTATTGGTAAGGGCTTTGTCTGGTCTGTCCAGCGCATAGGGGAGCCTCCTCTTGACCTACTGCCGTTGACCCTTCCCTGAACAACAAGTCTCTCTATGGCATGCTCTCCACGTCGCGTGACATGTCCGAAGTATCTGAGGATACGGGCTCTGACTATAGATGAAAGCCTTTCTTTCACCTTAAGCTCTTCAAGTATTGAGACGTTTGTGCGGCGTTGTGTCCAAGATACTTGTAGCATTCGTCGTTTTTCGTATCATAGCTCATTAAAAAAGACTGTTCTGTGAGGAGTTCCTTTGTTAAGAGTCAACGTTGATCCCACTAGCAATATCGCGGTGATGGAATAAAAAAACGTTCAAAGTAAATCTACTGCGGACTGTCATATTGATGAAGCGAATGCTTTCGGAAAGACGAAATCAAGCGAAATTGAAAGGATTGATGGGGTGGAGATGTAAGACTTAAAAGGTATGGATTTTTTCAAAATTCATTTGATTTTTTCATTTCATCCCTCTTTGATAGCAGTCTCGAGAAAATGTCCCACTACGATTTTAGTGCTATTTTTAAATAAGTACAATTTATACAATATTTTACTGTGTAATTCGATATTAAGTACTATAAAATAATCATAATCTAATCTCAGGCTGTCTCTCAGATATTCTGCTGTTGCAGTAAACACTCCTGCCTACTTCAAAGACTCTTTAAGAAAAGCCTTAAAATTTACATTTACGCTCGGTTCACATTATTCCAGTCCAGCGCTGGAATGCTACTGGAGTAATGTGAACCTGCACTAGAATGTACCATTCCATTGCTCAATCTAGTCCAGTTGACTGGATTGACGGTCTATTTTCCGTTCCAACTCGCCCATTCCAACTTTTAAAACATTCATTCAAATTAACACCTTATTTCCTGGCGATAATGTTCAAAATCTATTGTATACGCTCATTGATGGTGGTGGGGTGAACATTTCGTTGGCCATGTAATATGGTTTAGCAATAAAAGGCATAAAGGCATAAAAGGCATTTATTTTCTCAAAATTGATTCCTTTAGAATTCTTTTTGATGTCATTTCTTATAATTGAAATGTTATTATTTACCAAAATAATTTAAAGTCAAGTTGGAAACAAAATTTTGTGACAAACGTGTAAAAAAATTATGCGCCATGCTTTTTAAGTTTGGATATGCTGCTATTTGGTAAGTTTTTCATTGAACCTTGTCATTGCGTGGTGTTGTATTCAAAGCGCGGTCGAAACACAACTGAACTAAAACTCTGCCTAATAGACGCGTAGGCAGAGTTTTAGAATATTTTTGAGAGTGATTGTGAGTCCAGTTGTTTATTGTACGTCAGTGAGAACGCTGACCGCTCAAGGTCCGCGACTAAAACCATACAAGCCACCGATATTCTGTCATGTATCATATTCTTCAGCATAAATAGTGGACGACCTTCGCACCACGCCCGCGAATACTTTCACCGTACTGCGACCGTTAGTTCACTTACGCAGTTACTCTTATCATTAATATAGTTCAAGGATAACGTTTTATTGTTTGGCTGTCGTATAGGACTGCCGAAAGATATTTAATATCAACAAGCTAGTATTAGAGATGGCAAACATTATTTTAAATGAAGTATTCCACACTTTTTTATTTATTTACTAGCTGACCCAGCAAACGTTGTATTGCCGATATTAAAATCGCGATACAAAAGTAACTGTTGATCGTAGATGGTTGAAAATTTGAAGTCGTATGTATTTTTTAATGCTGACTCATAATCAAACAAATTTAAAAAAAATGTCAAAAAAATTATAATTTCGTGTGGACCACCCTTAACATTTAGGGGGATGAAAGATGTTGTCCGATACTTAAACCTACCCAATATACACTCAAAATTTCATGAGAATCGGTCGAGCCGTTTCGAAGGAATTCATAGTTTAACACCATGTCACGAGAATTTTATATATTAGAAGATGATCTGACAGCCAAAAGGGGATTAACATTTTAAAGGCCTGAATCTTAAGCAATCAACACAGTAAAACACAATGATTGTATTCGGACTGAACGTAGTCAGTATATATGTTTACATACACAAATATATATATGTGCATGTGTATGTATGTATGTGTGTGCGTGTGTGTGTGTGTGTGTGTATTCTTTCTAATGTGATAAAAACACAGGATTTAAACTATGAAAAGACGCCGCACTAACATGAAACGATACGTTTAGATGATCAATTATTGTCAACTAAGATAAATTTAATTAATTAATCAACCAGGACAATACGACATGTGTACCCTCAAAAAAGCGCGTACAGTTTTATAAAACACCGGCAACGCTCCTGTGATTCCCCTGGTATTTATTGCAAGCGAATGTGGGCGGCGGGCACTTTTGCCCTCCTCTTCCATAAAAAAATATTTGCTGTGATTCGTAAAACGAAACATTCATGGATAAATACTGATTTTTAAAATTTGATTTAAAAGGTTTGTTTTCTTAACAGAAAAAGAAACACTTCTATCCCGACGCACTCATTCTCTGTGAAAGCCAGAAGACAGACGGTTAGTGTACACTTTCGATTGATTTTGTTACGTTCTCCTAAGTTATTAAGTTATTGGCTTATACTAATGGAACTTTCAGAATTTACTTTTACCAGTGTGAGGCTCCTTTGCACAGGAAGCCGGCTAGATTATGGGTACCACAACGGTGTCTATTTCTGCCGTGAAACAGTTATGTGTAAATATGACTGTGTTTCGGTCTGAAGGGCGCTATAGCTAGTGAAATTACTGGGCTAAAAATGACAGTTAACAATGTCTCAAGGTGACAAGCGCAATTGTTGTGCTACTCAGAATTTTTGGGTTTTTCAAGAATCCTGAGCGGCACTGCATTGTAATGGGTAAGGCGTATCAATGACCACCATCAGCTGAACGTCCTGCTCGTCTCGTCCCTTATTTACATAAAAAAAATACTTACATACAACTTAGCTTAGTGTAAGCTTAGTATAATCTATGATGACGTTTCAAAGTAATTTGACAGTTGTAAATATGGAGAGGTTAAGCTAAGATAGATCCGCAGGAGAACCAAAGTCACCAACATAGCCCAATGTTTGCGAAACTGAAGTGGCAGTGGGCAGGTCACATAGTTCGACGGACAGATGGCTGATGGAGCAGAAAAGTCCTCGAATAGCGACTAGGTACCGGAATACGCAGTGTTGGTAGACCCCCACAAGATGGACCGATGATCTGGTCAAGATCGCCGGAATACTTTGGATGAGGGCAGTGCAGGACCGGTCGTCGTGAAGATTTTTGGGGGAGGTCCGTGGAGATGTTTGTCCAGCAGTGGACGACTTCCGGCTGATGATGATGATGATGAAGCTAAGACAGCCCAATGCAAAAGTCAAATACGCGTATAACGCGTAATAAAAGCGCGTATGATAACGCAGTTAAGTTTTAAGGAAGTAAAGTCTGAGCAAAGTCTAACTATATCTAATTATATTATCGCTCTATAGATTGAGATCTAAGTACAGCATATGAATCGTGGAATTGTAACACATCAAGTTTTCTGCAAATTACTTTATCCAATGCCGTTTAATCGTTTTGAATTTCTAACTGCTTTTATTTCAGGAAAGTTCTAAAGAGATCTCGAATTCTACTGAGTTGTCCTACATCTCACTAATTATCTTCTTACCCCCCTATTCATGATAGTCTGCTAACTTAAAGCATTGCTGATTCTCACTCTGTCTTCTTCTATTGACCTAAGTCAGAATGAGCAAAACCCTCCTAAGCGGCTGTTTAAAGTTAGCGGACCATTATGAATAAGGGGGCTAGTATTTCCTAACAATAATTCAAAGAAATATCCTCTACGCTTAATAAGACTATGTTAACTTGCTATATAAGTATTAGCAGTTTGATACGACTGTATATATTTCTGTCTTCAGAATCGCCGATTTTCGAAGGTTTCTCTTTCATAAATTGTTCAACTGGATGCTTATACACTTTACTTACTTATTTATACATTTCAACCTTGTAAACTATTATGACCCATGTTGGTCGAATAAATAATAATAATTAAAAAATATAAATAAACACGAATATCGCATTAAATAAAACTTGTGGCCATTTTTGTATAACTTTTTTAAGTAAGGTATCATTTATTAGCTGTTGAATGTTTCATCAAGATGTTATAGTTTAATATATTTGTAATTATTTGTAGAAAGTTAAGTATCAGCATATTCCTAAATAATTATTGTTGTTTTTTTTTATGAAAATAAAGTACGAGACCAGTAGGACGTTCAGTTGATGGTTACCGATACGCCTTGCCCATTACAATGCAATGCCACTCAGGATTCTTGAAAAACCCAAAAATTCTGAGCAGCACTACAAATGCGCTAGTCACCTTGAGAAAAGATGTTAAGTCTCATTTGCCCAGTAATTTCACTAGCTATAGCGCCCTTCAGACCGAAAGACAATAACTTTTACATATTACTGCTTCATGGCAGAAATAGGCGTCGTTGTGGTACCCATAACCCAGCTGGCATCCTGTGCAAAGGAGCCTCCCACTGGTTGATGCTGATAAAAAAATAACCAACCAGCCAGAGGGAAAGAATCATTTGTAACATTTGACTGCGTCAAACGATAGTTTTGTTACATTTAACAATATCATCTCGTCCGAAAGTAACATTTCGTCAGCGAGAAACGTGATTATATAACGCGAAATACGTGAGCTAGTAAGGCATGTATTTCGAACGTGTATCAATGTTATAACTTTAATTACTTACACGCAAAACTGACACATTGTTTTTAATAACAACATCTGATTAAATATTCAACAATCGCTGTAATTTATGTGTCGCTGTTGTTTTATTTGAAGGACTGGCTGTGAATAGGTTTGGTAATATATTTATATTTAACTAGAAATAAAATTTGAAAACAAAATTTTATGAACGATGCGGGACTCGAACCAACGACCTCTCGCGTTCTGTGCGAGTGTTCTTCCAACTGAGCTAACCGTTCGAGTGACGTATCGTCATAAAATCTTGTATGCTTTGTTCAACTCTCAGGTTGTGACTTCATCTACAGGATCTACATTTACATTTACAGTTGATAACCTGCTCAACCCCAATATTTGGATATTAGGAAATTGACTTGAAATGTCGCTTTTGCAAATCTAAACAATTTGTTATGCTTTTAAAGTGATCAATTGGAGGATTAATAAATAAAAATAAACACTAATTTTTGTGTATTAATCCTTAAATGAGGGTTATCACTTTTAAAACATAACAAATTATATTTAACTATTCTTTAAGTTTGTAATCATAAAAATAATTATGTTGTAGACTACAACATCTTTTTCTTTTAGACTTATCGTTCCCTCACTACTGAGGAACGTGACATATTCAAACTCGTCTCCATGGTCTCCTGATGGAGTGCGGTGTTGATCTTTAGATTATTGAAAATTTAGTCCGACCACCGTTTCGAACTTCGATCTCTATATCTGTTATTTTCTATATTCTCAATCACCATAAAACGCTCAAAGTATGGAAAAAAATATTTTAACAAAAAAACAACCGACTTCAAAAACACTATTCCAAAACAATAGATACACTAAAAAGTATGAAAATAATTGCGTATTTTTATACAATCTAATTCTAGTTATGATTATTGTTATTTTTGGAATCGGTGTCCTTCCGCCACGACCCGCTCTCGCCTCTCGCCTCCTCACGACTCAAGCACATCTCACCTATAGCTACATAGTTATAGGTAAGATATAGGATATAGTTATAGGAGAGAATTTGAAGTACACTAACTAACAATTTATCTAAACATGTGTAGATATGCAAAAAAAATTCAATGCAGCAATACGTAAGCGCTTTGCAATTTGATTACAGATAGAAGTTCTGCCACAGATCCCACCCTTACTGTAAGTCGTTAAGGAGTCCCATTGATCATCATATTCGACTACGACAGTTACTAGACCATAACTATGTTATGGTAGATGACTTAAATATCCGGATAGCATAAAAAACATTCGGCCGAGAATCGTTAATTTGCTCCTAAGAATTGAAGAGTTCCGCTACTTTGTCATGGATTCCGTAATCAGAACCTAACCAAACTCTCACCAAAGTATCTTTGAAGATATACTTTCCTTTCCAATAAAAAAAGTCATATCGGGACCACACGGGAAGCACCAGCTTTCAAATAAAAAAAGAATTATCAAAATCGGTTCACCCAGTCGAAAGTATTGAGGTAACAACCATAAATAAAAAAACATACCGACGAATTGAGAACCTCCTACTTTGTTGAAGTCGGTTAAAAAGGAGGACAAACGAGCGTACGGGTCACCTGGTGTTAAGTGGTCACCGCCACCCACATTCTCTTGCAACACCACAGGAATAACAGGAGCGTTGCTAGCCTTTAAGGAAGGTGTACGCGCTTAAATCTAAATGATAGCAGCCTTAGATTAGATTATGATTATTTTATAGTACTTAATATCGAATGACACAGTAAAATATTGTATAAATTGTACTTATTTAAAAATAGCACAAAAATGATATTGGGACATTTTGTCGAGACTGACATCAAAGCATGAATTTTGAAAAAATCGATGCATTTTATGTCTTTCATCGCCAACCCGATCACTTCTGTAAATGTTTTTTGATTTTGTCTTTCCGATAGCTTTCGAATCAATGACAGTCTGCAGCAGATTTACTTTGAACAGCCACATTTTTTTCTGTCACCATGACTAGTGGGCTCATGGTTGATTCTTAACGAAGGAATTCCTCACAGCACAGTCTTTTTGTGCCTGTGTGGTATCCTGAGATAAAAAAGCCTAAGGCGCTAAGAAATATGGAAGAAAGGGGGATTATAATGAATAATAATCCCCTACTGTTTGATTGACCGTGTTAAGTGATCACCGCCGCCCACATTCTCTTGCAACACCAGAGGAATAACAGGAGCGTTGCTGGCCTTTAAGAATGGGCTTTTTTTAATGGTACCCATGTCAAATCGTCCCGGAAACACGGAACACAAGGAAGTTCATTCCAAAGCCTGTAGTACGTGGAAGAAAGCTCCTTGAAAACCGCATTGTGGAGGACCGCCACACATCCAGATGGTGGGGATATCCTAACTTGTGGCGTGTCGTGCGAAGGTGGAATACGGCGGCAGAAACGGTTGTCGGTCGCTCTTCTGCGTGCAATATGGCCAAAGTATAGCACTATGCGTTGTCAGCAGTGTACAGACGCTGAACATCCTCTATCTTAAGCTGCTTTTAGATGCAGATGTTTGAGCCGGTCCGAGCCGTCCATTGAATTCAATGCATACGACACTAACACCACATTCCAAGTTGATTCTCTGTCTATCTGCGGCCTTGAAAGTCCATGGCTCAGCGATGGGGAAGAAAAGTATTTGCACTCTAGGTGTCCTATCCAACCCGTCCCAGTGACACATCGACCGAAATTTGTACGCCTTGTTCAACTCTCAGTTGTAAGTTGGCTCAGTTGGTAAGAACTAAGAGCGCTCTGGCGGAACCCAAGAGGTGGCGGGTTCGCGTCCCGTATGGTTCATAAATTTTGGTTACAAATTTAATTTATATATATTTATGTATGTCTTCTAAGTTCATTTATTTAACTAATATGCAAAATGTAAAGAATCACAGTAGAACTAATTATTATAACTTTTTAGGCCCGTATCCCTGATGATCTTATCACGTCATTCCTGTAGGTATATTTCGAGAATTTGAATCCAAGTGGAAATTACCTACTTACAATAACATTGACTGTCATCAAATGAAACAAAGATCTACTCCTCAAACCTTAAAGACCGGTAACTCATAAATACATCAAAACGACAGATTCTTTGCCACATCTCTTTTTCCAACTACTGTTATGATTTAAAATGTTTATGACGACCCATATAGCCCAGTGGTTAGTGACCGTGCCTACAGAGCTGAAGTTCCCGGGTTCAAATCCTGTTAGGTACAAACATTTATATCATGAATATGGATGTTTCTTTCTCACGTATGAATGTTTATACGAGTATGTATTTATGTATGTTGAAGTAAGTATATTGTATTAAATATATCGTTGTCTTGTAGCCATAGTACAGGCTATGCCTAGTTTGGGGCAAGATGTGTGTTTTTACACATTGTCTTTATAATTGTCCCAAGTGTGTAAATATTATTAAAAATTATCTGTTGCAAGATAAGGCTTTTAAATACATATCAAAATACAATAGAAAAAACTAAAGAATAATGCTTTTGAATTAATAATATTTTATTGCATTAAAAAACAGCGTCTCTACATATATTGTAGAGTCTATATTAAAATAGTCTCTACTTATTTCAGCTGTTTACTGCGGGTGCTACAAACTACATAATCACCATTCTTATGCAAATTAAGTGAATATTCAACAGATGAAATTATATGAAATACACAGTCGCTGGGCTTATATTATATTCTTATGAAAATAATAATTATAAGGCTTTTTTAGCTGTGAGGACTATCACAGTTATATATGTGTCTCGTCCCGGATTTTCATAAAAAAAAGAAACGCTTGGGTAATACTAGTTACCTGGGTAAGCCTAAGTTACTTGACCTTCTAGCATAACCCATAACATAACAGTTCAATATCAGTTCAGTTATGCTCAATAAAATGCACCTCTACCAATATGCGCGACTCTATAATTCTAGTCTGTATAATAATTTAAAATTCAAATATATTTAATCAAAATAAGATTTAACATCACTTGAACATTCAATAACACCCATTCGAAAATGTACGCCTCAGGCTTGTGGAGTACGGACGCAAGAAACTAACCGAGCTTCTTTTTTAGGGTTCCGTAGCCAAGTGGCATAAAACGGAACCCTTATGGACTCATCATATCTGGCTTTCTGTCCGTCCGTATGTCACAGCCACCTTTTTCCGAAACTATAAGAATTATACTGTTGAAACTTGGTAAGTAGATGTACTTACTGAACCGCATTAATATTTTACGCAAAAATAGAAAAACAAACTATATATGGTTAGGTCTTCAAAAATGATATTGAGGTTTCTAATAAATTATTTCTAAACTCAATAGTTTACCTAAGAGACACTTCCAAAGTGGTAAAATGTGCCCCCCTCCTGGAAATTCTGAAGTAAGAGAATGATAAAACTAAAAAATAATTATGATTTAGGTACATTACTATAAAAACTTCCACTAAGTGGTCTACTAAGATACTGAAATCTACTAAGTAGATTTTAATAGGTCATAATAAATCAAATAAGTCAAAATAAATCGTAAACCGCAATTCACCTTTCATTCAGTCAACTCAAATATAAAAGAAACATTTCATTTAATAAACATAAGAACTTTTATATTACTGTTACTTGCTGCTACGGAACCCTTCATGGGCGAGTCCGACTCGCACTTGGCCGCTTTCTTTGATTTTATTTATTTATTTATTTATTAGAAAAGGCTTACCAACTAGACACACAATTAATATTATGACTACTTATAATATAAAATTTCTTATATTTATATTTGTATATCTAACATATAGGTATGCACAGCGTTGCCTTCATTTATTATTGTAAGTTAAGTAATACTACTACAATATGTGTTTACTATTACTAAAAACTATAATTTTATACATCCAAATTATAAGGGTTCAAAAGCGTATTTTTTAAAATTCCAAATGTATTAAAATTTATATCTATGCTACTTTTACTATGGAATTTACTGTTATATAATTTTGAGATAAGTTGGATAGGTGAATTTGAGCCATAATTGTTTTCTTTATTTTCGTCACAAAATAATATCGTACAATAAAATATATTATAAAATATCCATTCCCAATCTGAGGTACCTACTATTAAGAAAGTCATTTATGTTATAATAACCTTTACCACATAAACGTTTTTTAACGATTCTTTTTAATTTCTTAACACATTTGGTTTTGTAGATTTTCTGGGATCATGTTGTAAAAGCACATACTTATTATATACGTCACCCAACCAAAGACTTACGGCCGTTCCCAATCGTTGACTTTTCTGTCCCAATAAACTTATCGACGGTAACTCACCTTATCCGTACACACTGTCTGTCAATGGGACGACGTATAGCCTACCAGCGATAGAAGTTTGTATGGAAATTGCAATTCACGCGTCCCAATATAAGACGATAAGAATGATTTATCGGGTATATTGGGACAGCTTCAGATTATTGACAGCTAATTACTGACAGTAGAATGTAATAATTTATCTCTATCTGTAGATAGTATATTAGGAACGGCCGTAAATCGAGTAGTAATAATATATTAATTAGATGTAGTAATCAGTGATAAATAGTAATTACTTATACATAATAAGTAACAGATTTTAATCTCTATAGTAATTAATAAAAGTGTTTTAATTTAAGACACTTAATATCAACAAAGTAACAATTTAATACAACGATAATGTCGCTAATGTACTGAGAAGAAGAAGAAATGAAATCTTGACAAATGGAGTTCATTATTCCAAGCCTACCATTATCGGAGATAATGGCGTATGTATGCTTAAAAACTTAAACCCGTTTGTATTACAAGGGAGTATATATTATTTAAAACTGTTTAATATTTAAACTGGTTCAATAATTTTTCTTTTTATGGAATAGGAGGACAAACGAGCATACGGGTCACCTGGTGTTAAGTGATCACCGCCGCCCACATTCTCTTGCAACACCAGAGGATTCACAAGAGCGTTGCCGGCCTTAAAAATAACAAGAAATTTAAATTTAACACGAGATCAGAAAAAGGCGCGTAATTGTAATGGTAACACAAAGAGGATGTAAATACTACGTAATTAGGGCGGGTCTGCCTAAGTAAAAATTGAAATTTAGTTTAGTATGAAACGTGTAGTCATTTGGCATAAGTTTTAAATATTAGTAATCACAGTATCGCGATTGGACACGAAGTATAATGCGGCTAAGTTCGAAAGCGAACATTTGCTTAAAACGTAGTTAGTGGATTTCGATCTCTTTTTTTACAAGATTATAAAGGTCATCTGTCAATGACTGCACATTTCATACAATCGAGTGATTCGCTTTTTTCTTAGAGAGTTTCGCTAGGCTTAGAGAAGAGAGTATTAAGGAATTAATAAAAGTGAGCAAAAAATCCATAGACAATAGCCTCCGCGCTACTTGCACAGATAAAATATAACACTGTCGCAGAATATAAATTTGTATGTTCACTGTTCATAAAAAAGTTTTAGCTTATGACAACTAGTTACTTCGAAAGGCTTGGCGAACTACTTATTTTACACTAAATGTGAAATATGACCTAAACAGTCGTGTATGAGGCCATAGTTGGCAACACAACTTAGATAGTAAGGTACAAGAGACATTCCTATTGGCTGTTATGAAACAATATATATATATATATATATATATATGTGTGTGTGGCCGTAAGTAGGTAATCAATTGAAAAGTGAAAGAAACCACTTTCGCTCAACAAACAGGTGAATTGCTTGAATGTTAGAATAAACCTCCAATAACGTTCCGTTCCATTTATTAGAGTAGTTTATATCAGAAATATAATTTACATATTCGTTTACAATTATACGTCTAGATAGACTATGACAGCTGTGAAAACGTCAAAAAAATTTACTTTAGAACTAACCTCTATTTTGAGCAATCTACGCACACTAACACAAAGTGACATACAAATCGTGAGTGTAAGACGTAACTTGTCACGCACACTAAACTAATATTCCTCGCCTGTTTTTATTGGTTGCCTAACAGCAAGAGACTCTATCTCATCACTAAAACTTCGTGATGACTTGAGAAATTCAATATCTAATATAAAAAATTCTCGTGTCGCGGTGTTTTTAGTTAAATTCCTCCGAAACGGCTTGACCGATTCTCATGAAATATTGTGTGCATATTGGGTAGGTCTGAGAAATGTAAGTCCACCTAAATTAATTTTTTTGACATTTTTTTTTTAATTTTATTTTATTATGATTCAGCATTAAAAAAAAAGATACAACTTAAAATTTTCGCCCTTCTACGATCTACAACTATTTTTGTACTGCGATTTTTATATTATTCTATTCCATCCACAAATCCGATATAGGGTTGCAAAATGGCAATCGAATACAATAATTGTAGTACGATAAATTTGGTAGGTCTGAGAATCGGTTGCATTTACTTTTTATGCCCCAAATATTTTTTAATTACTTTATATGGCAATACAACGTTCGCTGGGTTGGCTAGTAAATCATATAATTTTGTTTCCCCAATTCGTCTTAATTTTTTATTATCCATAATATTATGACTTGGTGCAACGTAAAATAAATAACATTTAACTTTCCATAACACATAGTAATTTTATCATATTACAATTTATTCCAATGCCTTTCAAATCAATCGAAGATAGTGCTTCTTCACGATATTATAACTGTGATAGTCCTTACTGCTACCAAAGCCTTGTATTCATGTAATATAATATTGACAAACTTTTCACACAAATTATATTGCCCCAAGTTAAGCATATATTATATTAATAGCCTGTTTGATGGGTTACAAGATAATGATATATTTAATACAATATACTTACTTCAACATACAACATACATACATAAATACATTTAAACATCCATGACCCGGAAACAAACATCCACATTCATCATATAAATGCTTGCACCTACCGGGATTCGAACCCGGGACCTCTAGCTTAGTAGGTAGGATCGCTAACCACTTGGCTATACAGGTCGTCTTTCATATAATTTCATCTGTTGAATAATTACTTAATTTACAAAAGAATGGTGATTTATAACTATGTAGTTCGTAGCGCCCGCAGTAAATTACAACTGAAATAAGTAGAGACTCTTTTAATATAATACGTAGAGACGTTCGCGTTGCCTGATGCAAGTAAAGATAATTAATTTTATTCCTGCGCCATCTGTCGTTTTTCAACAAAAGCATTTTCCTCTAGTGTTAATATATATAAAAAAATTCAAGTCACATTGTTTGTTCGCGATGAACTCCTAAACTACAGAACAGTTGTAGATTGATCCAACTATTTGCGAGATATAGTTGTTTTTATTTCGATTTGTAACCCATAATCTTTGTTACAGTTCTGCAGTGACATTTTTTTATTACAAGAACAGGGAAAAACGAAATAATCATTGTAGTCATTGATCTTCTACAAATTTCGTAATTAACAAGAAATAATTTAATTTTTGATTTGAAATTGTGAAGCAAAGTGCACAGGTAACTTGTTACTTACATGATTTTATTATTCTTATCTGAAAGCCTTAACCCCTTATTCATAATAGTCTGCTAACTTAAAGCATTGCTAATTCTCACTCTGTCTTCTTCTATTGACCTAAGTCAGAATGAGTAAAAGCACTCCTAAGCGGCTGTTTAAAGTTAGCGGGCCATTATGAATGAAGGGTTGTATAGGGTGGTACAGCGAGAGATGATAAAAGACGTGGCAAGAGGTTCTAAATTCAAAAGTCAAAATCAAAGTTAAACTATATATTCAATTAGGCTTAAATAAAGCGATTTTAAATCGTCACTATAAATTGTTGTAAATTACTGAATCTACCATATTATGTTCGGAAAAAGTAGAGCTCGTGTGAAGAACATACAAGAAAATCAACGGGCACTTTTTTCAATCATATAGAGTATTTTACAATGGCTGTAATATACATAATAAATTATTTGTAAGGTGCTGCATCTAATAATAATAAATAATTTATAAAAAGTAATAAATAATAAACTGTAATTATCGCATATTGGATGCATCAACATTTAGATTTTGAATTAATTGTTTGTGTAAGGATGCTTCGTGAACATGATGGTCTTGATTGCAGTGAAAGAAAAAAGTCAAAAATGTTTATAAATGTATTAAAATCTAGACCTTTATCATCACCATCATCATTATCATCATCATATTAGCTGAAAGACGTCCACTGCTGGACAAAGACAGAGATCTCCACGATGATCGGTCCTGCGCTGCCCTCATCCAACGTTTTCCGGCGATCTTGACCAGATACTGACATAACTGTGGTGATCTATAATCTATGGTGATATGTAATGATTTAAAAAAGTTCTAAAATAATGTTCTGTTTTAGTTTGAGCTAACTATATGCTTGTGATAAATTTACAGAATTATTGATCATAATAATAAGTAATCTGTAGCTAATAAATACACAACATGCAAATCTATATCGAGACTATTTAACTGTCACATAGACATCAATTAAATCTACTAAAATATTGTTTAGTAGTCATTTTGATAGTCATTGAATTGTTCCTGTTTCGCACCATAAAGTTTCGTAATAAAATAAACCATAAAAATTCTTTTTTCGACCTAGATTTGATTCCTGGTTCGTCTCGAAAATAAGAATTATGAATAATTTATTATTTTGTTCTTGTTTAGTCCCACTTTTTGTTCTTTATTCGCCTCGGGTAGTAGGTAATTTATGTGTTTTACAGCATGTTTTGCACGGACAGCGTACAATATCTTTTAATTAATCTTATTTTTGACAATGAATATTATTAATGAACTCAACAAGTTACTAATAAATACCAGAAATCAATTAATGGAAACAGGAGCGTTTTTAACCGTTAAATGCGTACATTATTATACTTTATATATAGTCACATTTATATTTAGTCACATGATTGATCTAAACCTATTTTAATTTTTTTCAAATAAGATTGAAGTATCTCTCATTGTACTCTAGTCTCAAGTATCTGTCATTAACACAATATTTGTTGATTAGTTCCCATTTCATGATGATTTCTTATCCAAATAAGCATGGGTACATTAATCATAAATACTTTTCTTTTCTACAATGTACTTAATACTGGTAGTTGACTATTAACATATATGCTCAATGTTTGATCTTGTATTTCTTAGGAGTCTCATAAAGACGTAATCATCAAAGATTAAGATAATTTAAGCCCATTAAGTTCTTTGATAAGACAATATCTAATATGAATTTATTCTATACTGTATAGAATAACTAGTAGCCCGCGACTTCATCCGCGTAGATAAAGGGTTTTTAAAAATAATAAGCAAGTTTGGTATTTAAGATTATCTCATGTCCTTTTCCAGTTCCGGTTTTCGTTTTCGCTCCCGTTTCCAACATATTATATGAATCTTATTTCAAGGAAGATTGGTATGGAAAACTAAACCTACTATTGGTATCGTTATAGCTCATCGACGTGAATTTCAGTTTTTCACTAATCCCGCGGGAACAACGGGATTTTTCCGGGATATAATGTAGCCTATGTTCTTTCCCAAGCTCCAGTCTATCGCTGTACCAAATTTCATCCAATTCGGTTCAGTAGCTCCGGCGTAAAAACGTAACAAACTTACATTCACATTTATAATATAAGTAGGGATTATTTTATATTTGGAAATTAACACTTACAGTTTTATTTATGGCCTGCATTAAAAGTTATCAATAACGTCTTCATTATCGTTATCATACAATAATTGGCGACGCATGTTTTGAATTCACTTTATTTATATTTTATAATATAACACAGCGCTATTCATTCGTACCTATATTGACTTAACAATTGTATCGGAAACTCTTGCTTAAATCAATTGGTTATAGTAATTTCTTTGAGTCTAGTTCTACTATATTTAAAACAGGTTTAAGTAATTATAATTCAAGTTTCGTAATAATGTCTTTATTAGAGATATATTTAATTATCCGTATCCTGTTACCCTGGTTAAGTCATCACGATAACGTAACTAACTAACGACTATATAACAACATGAGATATCCTGGTACTCACTGTAATTAGTTACCTTTCACTCTGCATTCAAAATTGACACGTATGTTAATTTCAATAGTTTTTAGATCTTTACAAAATCGAGCTCACCTTGTAAACCCGCCGTGGTTCCGGAAACTGCACTGTTAAATTCACTGTGTTATCATAATTAACATGAGATCGTCGACTGGCGAAAGTATTTCCGATGTCAGGATCGCGTTTAATCAAACGTGTCAAAATCACTGAGCGCAAGCGATCGACGCGGGCATTCGCTAAGGCAGCTCGGCTGGTTCTGTCTCCGAGTGCCGTGTTGGCGAATAGCCGCTCAGTCATCAGTGCTTAGTACTTACACTTGGCACTGGTAGCTTGATACTTGGCGCCTGGGTACAGCGAGCCTCGGAGCTAACCAAGGCTTCTTCTAGCTCATCTCGGCTCTTACAGCTTTGAAAAAAAAATAAGGCCCGCTGATTTTGCGTCCGTTCATTTTAGGTCATTTATTTCATTTTAATTCATTCATATTCATATCTTTACGAATTGGTGGTAGCTTTTGACTAGCAATAAGTGATATTATATCCTATTTTTCAATAAAAATATTCGAATTTGAATTTGAATCACACATTAAGAGGACTCTACAGGACATTAAAAGAAAATTGTCATATTTTTTAAAACTTTAAAAATAATAATTTAGTCCTATTTGAAAAATATATTTTCTTTTTCAAAACTAGATAATGTTTACTATAAACCAAAGCAAGATTGTTATATTTAAAGTCTTTCTTTATGTTGAAAAAAAATCTAAATGTGACTCTATTATTTTATGTAGAGTACAGCACTAGATAATTATTTTAGAATAAACTTTACGTCATGGTTTGGGAAATTTAATGTTCCAGACACTAAAGCAGCATTATTAGAGAAACAGTAATTCATATAATTTTTAAACAATTTTTTGTTAACTAATTATTACAATTTGTCTTGATAAGATTCACCATATTATCATCTCTATGTATTAATAATATAATATATAAAATTCTCATGTCGCGGTGTTTGTAGTTAAACCCCTTCGAAACGGCTTGACCGATTCTCATGAAATTTTGAGTGAATATTGGGTAGGTCTCAGAATCCGACAACATCTATTTTTCATCCCACTAAATGTAAAGGTCCACGCCAAATTTTTTTGTTATTTTTTTTAATTTGTTTGATTATGGGTCAACATTAAAAAATACATACAACTTCAAATTTTCACCCATCTACGATCAACAGTTACTTTTGTATCGCGATTTTAATATCGGCAATACAACGTTTGCTGGGTCAGCTAGTTACTAATATTGATAACATGATGCGAGATAAAGTGGGGAAGTGGTGCAAAAGACTTACAGATTGGTATCCAAGATATGGCAAAAGAAAGCACACAAGGTGGGATGGAATAAAATTGACAGCCGGACCGAGAACTGGAGAAGAGTTGCCCAAAACAGAAAAGAGTGGAAATCGTTGGAGGAGGCCTAATAACCTGATAACGCCACAAGTTAGGATATCATCCCCACCATCTGGATGTGTGACGGTCCTCCACAGTGCGGTTTTCAAGGAGCTTTCTTCCTCGTACTACAACGCTGTGGAATGAGCTTCCTTGTGCGGTGTTTCCGGGACGATACGACATGGGTACCTTCAAAAAAAGCGCGTACACCTTCCTTAAAGGCCGGCGACGCTCTTGTGATTCCTCAGGTGTTGCAAGAGAATGTGGGTGGCGGTGATCATTTAGTATCAGGTGACCCGTACGCTCGTTTGTCCTCCTATTCCATAAAAAAAAAACAATCGGCACGTCGAACTAAGAGACATTTTATAGTTTATACGTTGTAGCTTATGATTATTGGTTTTTCAAATGTTAATTGTTTTTTAGTTCGGAATAAATTGGCTTTATTATTATTGTTACAATATAGATTAATTAATTTATTAATATTATTCTGTAGTCACGTGTATTAGTCACTGGGCTTCTCCTACGTGGCTATTCCGATTCTGATGAAATTATGTACAATCCTGTTTGAGTGAGATCCCACTGATATCCCATCCCATAGATGGCACTGGAATGGATTTTCACTATTGTTTTTTTATGCCAGTAGGGGACAAGACGAGCAAAACGTTCAGCTGATGGTAATTAATATGCCCTGCTCATTACAATGCAGTGCCGCTCAGGATTCTTGAAAATCAAAACTTCTGAATGGCACTACAATTGCGCTCGTCTCCTTGAGACATAAGATGATAAGTCTCATTTGCCCAGTAATTTCACTAGCTACGGCGCCTTTCAGACCGAAACACAGTAATGCTTACACATTACTGCTTCGCGGTAGAAATAGACACCGTTGTGGTACCCATAATCTAGCCGGCCTCCTGTGCAAAGGAGTCCCGCATCGTTAATTTTTTTTTTATTTCTTTTTTTTTGTGTACATTGAAATGCACCAGATTATAATCTATAAGTCATCTGTGAGATGATATGCTTAACGCATGTGTATATCCCTTTTAGGACCTTCTCATTAAGATTCCTACAGTAGGTAAGTTTACCAGTGGGAGGCTCCTTTGCACAGGATGCCGGCTAGGTTATGGGTACCACAACGGCGAGTATTTCTGCCGTGAAGCAGTAATGTGTAAACATTACTGTGTTTCGGTCTGAAGGGCGCCGTAGCTAGTGAAATTACTGGGCAAATGAGACTTAACATCTTATGTCTCAAGGTGACGAGCGCAATTGTTGTGCCGCTCAGAATTTTTGGGTTTTTCAAGAATCCTGAGTGGCACTACATTGTAATGGGCAGGGCGCATCAATTTCCATCAGCTGAACGTCATGCTCATCTCGTCCCTTTTTTCATAAAAAAAAACATTATTATTATTACCGTAGTGAGTACAATGCGAACCAGTTGGTGCGAGGCGCCCACCGAACCATCCAATGGTCCGGCCGTACCATATCCATCCATGGGTTTAGACTATTAGTGTGACAAATTACACCATTCTTTTGGTGTTTTGTTGGTTGGTCATGTAGATTGGATTTAATGCGTACGAAGTGGCGGGTGAAATATTGATGAAATATAAATGCTTTCACCTACCGGGATTCGAACCCGGGACCTCTAGCTTAGTAGGTAAGATCGCTAACCACTCGGCTATACAGATTGTCGAAATAGGTTTAGTAATTTGTCATTTAAAGATACAATCGAGAACTTTCCTGTAGACTTATAATAAAAAGAAACTATCTCACCCTACATTGTTTTATTAAATCTCAAAGTGATCCAATTCGGTTCAGTAGTTTTTGACTTTTTAAAACGAACAGACCGATTGACAGACGCGGCGGGGTTTTTTTTTATAATATTAAATAGCGATAATAAAGATTTAAATCAAATCAAAATCACTTTATTCATGTAGGTCACGGAAATGACACTTATGAATGACAAAAATAATACTTGTCTTATTGAATTTACCGACGCAGCGTAAACGGTTTATGAGAATGAGAAGAAGTAGCAAGAAACTCATCGCCACTCTTTTAATGATAACTCGATTAACATTAATTATATAACTGTATAGCTGAGTGGCTAGCGATCCTACCTACTAAGCTAGAGGTCCCGGGTTCGAATCCCGGTAGGTGCAAGCATTTATATGATGAATATGGATGTTTGTTTCCGAGTCATGAATGTTTAAATGTATTTATGTATATTTATATGTATTTATGTATGTTTAAGTATGTATATTGTATTAAATATATCGTTGTCTTGTTACCCATAACACAGGCTATATATGCTTAACTTGGGGAAAGATAATTTGTGTAAAAAGTGTGTCAATATTATATTATTAATTCCCTCCTAGAACTGGTTATATTATATACTAATAATACATACAGAAACACAAAAAACATTAATCTTCCACTTTCTTAACATTAGGCTTCAGATCAAGTCAGTAAAAAACTTAAAGCATTGTACCTTAGTAAGTACTTACACAAATCTAGACGTAAATTTATAGCGCTACAGAATTATTTAAAGGCTACGTGGGTGCATGCAGTCTGTAAAATCAATAGTTCGTGTAAAGGGCGTGTTGATAACAGGGATGCAAAACTCATTCTAGGACAAACCTAAATGAAAATTGCTGATATTTTCTCACTTATAAATTAACTTATTTACATTTTTAATCCTTATTATTAAAAGGCTTCTTCCAGGTTAAATACATTGATATTTATCATGGGGTAAAATTTGTAAAAAAACCGCAATAATAATATTGACACACTTTTTACACAAATTATCTTTCCCCAAGTTAAGCATATATAGCCTGTGTTATGGGTTACAAGACAACGATATATTTAATACAGTATACTTTCTTAAACATATATAAATTCTTATAAACATACATAAATACATTTAAACATCCATGACTCGGAAACAAACATCCATATTCATC
Organism: Leptidea sinapis; assembly: GCF_905404315.1. Taxonomy (NCBI): domain Eukaryota; kingdom Metazoa; phylum Arthropoda; class Insecta; order Lepidoptera; family Pieridae; genus Leptidea; species Leptidea sinapis. Next base: position 13,428,462 of record NC_066283.1, on the reverse strand, counting down.
ATATACTTTATACTTTTTCAGGATTCCTAAATCGTTTTGCGAAATTTAAAACAATTGTTGGAAATACGTTTGTTTGTTGGGTAGGTACTATAACATATGTGACTTCAAAAATGGTACTCTTGCGTATGGAACTTATTGTTAATGTTGTGATTGCCATTGTTGTATGCGTTATTAAATAAATAAACTTTTAATTAAGTTAATGTGCATTTCTCAAATACCATTAATGTTTACACATTGATAAGTAAACCTACAGTTTTATCGTATGTATGTAATAATCGTTTATATGTATCTATATAATAAAGATTATAAATACGTACTTACCTATATTTAAATCCATACTAACTGTTGCGTTACCAACGTGGAATTAGATTTGCGTATTACGTCATACTTGAATCTACTATGTCTAGGATCTGATATATTTTTGTATAATCTATGATCTGCAACAAGTGAACTGACGTCAGATATTTCCCCCTTCTCCCTTACTGCCTCCCACCTCCACAGTTCTCCTGTCGACCAAACGGGACGGCTATACTGAAACCTTAATTTAATCAATTATATTTCATTTACTATTTTTCCAGGTTGGAAGCGAGGTTGTTTACGTAATAATTATTAATATTTAAAGATAGGAAAATATTGCGGAATTAAAATAGGTAGCGGTGATTACGGACCCATGGTCGGATAAACTAATTAGCCGAACTATGGGACAGTCTTGTTGGCTGCTCGCACCATATGGTCCGGCGTCGTACTAGGTACGATCCGGACGGTAATACTAATAATGTTGTCCATCGATGGTTCGGCTGTACCATCATGTGTTTGGGCTTTTATAATTTAACTGTCATAATGACAAATATCTATACATAATAGAATATATGTATGTTGTGGAGTGTAATAGCCTAAGCACCTAACATCTCTGGTCTGGCGCACCCCAGTATCAGCTCGATCCATTTGACCGCGTGCAACGCAGAGCGCTGTGGAATGAGCTTCCTTGTGCGGTGTTTCCGGGACGATACGACATGGGTACCTTCAAAAAAAGCGCGTACACCTTCCTTAAAGGCCGGCAACGCTCTTGTGATTCCTCTGGTCTCTTGCAATGTGGGCGGCGGTGATCACTTAACACCAGGTGACCCGTACGCTCGTTTGTCCTACTATTCCATAAAAAAAAGCACATGGTCGGATTTGGTACGGTCCAACATCGGACAGTCCGTTGGGCGCCTCGCACCAATCGGTGCGCTATCGTATTCGGTAGGTACGGTCCGAACAGTAATAATAATTATTTTGTGCGATGGACAATGCGACGCACCATCGCATATGGTATCCAGCAAATCACATCATGTGTTTAGGCCATAAGGTTGTGGCAAGATATTGTAACAATATTTATTTCACACCAACCACTGTCTTGTGTGCTAACTTCAATAGCGTACTACACGATGGTCTCATCTCAACGTGAGCAAACAGGAAGTTAAAAGTATAGAGATATATTAGTTTAATTTTTTTTTTTTAATTTTTTAATCAAAATACAAAGTAAACTTTCAAAAATAAACAAGTTTTTACAAAATAATTATTTCATTCAATTAAATATTCTGAAAAATTGGATGTATAAGTAACAAAATAAATTTTCTGAAATATATGGTTAAAAGCAAAACAGAAGGTTCTCTCCAATTTTTTTTTTATTGCTGACAATTATTGGCTACTCTACTGATTTTCCAAGTGTCATAAAATTGACAATTATATAGTTTCAATATTTTTTAATTGCTCCGCTCCTCGCATGAATTTTTTCAGCGAATAGTCTTAAGTATTGTGATAATAAATTACCAGTGGGAGGCCCCTTTGCACAGGATGCCGGCTAGATTATGGGTACCACAACGGCGCCTATTTCTGCAGTGAAGCAGCAATGTGTAAGCATTACTGTGTCTCGGTCTGAAGGGCGCCGTAGCTAGTGAAATTACTGGGCAAATGAGACTTAACTAACATCTTGTGTCTCATGGTGACGAGCCCAGAAGCAGTAATGAGCATTACTATGATTCGGTCTGAAGGGCGCCGTAGCTAGTGAAGTTACTGGGCAAATAAGACTTAACATCTAATGTCTCAAGGTGACGAGCGCAGTTGTAGTGCCGCTCAGAATTTTTGGGGTTTTTCAAGAATCCTGAGCGGCATTGTAATGGGCAGGGCGTTATCAATTACCATCAGCTGAACGTCCTGCTCGTTTCGTCCATTATTTTCATAAAAAAAGGTAAGTTAATTATAAAAGCTAGACTAGAGATTAGAATATAAGATATAAGATTAGAGATAAAATTCGAAGGAATTTTACCAGTGTGTGTTGCCAGTGATGACATTCGGAACGCAGACGTGGTCGCTAACTTGGCCTTATGAGAAAGCTTATGGTCGCTCAGAGGGCAATGGAGAAGGCTATGCTCGGAGACTTCCTGCGAGATCAGATCAAAAATGTGGAGATCCGTAGGAGAACCAAAATTACCAACATAACCCAAATGGTTGCGAAACTGATGTTGCAGTGGGCAGAGCCTAAAGCACGACCGTTGGGGCGGCAAAGTCCTCGAATGGCGACCACGTTGGAAGACGCAGTGTTGGTAGCCCCCCCAAGATGGACCGATGATCTGGTCAAGATCGCCGGAATACGTTGGATGAGGGTAGCCCAGGACCGATCGTCGTGGAGATCTTTGGGGGAGGCCTTTGTCCAGCAGTGGACGTCTTCCGGCTGAAATGATGATGATGATGCGATTAGAGATTAAAATGATTTGGAATTTGGAACATTAAATTCGTATTAAAATAGTCACATATACGAGCATGACAAAGAGATTTTATTAAACAAATCGAAATTGACTTCGAATTCCGAACTGGCCACGTTAACAGAATTTAAATTTTACAAACATTATATTTTCGATAACATAGTCAAAATAGCATTTAGAGTACCTACTCGGATTTATTGTTAGAAATATAAAAAAAATCTATTCGATATAAATACAATTTTGACTTTCAACTCTTTTGTACTTGAGTCCCGTGCCAGATTTTGGTGAGACAACACTTCCTAAGGATGCCTCGTGTAGATGCGAAACACGTCGAATTGTTTAAAGACAAATATTGGCGGAATTAACACTAAAGAAAACTCAAATCATTTACATAATTATGGATTTCCGCAAAGTAACGCCTACTTCAATAAATTTTCTTTTGTACTCTTGTAAATGAGATGTAATCTTATGATGTATATGTATATTGTAAAGGGTATTGAGAGTGCAAAGATGCCTTTATGCATATAATTATGATAATATGTCTTCTATAGACTTTTTTGTGGCCCAGCTCTTAAATTACCAAAAAAGTTAAAACATTACGGTGCGATCCAGCTGGCCGATAGAAGTGCCACTCAAAGAACACACGAAGTTGTAGTATGCCAGACTTCAACACATGATACAGGAGGAATTCGAAATCTATAACAATACATTGGTAAGCTGCGGTTTCACCTGAATTTACTGTTTTTTTGTCATAAAAAACCTATACAAAATAGGTTTGTGTGGAATAAATAATCTATTCTATGCATAACATGAAAGTGTAACAGGTCGATGCCTGTACATTATAGATATTGAAGAAAATGTAATATGGCAGTCGTAATAAGTAGGGCTTTTCACCGAAGTATTGTGATTACTTTTTTTATGGAAAAGGAGGTCAAAAGAGCGTACGGGTCACCTGGTGATAACCGATCACCGCCTTGTTCCTTGAAAACCGCACTGTGGAGGATGCACCGCAACACATCCAGATGGTGGGGATTTAAAGTTCAGGTTTTCTTCCGCTATTTTATTTTTAATTCTCAACTGTCTCTACAAAAATAATTCTTGATTCTACATTTAATGCCTACGAAGTGGTGGGCTACGGAAAAAATGTGTTAGATCTTATAGTTTTCGTAGCGTTATATTATAAATGCAGTAATAAACTTCTATTTCAATGAACTCCTATTCAAATTATTACTATTATTATATAGTGTAATACATGTAAATGATTAATGAACAGGCGTTTATTTAACACTTTCAAATATTTTTAATGTAGCGCTGATATGACCAATCCATGGATAAACGTCTCTGTAGACAGTCGAAACGCGATTCCTGCACTAACGCCCAAACTGACACGTCGACTTATTAGCCTAAATATACATGACATCCGAATCACGGTGGGCACCCTAACGGGTCACACATCACTAAACAAGCACAATCGGCGTAACGGATCTACGAGCAGATTATATGCCAATAGGGGACGAGACATGTAGGACGTTTAACTGATGGTAATTGATACTCTCTGCATATTAAAATGCAGTACCGCCCTGGATTGTTTAAAAACCCTAAAGCTCTGAGCGGCACTTCAATTGTGCTCGTCACCTTGAGACATAACATGTTAAGTCTCATTTGCCCAGTAATTTCACTAGCTACGGCGTCCGTCAGACCGAAACACAGTATTGCTTACACATTACTGCTTCACGGTAGACATAGGTGCCGTTGTGGTACCCATTATCTAGCTGGTATCCTGTGCAAAAGGGCTTCCCACTGGTAAACTTGTCTGGCCGAGGACGAAACGGTGACTTATGTAATCCTGGAATGTGCGGGTGGGTCAAAATAAGACAATTTCCATGCTTATTTACTGTATAATATACCAACACAAAAATATAAAAACTTACAACTATAAAAAAAAAAACTAAATTTTATATAAACTAAATACAGCAACTATTATCAAAAACAAAGACGAATGATATTATTGAATTAAATGATTATTAATTTTGCGCCTGAAAATCCATGAAGAGTTCCAAAATATTATGTCCAAATCTGTTATTTTAAATATATTGTTATAGGACATTACAATTCTGTTAATAGGAGATAGTGATAGAGATTGGAGTTCGGGTCTTAAACTTCAAACGCTTTAGCGATTAGTGGCAGGCCCAGGTTCACTCCTCGCCAGGTCAGTTTCGCTTCAATTGTCTTGGTTTTTGTTACATGTTCTATGTTAGTAGCGATGTTTCGCTTTCTTATGTCCTGATATCAAAATTGTTTATCACCAATTGTTTTCGCATTCAGATTTGCTACAAATTTTTTGACAGGAACTTTATGTTCACTGAAATACGTTGATATAATGAGTCAACACTCATGTAGAGGCAGAAATGTAATAAAGAATTCCACAAGAGCGCTTTCATTGATGCGATAGAAAAAAGCTATATAAGTATGTCAGCAGCGAGGCAAGCGGGGGTCCTTCATCTCTTGTTGCCCCCCTGGGTAATCCTGACTAAGTTTTATTGTAGTAATTTTCTAGCTTTAGCTTCGTAGCCATGAAATCAGGAATCAAGAATTATTTTTGTAGACACAGTTGAGAATTAAAAATAAAATAGCGGAGGAAACCCCGAACTGTAAATTCCAACTATCTGGATGTGTGGCGGTCCTCCACAGTGCAGTTCTCAAGGAGCTTTCTTCCACGTACTGCCAAGCTGGGGAATGAGCTACCTTGTGTGGTGTTTCCGGGACGTACGACAAAAAAGCACCATCCTTAAAGGCCTGCAACGCTTCTGCGATTCCTCTGGTGATGCAAGAGAACGTGCGCGTGCGAACACCAGGTGACCTGTACGCTCGTTTGTCCTCCGTTTCCATTAAAAAGTAATATATTTTCTTTCTGGCGGTAAAATATTTTGCTACATATCTAGCAATAGTTCAGTGAAAATGCCTACTTATTACGACTCCCATATTAGATTTTCTTCAATATATTAATTATGCAGGTCCCAAACTGTTATACTTTTATTTTATGCATAGAATAGATTATTTATTCCACACAAACCTATTTTGTATAGGTTTTTTATGACAAAAAACAGTAAATGCAGGTGAAACCGCAGCTCACCAATGTATTGTTATAGATTTCGAAATTGCTCCTGCATCATGTTGACGTCTGGTATGCTACAACTACGTGTTTTGAGTGGCACTTTGTGGAATCTATGGATGCAGCTAGAACAAATCAGCGATGTCTATCAGCTGCCGTTGTTCCTAACCGATATGACTCAGGGACCTTCAAGAAATGAGCATACTTTCACCTTAAAAGCCTTCAACTCATCTCCTGACTTCTGGTTTGGCGAATCTCTATCCAGGCGGTTGCCTCACCCCAATACGTGCGTCTCTTGACCTTGGTCTGAGAATCGGACAACATCTATTTTTCATCCCCCTTAATGTTAAGGGTGGTCCACGCCAAATTAATTTTTGGTTTTTTGACATTTTTTTTTAAATTTATTTGATTATGAGTCAGCATTAAAAAATACATACAACTTAAAATTTTCACCCATCTATGATCAACAGCTACTTTTGTATCGCGATTTTAATATCGGTAATACAACGTTTGCTGTGTCAGCTAGTATATATTACATAAAAGAGAATGTATGTTTGTATGTTCCTTAATAACTCCTAAACTATTCGACCGATCTTCATGAAATCTTTTGTATTAGATTCGTTGAAGCTCAAGGAAGGTTTACATGTATAATTTAATATAGAAAAACCGACCTCAAAAACACTAATCCAAAACAATAGATTTAATAGGCACTAAAAAGTATAAAAATAATACTTTTTATAAAATCTTATCAATTAATCTAATTTTTGTTACGATTATTGTTGTTTTTGGAATGGGTGTCGTACCGCTGCGGCCCCACTCGCGCCTCTCGCCTCCTCACTTCGCACGTGCGATTCTGGCATATCTCACCTATAACTATCAATGTAGTTACAAACCTATCTTGGCAGAGCTCAAAAAAAAAAGAATTATCAAAATCGGTTCACCCAGTTGAAGGTTCTGAGGTAACACACATAAAAAAACATACCAACGGATTGAGAACCTTCTCCTTTTTTGAAGCCGTTTAAAAAGATACTATAGGTATATCCAGACGTGGAGAAGAATATTACTTGCATTATCCATCGTGACTTGATTCTACTTTTGGTCTACCTTATAATAGTTAAGGGGAGTCCGGGAGTGTATACCCGCCTTCGACTAAAATACTCATAATTCTTTCTTTACTTACAAATCGCTATTTTCCATAAGTTTTATCTTAAGCTGCATTATAAAGCTACATTTTATCTTAATAAAGTTTGACACATCATTAATGGTTTAAGAGTAATTAACGATTTATACCAAAGTGACATTCGGCTAATATCTCCCGCCTGGGTAGTAGCCTTTAATAAGTAATCTACATCACCTCTTATTCTTAATTGGAGCAATTAGGACAAATAAACTGTTCCTTATCATCTTTGGAGACTCCAACGCAAATTTCATAGACATATTTGCCACAAAAAGCACAATTTCTCATGTCCATAACTTTCTCTTCTCCGAACACATGAATCAAAGTCAATTACATCTGGCACTTCATCCAATTTAGTATCAGAGCTATTGTCATTCTTGGGTCTATCACTTGACTGAAAAACTTATCTTTTTCTTTGTTTACCTTTTTATTTTTTTAGTTAAGTATATTAATTTTAGTTCTAGTTTTAGTTTTTTCGAGAGGTCTACCAGGACGAAGATTTTTCTAGTTGCAGCTTTTGGAAATGGACGAATCATTTGTGGTAAAACTACAAACTTTTGTCGTGACTCAGAATCTACCTTTGTCATTTGACTATTCTGGATATCCAGATCTTGAGATTGTAGAAGCTACCTCTGCTGATTGTCTGAATATTACAATTGCTTGCTCCGAATCCTCCTTAGTCAAAATTGGTGGTGATGGAGCATAAAAACCTTCACCTGTAAATATGTCGGCTAAAAGTCTGCGAGGTAATTGTTCTTACAAATGGCTATATTGTAGATCTTAACAGTTCGTACTGGCTTTTTAACCATCCAATTACTAATGGCTGAATTATATCTAGCCTTGCGAGGTGAGTAAATAGCAACATCTTATCTTATGGCTTTAAATTAATTCTGAAGGGGGTTGGCTGCAGCAAAGTTACTCCATTTAAATTTGCGTATTGAACAACTTGAACTTCTTTGAGTTTTCGAAGAAATCAGAAACATTTTTTCTATTAAACCTAGTTGATCTAGATAAGTTGGTTGCTTCTGGTGTTCTTAAACTTAGTTCAAAGTTTCTTGTCTTAAATCCTCTGAACCAATCATTCCGTGCGCAGTTGTTGAAAGTCCAAGAATTATATGAGAATAAATATTATTGCGGGAGATGGGGAGAGATAACCCTGGGTAAAGTCTCCTCCCGACGGCAGGGTAATGTCTCCCACCCCATGCCAAGCTGTACTACCGTAATACCGTAAATGTTACTAGGCTAATTACACTTACGGTGTATATAAATGACATGCTGGAGTCTATTCACAGTAAGCAACAGAAATCAAATTTTGAAAATTGAAAAAAACTACAAACAGCACGAAATTGTCTCGTCACCACTCACTCCTAAATCAAACTGCCGATAGCAACGGCGTCGCGTTAGCGAGATGTGAGGCGTCTAAGGAGTCTAAGAAGTGTTACAACACTTCTTAGACTCCTGTCGCAAAATCCAGTTCCACAAAGATTCTATGAGCAGTGGCTATTGTCTCCCACCTGCTAAACTCTCCCGGACTCCCCCTAAAGCATTATAATTTAAACCTTAGAAATTAAATCAGATAAAATGTTTAACCCTGATCATTATAGATATGTTATTCAGCTGTATCGGCAACAAAGAGCACGTGAAGTTGAAAGTAAAGATAGATCACGTAACAAAAACATATTCGTATAACATATTATGATAAGATATTATAAATGCGAATAAATTCGTAAATCAAAATATAAAACTGAATCACGTGTTTGTGATGGACGAGACAGTGATTCCCACGCAGTGAAAAGAACGTGTGACGTCAGACATATTTATTTATCATATTTAATCCTAATATATGTATTTAATCCTATTCTGTTATAAGCTTTACGAGGATGAAATGAAATGACAAACATCATTGAAAAAAATAATCATAAAATTACACTTATCAATTTTAAAGATAGATATTTTCAACGCACTTCACTCGGAAAAGATAAATACTCTTTAAATCATTATTAATAGCGTCAGCATTTTATATTACGTACAAAATTTGGGATAAAAAGTTTCTTATGTAGGACAAAACTGGACAGTTATAGTAAAAAAATGTCATTTCATTTGTCCTCATTTAATCATAAAATATTTCTTTTGTTTGATAAAATATAAAACGATTTAGAAATGGTATTAGTGATTGTTGTATTTCGTCTATGTCTCCAAATTTAAGCTAAAATATGATATTTTCTAATTAATCTTCCATCACACATCTCCCATACACTATGTTTTCTAAATCTCCTTTCACTATGCAAGAACTACAAGGTATAAATTACTGCGGTCGGCCGCCTCAGGTGAATATGGTATTTCATATTAAAATTTAGCAAAACTTAGCACAGACAGTATTATTTAGATTTAATTAATATAACAATGTTATATTGCAATGTTCCACTATCTTGGAATTCACAAATCATTATCCCTATTGCTAGACAAGGCGACAATTCTAGCGTCATCATATCGCCCAATAGCTTAGTTTCTTGTAACCATATAAGTTGCTGAGTATCGAGGTAAATAATTTTGAATTGGTCATTGAACATTATAGAATACTGCCTGAATCACAGTTTCGATTCAGGAAAGGTACTTTGAATAGTGTGGGTACTTTAATAATAGTTATACGATTGACAATACAAATCTCCATATTTTTAATATGAAATGAGTTGCTGTTTCTGAAATTTTTACTTGCTTCACAATAAACCTTCATTTAGGTAGAACAATAAAACTAGACCAACCACGGGAACGCAGTAGACTGGTGTAGAAAGGAATTCCACAAGGATCTGTACTCGGGCCGCTACATTTAAACTTATATACCTATTAATGAGTAGGAATCTTCACTTCCAAATTCTATTAACATGATTCAATATGCTACAGGTTAAGTACAGTACACCATGTGAAACATTTATTTTATTATGTTGTCAAATATCGAATTCCTTAGATTATGTAAAGGTTTAGGTGAATGAAAATGGTCTCAGCCTTTTACCTGTTAAACGTTCGTAAGTTCACACGTCAACGATTAAATCCTCCGATTTCAATATATTTCTATAATCATCACCTAATAATAATGCAAAGTTTTTGGGTGTGATTTTAGATTTAAAACTAACAGATATGGCTCATTATGAATACATAGTTACTAAATGAGAAATGCTTCTCAATTTAATGCAATGACTCTCTGGTGTTCACATCCGTTTTATTTGAAGCTACTTTACAATGATATACGGAGTATCCTTGATTTCGGGTCCCGTAGCGCGTTCTTGCCAGATCCCTGCGGGTCTCGGAAGACTAGATTCCATCCAATTAAAAGATATGTGAATAATTACTGGAGCCATGAAATCAAGTTCTCTGAATGCATTACAAGTAAAAGTGAAATGAACCTCCGCTTGATTTTAATGGAAACGGAAGGTCATCCAATAAGATAGAGTCATTTGGAATAGAATATAAAAGAGCTATAGAGCTTAGACCATATTCTCTAAAACTGGCTAGTAATCATAATCTACCCAACATCATCGTCAATCATAATCCATAATTAAGTTAAGAACTAGATGTCGTTCTTCTTCTTCTAAGTCTTCAAGCTCTGGTGATATCAGAAACGATTTGTAGGTTGTTGATTAATGTTAACATAACAACATTTTTTTCCAAAACACATTTATTATTTACTTCTACTACTACTTGATTAAGTAGCTAATTTTGATTCACTGAACAGAATTATCGCGCCGCGAATTATACTAGATTGAGCTTAATTGATCTGTCTTATCTTCTTTGTTTATCTGTATATTTTATATATATCTCTGTATTCTCTAATGCTAATATTTTCAAAATTGGCATATATTGCTGATTGGTTATTATTTAGGTGATCAACAACAATTTTAACTTTCAGCAAGAAATATTGCAAAAATAGTACTATGAAACAGATCGTTTCAACAACTGAATCGAGCGTTATGGCCTGGGCTTACAAAGTCTTACAAAATCACATACAAGTTCGAAAAATACGAAATTTAACATTTTGACATAAGATCGCTCGTAACAAAACGAGAATAGGGCTACTGAATGTTTATTTCGGCACGAAAATAAAAAATATATCGTAGGATTTTTGTATTTTCTTATATTATTTTATTCGCCCCACAAAAGATTTACTAACTCGACTTAGACGAGTAGTAGGTTATTATTATAAGTATATAACCGCGTATGCTGCAGGACTAAGTCTCTTAGCAAATCCTTCAATATGAGGACCAGAAACGAATGAAACCAGAGTAATGCCACGAAACATAACAGATTCCATCGGCTGTATCACCTCTCCGTTTAACAAAACACCTGCATCTACATTTTTGACACTCGGTACGGTAAATTTTACCTATATATATCGTTTACTTGCTAAACAACATTAGTTTGTTAGCGCTAAACCAGTACACGATGTCAGATAGAATATCGATTACTTCGTCATACATCACTTGGTTTCAATTCACTTGAATATCAGTGAAGTCACCTGTAAACAATACCACTTTACTTTTTTTTTTGTTTTTTTTTCTTTATAGAAAAAAAACAAAACAAAATCCTTATGGATTAGGAAGATCATTTATATAGATAAGGAAGAAGGTCGGTCCAAGTATACACCCTTGTGGTACCCCCATACTGAGATCTCCGAGTAGATCTCCTGCCATTCACGTCGACCTATTAAATTCTATTGTTAAGATATGAAATTAGACGATCAAGCGCAGTTCCTTTTTACCATAGTGACAAAGCTTACTCACCAACGCGGTTGAATATTGTAGTTGAAGTCGCGTTGAATTTAAAATACCATAAGTAATAAACGCACTAATTCAAAACGCCAAAATCTACCACCAATTGTCTCAAACGGCAGCATGAAACTCAGCGGGTTCGGTTCTTCCTGATGATGTTGTTTTGCTGTCAAAGTCAAATTGCCTTAGTTACTTGGAACTATAAACACATATCTGCAAAATGTGTTACGCCAGTACTTATCTGTCGTCTGATTAGTATCTCATCGATATCTGTGTATTATCTGTTCTCGAAATCAGATCGAAGAACAACAAAGTGTAAAAATAACAGGATTACCAAGATAAACAATCTTAATTATTTTGTATCAGAATAAATAGTAACGGTCAAATTGACTCATGCGGCGAGGGTTTCCTACGTAGATCGTTCCTACTGACAAAATAACGAACATAGAAAGAAATAATAAATAAAAAACAAAAAAACTAAAACTCATAAAAGAGTTATCCAGGCGTCTAACCGATTTAACAGGTGACCCAAGATCTGGTACGTACCTCTGTCAAAGGATAAGTTTGGCTATACAAAGAGGTAACGTTGCCAGCTTCATGGGCATCTTACCTGCCGACAGCGTTCTTAATGATATTTACTATTTGTAATTAATGAATTTTATTAGATTATTTAAGTTTTATCTTATTATTTTTTATATATATAGTGCTATTAATTATTAAGTCATATGTAAATAATTTGAAATAAATGTATAGTTGTTAGATAACGTCAACGAAATCTAATAAATAAAAGAAATGCAATGTAATTGAATATGTAATGTGTTTAATAATCTTGAATAGTAGTTCACAACTGACACCCCAAGTGGGGCCCAGTGGATCGTAATTTATTTAAATAGTAAGTTAAACATATGGTGATGTTAAGAGGTAATTTAATGTTGTATATAGGTTCTTCTTAACAACTTGCTGATATCTTGTACATTAGCCTGCAAAATCAATACCTAAGCATTATCGATTTACCTACAGTTATGATATTCCTTTATTTGTTAAAACATTGATACGATAAGCATATTAATACTTACGTGATAAATAATTCCAAGTCATGCGTAAAAATGTAATTTAATACCATAATCATCCAAATCAATAGAATGTTCGAATTATTCTTTTCTGTATAAAGGCCAAGCTTGACCCCCATGCTCTGTTACTTTCTAATTTATTCGGGTTATAGGATAGCTTGTCACTTTCGGGTGTACGCGCGCATAGTAAATCCAGACACTTTATCCTAGATTTATAGGATATTAAGTAATCATAACAAAAGTAAAATAGTAATATTATTTACATATGAAAAAAATAAAAGATTGAATTACTGTTACTACTATTTTTTCATCACAATAAATGTATTTTTATGATGGAATAATTGAAGTGGTCCCCTAAAGGCTTTTTCTATCAGGGTATTTGTCGTACTTAGTTATATAGTAATTTCTCTTTTCTAATTTTATCATACAGTCTGCGATAATCTCTTTAGTACACGCAACATAAAGTTATGTAACTTTATGTTTCACACAAATAAGAAATTAATTTAAAAATTTATTAGATTTTCTTTTTAGATACCATTCTATAAGTTTCTACCGATAATTCTACCCAATGAGTTTATCACAGATTATTTTATTTACACACATTATTTTAATTATTATTCGAATAATTTTCTGATTTTGTGTGTTTTATTTATTTACCCCCTTACTCATAATGGTCCGCTAACTTTAAACAGCCGCTAAGGAGTGTTTTTTCTCATTCTGACTTAGGTCAATAGAAGAAGACAGAGTGAGAATTAGTAATGCTTTAAGTAAGCAGACTATTATGAATAAGGGGGTTAGATTTTAGATCATTGGTAATAAGAAGCTGAAACCAAAGTAGTATAAAAGAATAATATTATCATTTTTCAATACACTTGCTACAATTGATTACCTATTAAACCCTCGTTAGGTTTAAGGGGGAAAAAATTCTTGGTGTACCTCCATTATTAAACAACTTACAAGAATCGATGTTTCACAATATTAATTGATTTTTTTAATTTAACGCCCAGTATCTACCTCTTGTGAGATCATTTGTAATAGAAATTTCGACGCTTAATAATAATTAATATGAATTGAATGTGCAACTGTAACATTCGAGGCAAATTATACTTTATCGTTGATATCAATAAAACCTAATATCGAATGTTGTAACAACTACTTTTTACACTTGCATACGTAATGTGCACGTTAAAATAGTACTTTTTTTTTATTTTTTGTAGGCCCCTTGAAAGCCTAACTTGAACCACAGTTTCTCTAAATTGCCCACAAAATTTGGGGAAATAAAATGTGCAGTCGTAAGAATCAGAATGCAGAAAGAAAAGATGGCTGTTATTGAGAAGGTAAGGTAATAGTTGGTTGCTTCATTAATTGGAAATGAAATGAAATGAAATTTTAATTGCAAGAAACCATGCAGTACTCGAACCCACGACCTCCGTGCGTTCCGTGCCGGTGCTCTAACCAACTGAGCTAACCGTTCGAGTGAAGTATCGTTATAAAATCTTATGTTTTGTTCAACTCTCAGGTTGTGGCTTCATCTACAGGATCTACTTTACAGTTGCTGCCTGCTCAACCTCAATATTTGCATATTAGGAAATTGACTTGAAATAAAATTTGAAAAACAATTTTTTTTTGTGTATTAATTAATACTAGAAGTACATTCCAGGATGCAAAGGAAAAGTGTATTATGTCTTGTCTATCTAGACTAACAAAAATAAGCTGATACGAACATAAAATTCTCTCTCTCTTCCCCTACTCTTCCAGGATACTGGCCATGCATTTCCGGATAAAATCATAAATTGTATGTTGTTACCCAAGTAAGTATTTTGGTGCATTATAAAATTAAGTACTTAATACGCATTTAAATGTATATTCTAATCGTATAAAGAGAAATTAAATTAGGTACCTAATTGTAATACGCTTAAATTATGTAATTATGGTAGAGATAATTAAATATTATAATTGTGTGTCTACATCAAAACTACTGCATTAATTATTTATTACTTAGAGGTCAGTTAAATTAGTCATCGATTACTTAATTTAACAGAGTACTTAATCATCTTAATCCTTTTATTCCCTATATTATAATCTTTGTCAATATTGCAATTGGAACTACATTGGAACTCAGAATTGGTTATCAACTCGTCCGCGATTACAATTACCACATTTGCTTTCGGTAAAAATATCAACATAACCAGTTACATCGCTGTTCTAAACGGTGAACGGACGCTTTCAACGACGAAAAGTGTTTGTGATTAGTTGCGACTATTCAAGAATTATGACATACGCCTTTATCATAGTTGTTTCTGTGGCTATTACGTTGAAACTTCTGTTTATGAGCCTGTCTCTGTACTTTACACTTAAATATGACAGCCCCGAGAAGTCAGAGGTAAGTTATTTTTACTTTATTTGACGCATCGCTTTTTTGTTTGCAATGTCCGCGAAAAGCGATTGTCCGGAGACAATGAACTGCGTAATGTATTGAAATATTGTTTATATAAACATAGTTATGCATTACTAATACCTAATAAACATTAAAAATGTATTTGTGTTCTTAGTGACAAGCCCAAATGATCTAATCCTATTTAAAAACTTGTTAAAAGTATTAAATAATACCAAGGTCCTATCTATCAAATTTAATATTGTTCATCAAATAGGTACAACCAACAATAAATTATTATAAAACACTTCGAATTCGATACTTTAAAATGGCCTACTTTTTTTATTATTTATTTATTCAATGAACAAAATTATCTTAATATATATAATAATAAAGATATACTCGCAAAACCTCTAAGGTTTATGTGCGAGTGGTAAGTTCGTATTACAATAATTGTTTTAATTACTTAAGACTTAATATAACATATAGTAGTATTATTAAAAATATACATCATAGGTATTCCTGGTTATTAGCTTCTAGATAGTATTTTTTTAGCTTTACTTTGAAATTAAACTTATAACTTGTAACTGAAGAAGTGAGTGAAGATTTATTTGCCAAATAGGTAAGTATTTGCCAAATAAATAATGGCATGAATTTTATTACGACTAGTGGCACTGGAAATATTAAATATTAATATTACTAACTATTTAATCTATGCATCGGGCCTTTGAATACTTTTTGTGTAAGATAAGAATTAAGTATCTAGGTTGTATCTATGGTTGCTTCATTAATTATTGCATTCAGATATCAAAAAGATTCCAGATACCATAATTTATTTATATTTATATAATGACAATCTATCGGCACGTATCCAATTATTAGAATATACCTGCTGGCTGCTGTTGCACCCTGCCCATGACAATTGATTATTGGATGTTGATTTAACCCACCGCTATATATATAGTCGGTAGGTAGGTACTGCAGATGCCGTATGCACGGGCATGCATTATTGAGCCCTTGAACCTTGTTCAATTTTAACCTCCAAGATACTGAAGTTTGCGTATAAACACTAAAAGAACCCGACAACACTCCCCTTAATGCCTCGACTAGTATCGGAATAAGAGTTCTCGAAATCTCTAGCGATTACAAATTCCGCGGTCATCTGGCAGGCTGGATTAGCTTCGAAGAAACTGGAGGTTATAATAAGAGCAAGGCAAATACTACAAGCCGGTGCACATTTCAAATCTCATCAAAGCGCAGGTCCGCTCACATAATATAGAATATTGCTTTTATCTCTGATCTGATGCATCACAGTATAAGGTCAAACCATTCCTACGCAGGCAACGCAGATCTGCTCGAATCCTCGTGGATCCAGTGGTAATAATATAAATAAAATAATTAATGGTAGAAAAACCTCGCCGGCATCCTGTGAAAAAGCCTCCCACTAAACTAGTCATAAAAAACTCATTTAAGGCGAAAACCTGTTACACATACTCTTTAGTCTTATTTGAAACTTGCCAATGTTTGCTGTTGGTTATAGTTAACACTCCAGACCTATTAATAACTACCATTTTTATTTACAGTAAAATACTACGTTTCTCGTTATGATGCATTTGTTTAGTATGAAACTCAGAAGACGTATTCATAAAATATCTTGTATGTACTTTTATTGTAAAAGTACATTTATTATGATCAGTAATCAATACCAAAGATTGTAAGCATACAACTGTTTGTGCCTTTCTTTTTGACAAAAGTAAGAAAGTATTCGCTCGTAAAATATGATCAGGCGTTACATTAATTATTATTTTTGGATATAGTACTTAATAATCAAACATAACAAATCTTATAACTATATTTACAATACTATGACTACATAAAACTATCATTACGTGGAAGCGTACCAAGAATACTGGAGGTCTACTCGCAAAATCGACAACGATACATTCGAAACGATACAACAATACTCCGAATATATCGCAACTATCCCACCCTAACAAATGTTCAAATTCCTTATCGTTTAACGTTACCATAGACGAATATTTTGATTTTTTTACGATGTAACTGTGAATGAAAGATGTTCAAACATAAACATTATCTGTGCTATGTCGCTGTTAAGTGTCAAAAGTCAAAACATAGTTTAGGCGCTAAGGACCATGCCAGACTCTGCACCACCAATTTGGCATCATTAACACTTAATATAAATGTTAAAAAAATATGTAATGAATATAATATGACCATTTAAAACTGAATAAATTAAACAAAACTCGCGGATAATAAAATGTAAAAAAAAGTAACTCAACCCTTCTCGTCGACTTCCTATTTCTCAGGCGGCCATTTGCATTATTACTACGCATAAACGATCAACAAAATGACTTAAATGACTTAGTAGTAAAAAAATCCTGTTGAATAGTAAATCACATATAATTATTTCAATTATATTTATTAAGTATGTATATTGTATGGCAAATATATCTGTACAACTTGAAACGATATTAGCATCGACAGCCTAGAAGGTGTCGTCGAGATTATCGTAAAAGTGACGTTTGATTATTTGTGAAATTCGAATATTCGTCTCTGACATTTTCAACTAAGAGTAGGGTTAGGACCGATAATATCGAATAATGTTTCGTTCGTTCAATCAACGTTTCGACATTGAATACGATGTAACTAAGAGTAGGATTCGACACGACTAATGCCATGATTTATCGAATATCGATTTTAGGAGTAGGCCCCCTGGTAGCATTTCCGCGTTGGTTAGCTAGGCTGATCCGTTGACCGAAATAGCTGCCAGCGCTTGGGCCTCCAGTAGCCTTATTGAGGCGCGAGATAGTATTTTGAACATTCTCCGCGCCTAAGATGATTTAATTTTATTATTTTAAGATTATTTAAGATGTAATGGTGAAAGCCATTAGGTAGGTGCCTATTCTTGCTGCAATATAACGTTAAAAGGAAATTTTGTGGAGTTAGGACAGGTCTTTTTGGCTAATTTGAAAAATGAAAAATACCTAATACTGAACTCTTAATTCTATAAAGCAAAATTTACACATTGAAACGATAAGTATAACTTTATTGAAATATTGATATATTCCGTGATAAATCGATTTGAAAATATATAGTTAGTTGTTACGTCGGCGTATGCAAGCCATTGTTGAGACATGCTTGAAAACATTTGCTGGTGGCCTTCATTTTGTCATTGTTTACAAAAGAGAACCATGAACCAGATAATAATTGAAACCCAGTATCAAACGCGCCCCAAACGATACTATCTGTCTATTTGTAAGGCTATTTTGGTCTAATTGTGTTGAATGGAATGTAAGTAGGTAAGTTTAAGTAAAATACAGTGTTTGGATTATATAAACTAGGTATTTCACAATTTAATTGATAAGTCTGGGCAGAATCACTGGCGAAATATTGTATTTTTTTTATGAAAATAATGGACGAGATGACCAGGACCTTCAGTTGATGGTAATTGATACGCCCTACCCATTAAAATGCATTGCCTCTCAGGATTCTTGAAAAACCCAAAAATTCTGAGTGGCACTTCGATTGCGCTCGTCACCTTGAGACATAAGATGTTAAGTCTCATTTGCCCAGTAATTTCACTAGCTACGGCGCCCTTCAGACCCAAACACAAAAAGTTTACACATTACTGCTTCACGGCAGAAATAGGCACCACCCATAATCTAGCCGGCATCCTGTGCAAAGGAGCCTCCCACTGGTTTAATGTAACCCCTCGAATCCAACGGCGATTTATTGCACTCAAAAAAGTAAATACAAACCTCGGTAAAAATTCTCCAATCGAGCAAAAAATAAAAATAAAATTTAAAACTTAAAATAATATCTTAGGTAATTTATACCTTAATAGAATACCAGACTTGGACATCGGTGCTGATGAGCACGAGACATTTATAAATAAATGGTAGTATGGTAATCTATACTATATAATATTAAAAGCAGTGTTTGTTTGTTTGTTTGAACGCGCTAATCTCTAGTACTACTGGTCCGGTTTGAATGTATCTTTCAGTGTTGGGTAGTCCATTTATCGAGGAAGGCTATAGGCTATGTTTTTTTTATTTTCAAAATTGGGGATCCGTAATAAAATTGCTATTTTGTAACACAAGGTGTAAAATCGAAAACCTATTTTTGCGTGCGCTGCAAAAACTATTGACAATAGAACAAAATGATGTACAGCCTGTACATAATATAGGCAATATTTTATTACTTATAAAACTATCGCGTGAATTATACTTTATATGGCAAAACAACGTTTGCCGGGTCAGCTAGTATGGTACATAAATTGCAAGTCGAAGTTCAAAACAAGTTGCTAAGTAACAAAAGTTTAGTAAAAATCGTATAAAATCATAAAATTATATTTCAACTAATATTCTTAATAACTTATTTAACTATGAGTTTACTGATGTGTAAAATATCAACCGAACTAAACTTATTATTGTAAGTTTTATGTAACCGAGGAGGTAATTATAGAATGTTGTGCATAATTTGACGACACCAGGTGAATAGGAAATAAGCATGTGTGCCTAGAGCGTCTTTTTGAAGCACAAAATTTTAAAGATTACTGTCTAATTCATAATGACTTAGCGGAGATTTAAAGCGTCTCTAATATACGCTTGTTAAATAATGGTATTCATAATCGCATATTAGAGCTAAAACGCTCCTTATCTCTTCGATAAAGCTGACGTGACTGTGCGTGACTTATAGTAGCTAGGACCCTTCTATAAACCTATTTTCAGCAATCGAACGCAAAAAAACATGGCCGACATCGATCAGCTGTTCATTAAATAATGTGTTATATAGCTTCCCGCTCAAAGTTGTTGGATAACCGCCATAGATTGACAACCGACAGACTTCAAAACTTTGATTTTTGAAGTTTGAAATTGTTTTGACATCGACTTATGACAACTGACAAACCAATGACATTGAAAAGATGTCTGTTTCCATTGACAGTTTCTCATTTAGATTAGTTAAAATCATGTTTTTCTGTACGAAATAGCAACATTGAGTACTTTAGAGACGTATTAGTTATGGGAGATATATCTAACGAATATGAGTAAGGAATTTTATCGAACGTTCGATAGGCTTAAAACACGTTTTAACTAATATAGCTTTATACCTTCGAAAAGCGTTTTATTATGAATAAGGCAGTTAGTTCCTGACAGTCTACATAACCGTTATTAATATGTTATGGTTTTACGAATAATTATTGAAATACGACGATGATGGTTGAAGATTTCGGAAAAATCCAAGCCGACTGGAAGCTTTCATTGAAAACAATGCGTAATTAATTTTGAGATACTTATAGCAAAACAATGTATGATAGAACTGTTCCTTTTAAACAATTCTTACGGACCGTACATAAAATATATTTTTTTAATAATACTATAACATGTTTTTGTTCACTTTGTTTTTTTTAGAATAATACTTATACGTAGGTAGGTACATATTTGTGTACTAAGATGTTTTTAAATACTACTTTTATATCGGATGTTATAATATATACTGATGAAGGACAGAAAATATTTTTTTTTAAATAGTTAAACTGCAAGGGCGTGCATTGGTTTTCTAGCGAGGTAAGAACTGTCATGGATCTAACTACTCGTAGTTGAGCATTTATGAGTGGGTGTTCTATAGAAGTATGGTAATAAAATATTAACGGAACAAAATTAAACTAAATTAACTTTAACACTAGTGCTATATTTACTGCTAATTGCCTTACTAATTGCCTATACGATATGCACGCTCCTGAGTTCAAGTAGTGCACAAATAAATTTGAGTTTCATTTGAATCTAATCCACATGCTCTATGCAACATGCTGATACGAGACTGATGTGAAAAGCCGGGGCTGGTCGCTAGTTATACATAAATAATTTATAAGTCTAAATAGAGCCTCTTGCTGTTAAGCACCGCATGAAAATAGGCCACGTTTATTATGTTAGTATGCGTGACAAGCTACGTCCTTTTTATTTGAAAGCTAGTGCTTCCCGTATTCCCATTATAATTTGGTCCAGATCTGACAATGGCATCCATCAGAAAACCATAAAAGTCTTAAATTTGCTATACGTATGTGGATGATAAATTTTCATTTATTTTTACATTTTTCATTGGTAGTGTACTTCAAAATCACTAAAAAGTCGGTGTCAGTCAAGATAGGTTTGTAACTACATACATAGTTATAGGTGAGATGTGCTAGAGTCATGAGGAGGCGAAAGGCGAGAGCGGGTCGCGGCGGAAGAACACCGATTCCAAAAATAACAATAATCGTAACTAGAATTAGATTTATTAATTAGATTGTATAAAAATACGCAATTATTTTTATACTTTTTAGTGCATATTATATCTATTGTTTTGGAATAGTGTTTTTGAAGTCGGTTGTTTTTTTTGACGTGTTCCTAGCTGTTACAGACTATCTAGATGTATTAATTATCTAAAACTAGCTGACCCGACAGACGCCGCGCTGTTCTGTCATTAGAAAAAAAAATGATGTAGTCTATAAGCCAACGGAAATAGGTATGCAATCAAACTTCATGAGTTAAAAATGAAACAAAAACGTATTTCTGAATGTTTTTATGATATATAGTAATAAAATGATAAAGATTAATATTATTATGTAAACAGCTTTCACAGTACCGCTTTATAATTGCCAATTGTTTAAAGTATAAAAATTGATATACTATTATTCTTATGAGATAGACATATGCCCTCGCGGACTTTTCTGTAGACCTACAAACGATACACAATTCCACCATACATTTTTTTTATATCTCTATTATGATATAGCGTTTCCGTTGAAAGCCCCCAGACGGCTTATTTTTTTTCTGACATCTCGAACAAATATTGTTAATGTATAGAAAAATGTAGACAAAATCTTAATAAATTATTAACTTAAACCTTCCCCGCGGACCACGTTATCCATTGATGAAAACAGCATATTATACAACAACAACACGGTTTAGTAGTTTTTGAGTTTATCGCGAATAGACAGACAGACAGAAGCGGCGGAGGACTTTGTTTTATCATTATATGTTTTTTTTATGAAAATAAAGGACGAGACGAGCAGGACGTTCAGTTGATGGTAATTGATACGTCCTACCCATTACAATGCAGTGCCGCTCAGGATTCTTGAAAAACCCCAAAAATTCTGAGCGGAACTTCGATTGCGCTCGTCTCCTTGTGACATAAGATGATAAGTCTCATTTGCCCAGTAATTACACTAGCTACGGCGCCCTTCAGACCGAACCACAGTAATGCTTACACATTACTGCTTCACGGCAGAAATTGGCGCGGTTATGGTACTTATAATCTAGCCGGCATCCTGTGCAAAGGAGCCTCCCACTGGTAGAATGTAGTGATAATATGTATAGCTAGCCGTTTCGCAGTCAGTATTCGGCAAAACAGCAAAATTTTTAATTTTGTTATTTTGTAAGTACTTACATACATTATTGGAAAACAACTATCTAATATTTTTTTTTATTTCAGGCTGGCAACACTAAGCGAAGCGGCAAAGGTATCATGGCAAAGTGTAAGCAAATAACACGGGCATTTATGCCCAAAGTCAGCTGTTATGCCGACGGAAAAGATAAATATGATCTGAATATTTATAACAATTAGGCAAATAGCTGCCTAAGATATACAAAATTAGACACTACTACTTATGTATTACATTTACCTATATACACGATTTTTTTTAATACTAGTTTTAATCTCCCCAACCTATACATTTTTTTAGCCATGAATTTTGACTTCTTTATTCAACCAGTGTAGATAACATTGTTGCACTCTGCGTGAACTCACAAGGCTTGCAATGTGGGCTATATGTTATGACAGTAATAAATATCTAATAATTATAAGATTAGGTTTCTAATGTACCTCTATATTTTTATTTTTTAATTAATGCTCATTTTAAAGGTTACATTATTTTTTTAAGGTGAATGTTACACTAGCATTAGGAATATTCCTGTAAGGCTAGACGTAAGTGTTGTAAATAAATAAATAAACATCATAAGTAGCATATTCAAATTCAAAATCACTTTACTCATGTAGGTCACGGAAATGACACTTATTAATGTCAAAAAAAAGATTTTTTCTAATTGAATCTACCGCTATTTCGTAAAGGGTTGAGCTAATGAGACGAAGTAGCAGGAAACTATAAAATGTAGTTTCTATTAACCTAGTAGACCAATTGAAATACTACTCACTAACGATAGGTATTATTTTGTGATAAATTTTACATTATTAAAACAAGACTAGTAAGACGTTATAACTTATATACATATTTAATTTGTACCCAAATTTATGAACGATGTGGGTCTCGAACCCGCGCCTTTCAGTTCCGTCCGAGCGCTCTTACCAACTGAGCCCACCGTCCGAGTTACGCATAGACCGTAAATCTCGGTATGCCTTATTCAACTCTCAGGTTGTGGAACGATCCCAACCATTGCATATTGCACATGAGTAAATAAAACGATACAGAGACTAAGCTTCATACAACCATGCGAAACGGTTGCAATTTTACAATCATTCATCACACATGCCCCTTTCCTTTCTTGTTTACTGTCGTAAGGCGCAAATGAAGTAAAAATATTATCTACAATGACAATCCTTGTCTCCAAGTATGAATTAGTCACTGCTATACACAGCGCTTTGGAAATCAACCCGACTTTTTTTTTAAATAAGCTATGGGTTACCTGATGGTAAATGATCAATACTGAAGATACCAAGTTGGGTTAGGTAACTACCTAACCCAATATCGAATTTTACGCACCACGTACGTTCATTCGAAATTTTGGTTGTTTGTGAACACAAATTTCCTGATAACCACTCTGTAGAGGGTCGCCACAGATGTAAGTGGTGGATGATGTTTGAGATGGTGGTGTGATGTGCGATGATGAGAATCGTCAGGGAATCAACGCTTTGAGAAACCTGAAGACAATATAGCGGCGTCCCCAAGCAATCGTACCAGAGCTTAGAGTGTACCTCCGAAGATTCGAGCAGCTGTGCGTTGCAGGAATATGCAAATTATTATTATAGACCATTTTATTCTTGAATTACATGTTGGCAATTCAAATTTGGAACATATCTATTGTGTTAGAAACCAAAGGGGTTGTAAACACTACGTAATAAGAGGCGGGACTGCCTAAGTAAAACTTTAAATTTAGATTAGTATGAAACGTGCAGTGAGATTCAACATAAGTTTGATAAAGTAATTACAATTGGGCAACGAAGTATAATCCGGCTAAGTTTTAAAACGAAGAGTTGATTAAAACGTAGTGGATTTCGTGTATCTCCGTTTTTTACAAGATTATAGCCGTCTTCTTCTATTAACTTCCATCGTTTACTGCCATTTCACACATGTTTTTGAGGATCGAGGCTAATTACAATAATGTAATAAAGTCTTAACACTGACATGTATAAACACCACTGGTCAGGCTGTTCCAGATTGTCAGGACAGGAAAATAGTGTTGTTTTTTTTTTCAATTTGAAGCGCCACTCGCTAGTGTCCAGAAAACTAATTTTGACGTATAATTCAAATGGCTGCAAAGGAACATACAATACTCTGAAGAATTTTCGCATTTTGAATTAATTTCGTTCGTTTTCCATGTTATTTATACTTCAAGAATCAACGTTTTAAGGTACACATTTTTTTTGTAAATATTTTCCCACCATTTATCGATATTTCCTGAGGTTGTTTTCAATAGTTTTAGTTTCGCAGACTCTCGCTACATGTCCAACAGCGCCAAAATGGCGAATATCAAACAGGCACAAAAGCACTTAGACAGCAGCCGGTCCAGTGGTATATAGAGGTCAGTGGGTCTTAAAGAAAACAGAATTGCAGTGATTGCCTTGAAAACAGTCGATATGGAGCCGTCAGTCAGTTTTAAGACACTTCAAAATCTAGGTATCAGACGTATAATGTTCTTATATCGTAGATATTATCATTAGATATGTAACAACATATCCTCTATCGATGACCTTATAATAATGCGGCGGCCGCAAGTTATTGCAACTAAATTATTTATTTATTTAAACTTTACAGAATTTCTTTTTTCCAATGGAGAGAGTTTTTTTTTGTTTGGCGATTAGGCAAACCTCGAAATGTGGCGTGTAGTATTGAAACATATATTGATTTATTCCTTATAATCTCTAGATTACAACGGTATATTTAATTTGAAATTGTCTAAACGGCATACTTAGAAATACGATAAAAATGTGAACCTCAAAATAACCTAATCTAATATATAAAAATCTCGTGTCATGGTGTTAAACTTTGAACTCCTCCGAAACAGCTTGACCGATTCTCATGAAATTTTGAGTGCATATTGATAATTGGGTAGGTCTGAGAATCGGACAACATCTATTTTTCATCCCCCAAAATGTTAAGGGTGGTCCACGCCAAATTTCTTTTTTTAATTTTTTTGATATTTTTATTTAAAATTGTTTGATTATGAGTCAGCATTAAAAATAAATACAATTTCAAATTTTCACCCATCTACGATCAACAGTTACTTTTGTATCGCGATTTTAATATCGGCAATACAACGTTTGCTGGGTCAGCTAGTAATCATATAGAAATGTTAATAATAATCTATTACGTAATATCTTGAGAATACAGAAACGGCCATAATTAAGTAGGGGTTGTACTATCTGATATCAAAATAAACAGAGCCTGTGGGAAGAGTAAGGATACAACTGATAAAATATTTTTAAAAGTTTACAATGACGCACAGAACAAAAATGTTAAGTTAAAAAACTTTAAGTAATATTCTTGTACTAGTGAGCCTGACAGACGTTATCTTGTACACACAGAAACGAGACTTATTTTTTAATAAACAGTAAAAATACTAAATATTGTGATTATGTGTACAGTTACTAAAATTCAGTGGGAGGCTCTTGTGCACAGGATGCCGGCTAGATTATAGGTATGGCCACAACGGCGCCTATTTCTGCCGTGAAGCAGTAATGTGTAAGCATTATTGTGTATCATTATGAAGGGCACCGTAGCTAGAGAAATTACTGGGCAAATGAGACTTAACTTATGTCTCATGGTACGAGCGCAATTGTAGCGCAGCTCCGAATTTTTTAGTTTTTAAAAATCCTGAGCGGCACTGAATTTTAACGCCAAGGCGTATCAATTACCATCACCTGAACGTCCTGCTTGTCTCATGCCTTAAGATCATAAAAAAATTCAACCAATCGATAGTGTTTGAGTATGTATATACTTACTATGACGTAAGTTGTATGTAGACAAAGTAAGTATTGAAAATATGAACAAATAAAAACAAAATGTGTTATGAAATCGATGAACTATAACAATAAATTAGTAGTTAGAATGTTTGTTAGTCAACCCGTGAGTAAAGAAAGAAAAACACGGAAAACATTCATCAGAATCGATCCAGCCGTTTAGGAAGAGTTCATTAACATACAAATAGACAGAAGAATTATATATGGACTTAAATATAAACCAATGGAACACACAGAAAAAAATTCATGCAAAACGGTCCAGCCGTTTAGGAGGTAAGTTCAATTGTGAATCTAAACCATTCTCGAATCCATCTGAAGACAAAGAAAATTTCATTAAAATCGGTCCAGCCCTTTAGGAGGAATTCAGTGACAAACACATGCACGGAAGATATATGTAAGTAAGTATAATATAATGTTTGCCCATTACAAAGTTTGACTGATTAAATTATTTTGAAAAATTAACGCAAGTAATAAGTATGTATATAGTGTGTATGAGTAAGTATGTTCTGAGTATATCAGAGTTGCGAGTAGTGTTCAGTCTAGTGTAAATAGGCTGGTATAGCCAGAATTAGCCGAAATCATATAAGAATACAAAGGGGATTGACCACCGAAAAATGGGCTTTGGTTTCACATTGTTTCATGGAGTGCCATCATGAAACTAACCTCATTAGTAGAATATAATATTAAAAAAACATCCTCGAAGTAATTAAATCTGTAGTTCAGCGTATTTGTGAAAAATAGGTTAATAATGTTCATGAATTTAGGTTATATTTTTATGAATTTTTTACTAAAATGAAACATGATATCTGATTGTAGATCGATTCGTATTACCAATAAAAAAAAATATATCGGGTTTTTATCAGAGAATTCTAAGTATTACATTGTAATTACTTCCAAGAAAAATAGAAGACCTTTATCTGACCTTGGTTATATCTACTGTAAGTACTGAACAGAATGGCAAATATACAGGATGTCCCAGAAAGAATGGATAATCCTTGAACCCCGCACGGGACAGCTCTCCAGCAAAAAAATATCTAAAATAAAAAAATTCCAAGTGATACCCAAAATATGTTTTTTTTTTTAGAAAAACATACGTTTTTTTCTTTACTTCACATTCATGTGCACAACGCCCACAAAGTAATGAAATTTGTGACGTTTTTGATGTCATCTTATTCCTGATAGACTATACCTACTACTAGAAATACTTTAAATATTTTTTCAAAAACAAAATAAGAACTTGAGTTTTTGACGTGAAATTTGATACCAAAATAATTTTAGCATAGTTTGAGTGTGTTTCATGTAAAAAAAAGTATGAAAACATAAGTGGCCAGCTATTTTAAAAAATGCGCAGTTCATACAGCTTACAAATTGGTATAATTCATCATTTTATTTATTATCACTACGAAGTTATTGCTATTGAGATGCAAAAAGAGTAAATACGACTAAAAAAGAAAAGATAAGTCTTAATAAATTTTAATAATAATAAAAACATCGGGTGTACATAAATCGAGCTTTATTCACAACAGGTGTTCAAATTGTCCAAAAACGCCACAAATTTCATTACTTTGTGGGCGTTGTGCACATGAATGTGAAGTAAAGTAAAAAAAACGCAACGCCGCCGCAATGTGACTCGAGTCTCGAGTGCGGACATAGATTAACGCTTGAAATGGCGAAATATTGATGCTGTCTGTTTCGGGATGATCGAGGTAGTATATATTAGGAAATGATGTAAAAAAAGCGTTGTTACAGTGAATGTAATACGAAATGTAATAATAAACAAGTGCGTATATAGGTAGCTGAACTGTCAAACTACAAAAACAAGTTTTAGGGTAGGTAGCGGACGTAGACAGTGAGTGCTGTTGGCTTACGTAGGAGTTTTTTTTTCAGTAACACTGTCTCTTTCGGTATATCCCTTGCTAACTGCAGAAGAATCAATGGATCATTTTATTCTTCTCCTATATCTTATAGTAATAAACCCTCAACAAAGAGACATTCATCAATAATATAAGATACAAAAAATAGTAATTGTAAACTTAAAACTTTTTGGGAGCCGTGGTTAAAAAAATTGTAAAACCCTTACTGTAAATAAATTTCGGTTTTGTTTTGTTACTCCTGTATGCTTTTCATTATTTTATGTACAAATAATTTATCATCAATGTGACTATATAAGTACTATAATTAATATTAAATTATTTTTTTATAAAATTAAGACACTTTATTTACTTACCTAATTTCAATGCAGTTTTACTACTTTAAAACTTTTACTGAATTGTTGATTCATGGATGATTCTTTATTTATCTATTAAAATACGAAGCAATTAGCAAATTAGATTTATCGCTTTTTCGCTTGCAATAATTACATTTACTATCCTTCTTTCACGTGTAATCGTAATGTAGTGTGCTATTGCAATGTTAAATTATTCATGTGTGCGTTAGTGTATCATTTATAAACACCGAATGTTGTCTAGGTAACCTATCTATACTTTTAAATATCATTGGTATATTGGAACAGCTTCAGATTATTTACAGCTAATTAGACAGTAGAAGGTAGTGATTTATCTCCAACTGTAGATAGGATATTGAGAACGGCCATTAGAGTATACAGCTTTCGCCTTTATAATATGAGTGTGATTTTTTTTTAAAAACGTAAAAAGCCTCTGAATGGACAAATTTTGATCAGAAAATAGGGACATACTGAGAAACGTAAAACTTATCGCAACCTCCTTTTTCGTTTGGGTTTAAAAAAATACCTTCGCAACCTCCTTTTTCGTTTGGGTTTAAAAAAATACCTAACTCACTGGCCAAATTGGGTTTTAAATTCAAAATACGCAGCAAAAAGTGATTACATTGCTATTGCCTATTGATCAATAATAATTTAAACAACTGGAGTAAAACGCAGAAATGTATAGACATGGCAGTTGAAGCTTATTATGGTGTCATTTGTGGCATGTACCATATTTCGGCTTTATTTTTGTATGACGTGAATTGTCTATATGACTTATATTATTTTTTATATATTAAATTGTCTATATATCTATACATTGTATAGAACGTCATTGGTAGAGGAGCTTATTTTTTACTGAGTCGCAACCACAGACCTATTAGCCCAATGGCTGCAATCAGCTTGTGGATTCCCACAACTGCTTATGGTTTCTTATCTCCCCGATATTATAACCCGACACCATCTCTCTACAGTTGCTGAGCAGGAGTACTTCAGTTAGTGAGGGCTCAGCCCTAAGGCCAGTCCTATAAAATGTTTTATAAGATGTTATGTGAGAAAAATAAATTAAAATAAATTTGATAACAATATATAATATTCAGTAATAACAGAAAAATAATTAAAATATACAATAATTGCATGGTAAAAAGTATTTGTATGTACAAAATATACATTTATACATAATGTACAAGATAGTATCCACTCATATTAATCAGAGTCATAATTAGTGACAACTAAAAAGTTCATCTCCCTTGTTGCAGCTGGCCATGTCACTGTTTTCTTCTGAATGTCCAATTTTAAATTATTGGACTTATACTCAAGTGCTTTATGCACTATTAGCTTATTAAAAGCATGAACATGTGGATGGTTCACATATTCCTCAATATTCATCCATTTACAATCCATCACTTCTCTTTGCGACTGTACAATTTCCTCAGACAATGCCGTCAGCATAAGCAATATGTAAATATCAGAATTTCCATACATCATATCATGTGTATGTCTGAATGTGATTATTGATAAAAATTCAGCATCAATCCCAGTTTCTTCCTTGACTTCTCTAACAGCTGCATCTTTTATATCCTCACCTGTAAAACATAAAATATTTAATTTATTCATGAAAACCAACCAGACACTGTTTTTTAAGCTATTGCATAGCTTCTATCGCGGCCTTGAGCGTAGAGACCGAATCCAGAAATTCCGTCACGAAAAAAACCTAACACTTACTTACTAGATGTATATAGATATTTCGGCACAGTCATTACAGTTGCCATGGAACAGTGGTTATCACATATGCTTTTTGTACAGTTGATAAAAAATGCTATACCGCAATAGCTTTACCGCGGCAGTCCCCGAGTGACACATGTCTTTTTTTTTTTCATTAAAAAAATATCACTTTGTTTTCATATTTATTCCATTTTTATGAGAAAAAGAGTGTCAGATGCAAGTCACTGGCCATTATAATGTGGAGCCACTTAGAATTCTTGATTGAACCTACAAAAATTCTGAGCTTCTACTTCAAGCCTGAAAAAGGTGGTAGGCAGAAAGTTGTAATCCTATGCAAAGAAGTCCCTCAGTGGGGAAAAATTTGGTATTTTAGGAACCATCCATAAATTATGTCACACAAATTTGATAGTTGATCCCTTCCTTGTCACAGGACACACTTGTAAAACCCCCTACCCCTGCTGTAACATCACAATTTTTAAATTATATTTTTACACAAACAAGATTGTATTTAGAGCATCATATCTTCATCAGAGCGCGTACACCTTCCTCAAAGGCTGGCAACACTCCTGTGATTCCTCTGGTGTTGCAAGAGATTGTGCGGTGGTGATCACTTAACACCAGTTGATCAGTACCCCTGTTTGTCCTCCTATTCCATAAAATAAAAAACAAACAAAAAATATGTTTTTAACTAAAGTTTTATTTATGGACGAAAAATAGTAAATTACACTACCATGCTCTTTTGCAACATCAGAAAAATTGCAAGAGTGTAGCCACATTTGAATGTAAGCACCACTGCAGGATTTATAAAAAAAATGAAAGAAAATAATCACAAGCAATTTAGGGTGATGCATCGTATTGTAGCTAATGTCTATACATAATAGGTAATCCTAAAATTAAACAGATAGTTTTGATAGAAAAAAAATCTCTGCAACTTTCAAATGGAAGGTTGGGAAATCCAGCAGCAGGATCCTGATATGATGAATTACTAGAGTGGTTATTTATTACGTTCCAGAGTTGGTGATATACTTTAAAATAACTTTTTTAGTACTAATCCAGTTAAAGCAGTGTTTCCCGATGTGACAAAAAGACTTGACACAACTTTAAACCCTTTTGCTTTGGGTTATTTAAATGCAATGCAATATAGGTGACAAATTTAACAAACAAGGCAAATTCCAAGAATGTGCAAGAAAACTTTTACTACCATTTCCATCTTCATATTTAGCTGAATAGGGATTTAGTTTTGTAAATGATTTACTGATAAAAAAAATGTCTTGATATAACACAATGTGGAGAAAAGCTTAGTAAATTGGAACCTTATATGAAATATGTGTGCAAGCATCAAACGCAAGAATATAGAAAAACCAATATTAAAATTATTTAGAATTTCAGACTTTCATTATGTTTTAAAAATTTACTTACGATATTTTGATAACAATTTAAAAGTGATTTCTTCTGAAAACTTATCATTTATATTTCTTAAGGGAACAAAAAAATTTTTAAAGGTTAAAATTTATGTATGAGGGCCATAAAAATTTAAGAAATGTTAAGGTGGGGCATAGCCTAAAAACGGTTGGTAAACACAGAGTTAAAGTTTAAGGAAAGTAAGGATGGAGAATAATGCTACTACAAGTAAAATTAGATTCTCTAGGAACAAAGTAATACATACCTCTCTCAACATATCCACCAGGCAGCTTCCAATGTGGATAATTATAATTCTTTTCAGATATTGCCAGCATTTGATTCTTGTCATTCAACACTAGAGCTCCTACTCCAAGATTTGTGTGGCAAGGTGGAGGTAGATTGGGTTCAGAGTCCGTAGGTAGCCATTTATACATCATAACAAAATCATCTCTAGCATGATGGAAATTAAAACCTTTCTAAGAATATTATTACACTTTTAAAGTAAAAAATAAGATTATTGTTAAATTTAGCAATATAATATGTATGCATTAGGTTGTCTTACCTTAGCTAGTAATGGAACAAATTCTGCCTTGTCTATCTGTATCTTAAACCAAATACAGCGTTTACCTTCAGATGACCAACAATTCAACGAATCTGAGAAAATAATAGTATGGTGATTAATTATATTAAATATATGTAATGACCTTAAAAGTTAAGAATTATGTATGTTACAAACCTTCCAATTGTTTATGAAAGTCAGCAGAGGTCATTTTTATATTGGCAGAGTCCACTGTTAAACCTTTGAATTTGTCGCTTTTTCCACTAAATGTGCTATAACTCAAATGACGAGGATATCTATATGGAATCACAAAGTGTTCAAACTCAAAGTATTTTACATATTTAGAGGGACATGTAATCCTAGAAATAATATGCGGAATTAAAGCCATACTTAGGATTTCTTCAATTAGACCTCGCGTTACAACAAATATATTCTTCGAGAACTAGCCACTTGCACTTCCACAGTTCCACTTGGTGATACAGGTATCTTTATTCGTTAGAAGTCAGAAATAAGGTCCAACAAAGGTACTCTGCGGTTAGATAAGGTCTACTGACTCTACTCTAGTCAGTGACTATTATAAAAAACAAAAATAATCTTGATCAAAATAAAACTTAAGGTAGGTACATAATAGGAATATAATAATAAACTCGAACTTGAAAGTTGAAACTCTCTAAGAAAAAAGCGATTCTCTCGATTGTATGAAAATTGAAATGTGCAGTCATTGTCCATTGATAGATTGACAGAAGACGGCTATAATCTTGTAAAAAAAGGAGACAGTCGAAATCCACTAGGTACCTACGTTATATACAAATGTTCGCTTTCAAACTAAGCCGGATTATACTTCGTCCCTTTAATAAATATCCCTACCTTTTTAATATCTAGGAGCACGGTAGTGCCCTCGCTAGTCTGTGGCCTCTGCCAAGTCAAGCAAAAACAAGCGGCACCTCCGAACCATCCTTTTCTCGAAGCAGTTCAGGCTATTTTCGACCCGACCAATCGAATTTTTATTAACTGCTAACTAAATATGCTTCTATGTCTTCTAGATGTGCCTTAAACTTTTGATGATCGGTGAGTCAGTCAGTCAGTCAGTGAGTGTCAAGTGACAAAATTAAGAAACTTTGACTTGTTATAATTTTTAAGCTACTGGTTCAAATTGAATGCAATTTTAAATATTCCGTGTTTATATAATGCCTGCTTGGTTGGTCAGACTTGTAGTTACCCACAACGAAGTTGTAGGAGGTCGAAAATAGCCTTAACTGCTTCGAGAAAAGGATGGTGCGGACGTGCTGCTTGTTTTTGCATATTATTAAGCATTTTTATAGACCTAGGGAAAGTGAGTCGTATGGATATCAAACTATTTAAAAAGGATGTTCAGCTAGATGATGGGCAGGAAAAGTTATATGATACAGATCTCCAGTGCACCTTGCAAGGTATCGACAAGATGTGTGTCCAAAACACATTCTTATTCATATGGTGCTAACGATTTAGCAAGTTTAGTGACATAAAAAAAATCTTCTTTAAATAAGATACTTTCTGTCCTGACTTTACCCTCCGTGTCCCTGAGTTTGGACTTGAAAGATTAGCTAAGTCCTGTTTTTAAATGGGAATTAATTGTCATCAAATACGGCAGCGTCATTTGCAATTAGTAATTCAAAAACACTTTATTCATGCAGGTCACAAAAATGACACTTATGAATGTCAAAAAAAAATATATAAATATTGTTTCTTATTGAATTTACCGCTACTTCGTAAAGTGTTGAGCTAATGAGAAGAAGTAGCAAGAAACTCATTGCCACTCTTTTAAGTCAAGATTTATATTTTAGTTGTTTTACAAATCATTTCAATTACAATACATGCAAAGTGACGCAACAAAAATACTCAAAAGTCAAAAACTGAAAGGCTTACATGAGTAAGTCAAAAAAAGAAAAAAAAAGTAAATTGATACTTATAAACACAAGAGTTATTGAGTATAGTAGATGCATCAATCCACACATACCGTAAATAAATAGAGGCATTATGTGAGCATTTCATAAAATAAAATATATAATAACTTTAACTTTAAAGGAAATAATAATAATAATAAAAAACACATCAAGCAGACCTCCCGGTAACAAGATCATCCAGCCCCCACGAGTAGCACCCGTTCACGAGCATGACGCATGGACCAGCCATCGCCTCCCTCGACCATATTTTAGGGAAGGGAACGACCCGCCCACGTCGCCGCCACAAGCAGAGGCATTTAAGCGAGAATGACGATACCTGCCACGAGAAATCTACCGAATAACAAAACAATTCAAGTTCATCTACATATTATGCAATACTTACTAAATGCCTCTACTTACAATTTTGTTTCAAATTACATAACTCATGATAATGATTATCAAAATTGATTAAAAAACAGAAACAATATTAATATTTAAATTATATAACTATAATGACATTTATCAAACTAAGACAGACATGTAACAGCCCAGCAGCTCAGTCCCAAGGGTTCTTTAGATCCAGATATTCAGATATTTTATAGTACCCTTTTGTATACAACCTTTTCTTTAGCACTGATTTATATTCATTTAAAGGTAAGTTCTGAATATCAATAGGGACCTTATTATAAAAACGTATACACAGACCTCTGAATGAAGTTGTGACTTTTGGAGTCGACTTACATGAACAGCAAGCCTATCCCTATTTCTAGTATTGACATTAAGAGTGTCACTAATTTTTTTAAACGTATTTATATTTTTTTTTACATAAACAAGGTTTTCATATATGTATTGCGATGTCAAAGTCAAAACTTTTATTTCCTTAAATTTTTCCCTTAGTGACACTCTTGGTCCTAATTTATAGATGGCACGAATAGCTCGCTTCTGCAGTGTGAAAATGGTGTTAACATCGGCAGCATGTCCCCAAAGTAAAATACCGTATGTCATCAGACTATGAAAATAGCTGAAGTAGACCAACCTCGCGGTATTTTCATCCGTAAGTTGCCGAATTTTTTTAACTGCGTATGCTGCAGAACTAAGCTTTTTCGCCAAATTCATAATATGAGGACCCCACTGAAGTTTGGTATCTAAGGTAATTCCTAAAAATACGGTTGTATCTACAGGTTTCAACTCATCGTCTTTTACTACAATATTTGTGTCAACCTGTCTAACATTAGGCATGGAAAATTTAATACATTTGGTTTTGTTTTCATTAAGAAGGAGATTATTCGTAGTGAACCATTCCACTACTTTGGAGATAGCATTGTTCACGTCATCAAAAGCAGTATGCTTGATACTTCTTTAGTTTAAAAAGTAAAGAAGTATCATCTGCAAACAATACTATCGCATGTTTATTTTGTACAAAGTATGGTAAATCATTTATATATACAAGGAATAGGAATAGCCCAAGAATCGAACCCTGTGGAACGCCCATGGTAATGGGAGATCCAGCTGACCTCTTACTGTTCACTTCAACCATCTGAAACCTGTTGCCCAAATAAGACTTCAGAAGGCCAAGTGCTTCTCCCTTGATACCATAATGATGTAGTTTCCTGATTAAGATTTCATGATGAACACAGTCAAATGCCTTGGATAAATCACAGAAAATACCAACGGCATCCTGACAATTATCCCAGGCTTCAAAAATTTGCTGAATAAGCTCAACACCAGCATCTGTTGTTGACACCCCTTGAAAAACCAAATTGTTTAGTGCTCATTAAATTGTTACCATAAAAATGATTAAGCAATTGTTGTAAAATAAGCTTTTCAAATATTTTACTTAGCGTCGGTAGAATAGATATTGGTCTAAAATTTGTGGGGTCAGAAAACTACCGGCTTTGAATTATGGAATGACTACTCTGTTTCATCAAATCAGGAAATACACCATTGTCAACACATAAGTTAAATATGACAACCAAGTATGGAGCAATACAATCAGCTATGGAGTGAATTATTTTAACGGATAAGCCATCAAGATCAGCAACCTTTTTCAATTCTACTGATTTAAAGGCTTTCATTACATCATTGTAAGTAACATGAGTGAATTTGAACTCTATTTTACATTCATTTATATTAGACATAATTATAGATTCAGCAAGAGTGGCAGATGACTTTAGGGCCTTGGTGGTGGAAACTGGAATATCAGCAAAAAATCTTTCAAAAGCATCCGCAATATCTGGGTCTGTATCCAAGATTTTATCATTTATTTTTAAACTAAAATTTAAGTTGCGAGGATTGTTTCTTCCAGTCTCACTGTTTATTACTTGCCATGTTGATTTTATTTTATCTGAACTATTTTTAATTTTATTACTTATATACATTGATTTTGCTAAGGTACATGAGCGTTTAAATATCTTTGAATAATTTTTTACATAGTTAGCAAATCTTTCTGAGTGATTATACAATTTTTCCTCATAAAGTGAGTATAATTTCCTCCTGCTAATATGAATTCCCACCGTTGCCCAATCACTGAAAGACAATGATTTATTTTTCTGTATATACTTTGGCTTAAATATAACATTATAGTCACCTTTGATAACATCGATAACAGAATCATATAGTTCATTTGGGTCTTCATAATAATTTAAATTAGGTAACTTCATTAAAGTATTTGATATAAAATTATTTAGGCGACTAGTGTTCACAGGTACATATTTAACACTGTACTTAGGTTTACTATAATTAAAATTAAAAGTGGTTAGTAGGCCACAGTGATCTGATTCTAATTTATTTATAATTGACTCTGACTGTGGAACAATATTGGTAAATATATTATCAAGACAGGTTGATGTAGTCACTGTAATTCTAGGTGGCTCTAAAAATAAATTTACTAGATTATAGCATCGAAATAGGGATATTAGCTTAGTGCTCAGGCTGGATTCAACTAATAAATTAACATTAAAATCTCCACAAACAAGAATATTTTTATTACTAATTTTAAATAAAACTTCATCCATAATTTTTTCAAAAATGTCATATGATGCAGCTGGTGGTCTGTATACACTCATTACAACAAGCTGCTCAAGCTCTATACAGGCTATCTCAATAGTTTGTTCAACTGACCGGCTGACAATATCAGAACCTTCTTTATATTTTAAACTGTTATGAATCAGTATTAGAGAGCCTCCGTGTATTGCATTTTGTCTGTTGAACGAACTAGCAACCTGGTGCTTACCAAAATTAAACATAAGCTGATGACTTTTTAACCAATGTTCTGTTAAACAAAGTATATCAATATCATTATTATTTAAAAACAGCTCAATTTCCAGGTGTTTCCCAGACAAGCCCTGAATATTTTGGTGCACCAGGTTAATAAAATTTTTATTATTAAATTTATCTAATACGGGTGTGCTATGCTTTATATTCATGTTATTATTTTTGTTGTATTAGATTTCCAATTTCTGCCGGAATTGTTCTCAGTTGTCTTATAAACTAGTTTAAATGGTTTGGAAAATATTCCACAGTTTTAATACCAAAGGTACTTCTAACCTGCTCAATAGAAGCAGGTGTCTGTCTGTCCACAAAAGGATAAGGTTATAAAATAATAATTTAGCACATGTGCTAATTGTCGAGTACAATATTTAGAAAGATAGGTAATAATTTTCTTTAGTCAAATAAAAATACTTTCCAATAAACTTATTGGTGTCCATAAAATGGAAAAGACCATGACGATATGTCAAAGTATGCATATATAAATTTAACTTATGTCTATGATTATTTTCTCGTTCTGGCAAGCTCTGACTGAATGGTAACCCAAACAAAATTATTTTATTTACATTATCTAAGTTGCTAAGCAATTTGAAATAATTAGCAATATCCTTATTATTAGTTCTTCCTCTTCTACCAATTAGAATTATTATTGTTGTATTTAAATTGAATTTAGAAGTTATAATTCTGTCTAAAATATTGGAATAAGTGGCCCCAGGCATATTTAAAATATTTTGACCAAAGTTAAGATTCAGTTGTAAACCAATTTTTTTTCCAATCTCATCACTGTACATAATAATGTTATGTTTAATATTGGTTTGTATATAATAATATAATATAAGCGCTAATATCACTTATTGGACAAAATAGGACTGGGCATGAAAAACTCAAACTCCTACAAAATATTGAGTTATAATAGAGTATAAATATGATCGACCCTGGCTAGTTTTTTCAACAATATAATTCAAATAGTTATTGGCATAGGTAATAAATCACATCGACATGAATTATTTCTTTCATTTCTAGATAAGTTATATAAGTTATTTTTAGATAATATGTTGATAGAAATTTAACTTATATAATATAGTCTTTAGTAGAGGAGGAGTGAAATCTAAGCCATTACACCCAGAAATAATCCAAATGGCGTTCCTAGGCATAACAATAAACAAAATGGGTGATTAGACTGCATAGAAAGAGTTAAATCGTGTAGATGTTAAAAATAATAATTATAATAAAGATCCCTATGGCTGACTGCTTGCATTAATTGACCAAGAAATTCATAGGATATGAAAATGTAGCTAGGATGATGATTTTTCAAAGATCACGTGATACAGGAATGTGGTGTGAAGCAGAAAAAAGCAGTAGAAGAAAGCATCGTGTTAGAACTTTTGTGACAATCGAGATTTAAAACCACACCTTGCAAGACCAATTAATACTGAAAATGTCACTTGCAATTGTAGCTCAAACGAAGGGACATCGTATTTTTGATGCATAGGTTCATGTGAAATCTGTGATACAAAAAATTCATATGATTCCTCATCCCGTACGCCGCCACGTCTTGATCAGTTAAATAGAAAAAATACAAAAGAAGTTACTGTAAACCTAATAAAAATACAATTCTAGCAATAAATTAATTTAAAGTGAAGTGAAACTTTATAATTTTATGATAACTGGCAACGCTCCTGTGATTCCTCTAATGTTAAATGTTGTCAAGAGAATGTGGGCGGCGGAGCCGTAGGTTCGTTTGTCCTTCTTTTCCATAAAAAAGGAGAAACAATATATTTGACACGCTCTTGTAGCGCTGTCATAAAATATAAAAAGTGTTGTCACTTCAACTCTCAAGTGTCAACTGTCAACCATCAACTTGTTATTTTTAAATTTAAAGGTAATAAATTTTATTACACAAAATTTAAAGATGCTAGTAGCTATATTATTATTTATTTATCACTAATTATAAATAAATGGAAACATTTAATTATTTTTTTATTTTAACAGCAAAAACCCATTATCCAACTAGTCATAAATGATAATAGATAAATACATATAGGTAATGTATATAAAGGAGTATAATAATAATTTATATATAGGTACGTGTAATCAGGTTTGTGTTACGTAAACACGTTCAATTCTATCATGTATATATCTAATACGTAGGTAATGGTTCACCATTTATAGGTAGGAACATTATTTAAAAATATTGAATATTCATTAGCTAACTATTAAGTGCTATTATCAGAACTCAAACACTACCTTGACCTTGTCAAGTTCTCAGTAGATCTTTCTGTGTATAGATTAGACGTGCCTATGATATTTTTATAGCCACCAACATTTGAACTATTTGAGTAACAAGTAAGTAATAAAACTTTTTTATCTGATTAATTTTAGATACCTACTATATGGTAGATGTACAAATTGACAAACCTTGAAGACTTGTGTTTGAGCATATCAGTTTCTGTGTGGACAACTTAATATAAAAATAATCTAATAACATTACATATTTAAGGTTATTTAAAATACCTATTTGGTTACTGAAAAACACTTAACCCTCCATATTAATTTAAATTTGTTTTAGGATACCTACATTCTGTGATACTGTGAGTATAAATAGATGATTAATCAAAATTGAGGAAGAAAAATTATTTTATTCTTATCACCAAATTATGGAGGTTTCATCAACATTTAATGGAGTTGTAGATAGGTACAATGGTATAACAATAAATTCCAAAGATGAGCCCTGTGAAACACATATTTTTAGAGACATGCTTTTGAGTAAGTATTAACTACATTTAATAATAATTTAGTAACTAAATGCTAAATATTCTGTACGCTGGAGTAGTGGAGAGTGCTTGGTTGGTTAATTGTTACTAATTTGTCACTTACAGATTCGTTAAAAAAATGGTCAGATGAAAAAAGAAGATGCATTTGGTTCAATGTACACATAAAGGATGCTACTTGGGTTCCAATATTAGCTCATGTTGGTAACTATTGTACAATAAGTCCCTATAATATTGACACACTTTTTACAAAAATTATCTTGCCCCAAGTTGAGCATAGCCTGTGTTATGGGTTACAAGACAACAATATATTTAATACAATATACTTACTTAAACATAATAAATTCATATAAACATACATAAATATATTTAAACATCCATGACTCGGAAACAAACATCCAAATTCATCATATAAATGCTTGCACCTACTGGGATTCGAACCCGGGAAAAGTAATAACACAACATCTTGAGACTAGTTGTAAAACTGGTTAGATCATAGACTTACAATATACTAGGGTATAGACAAGTGAGCAAGAGAGCAGAAAATCTGAAACGGAGATACACCAAGATAGAAGTGAGTGAGCAGTTGAATAGTCGGGGACCCAGTGCTCTCTGAACGGCTGGATCACTTGGCATTGCGTAGAGACGTCGCTTCATTGTGTGTCTTCTATCGCATTTATCACAAAAGCATTTCAAAGAGCTATTTAACCTGATTCCTTGCCGCCAAGTTCCACCTTCGCACGACACGCCACAAGTTAGGATATCATCCCCACTATCTGGATGTGAGGCGGTTCTCCACAGGGTGGTTTTCAAGGAGCTTTTTTCCACATACTACAAAGCTGTGGAATGAATGAAACGAGCGTACGGGTCATCTGTTGTTCACCGCCGCCCACAATCTCTTGCAACACCCGAGGAATCACAGGAGCGTTGCCGGCCTTTAAGGAAGGTGTACGCGCTTTTTTTGAAGGTACCCATGTGGTATCGTCCTGGAAACATCGCACAAGGAAGTTCATTCCACAGCTTTGTAGTACGTGGAAGAAAGCTCCTTGAAAACCGCACTGTGAAGGACCGCCACACATCCAGATGGTGGGGATGATATCCTAACTTGTGGCGTGTCGTGCTAAGGTGGAATTCGGCGGCAGGAATCAGGTTAAACAGCTCTTCGGAACACTCCCCGTGATAAATGCGGTAGATGACACACAATGCAGCGACGTCTTTACGCAATGCCAAGTGATTATTTTATAAGAATAGGTACGACAGTACAATATTGTATACTAAACTAAAAAGAGCGCAAAAAATAATAGTAGGAGAGTTATTTGCAACTCTTCTTCTCTCTCAGAGCGCCATTTGTTCCCGAAGCGGTAGTAGATGGTTTTTTTTATGCAGAATGTTAGACCTGGAGTCTATACAAGTTTCATGCCAATGGTTAATGATTTCCTCAGGAAAATGTGCATAGCATCTCTGGTATTTCCGTCGTATTAGCAATACATATTTGAGGCATCCCATAATACCTATATGATTGATATACAGGCAAAATGTGTAGAGCACTCAGCCTTGGGGAACACCGACATTCAAAAGCTGAAGTCTACTCTCAGTGTCTAGTAATTATGATATAATATTTATTTTGTAAATTTCAGGAAGACTTTCATTTTCATCATTCTAGAGACGATTTCGTTATGATGTACAAATGGCTACCAACAGATAGAAAAGCGAACTTGCCACCGGGCTGCCATACTAATGTGGGTGTTGGTGGGTTGGTATTCAATAGCAGTGGTGAGATACTTGTTGTAACTGAGAAACATTTTGAGTATCCTCATTGGAAGCTTCCTGGAGGATATGTGGAGAGAGGTATTTGTAATATTATTTCATCATATGGTTTTGATGTTATACTTTTCTTGCATGTGATAAAACAGTTTTTTTTTATGGAAGTGGAGGTATGGTTTATACATAAAAGAACGTTCCTTGAAGCCGCAGAGTAGACGTGCGCCAGACATCCAGATGGTGGGGATGATATCCTAATTTTTGGCGTGACCTATAAAGTCTCGAGGGCATCTATCCGCTTTTTCTGACTTTTCCCGTATGGTCCGAGTCTCTACGTCGTAGAGGAAAACCGGAAACACTAATCCTTGTACAAGCTTCGTTTTAGTGGTTCATTGGCTAATATAGCAATGCCCTGCTCTATCTCGTCAACGAGTTACGGAGAATTAATGCCCCTATAGAACTTCTTCAGTGGGGTAAAAACTGGTTAAAACACATCATCTGTCCTGTCCTCGTAAAGTCCACATTTGCCCTGAACGCAGTGCGGCGCCGGTTCTTAAGCAGGTCGTCAGGACTTACTTGCTTGTATCCTCTTTCAATAGTTTCCTCCGGCATTCTGCACCGGACATTTTAAAGGTTATTTAGGCGTCAGGCTTCTCTAGATAGCCCGAATGTGTGTATTGGTTATCCCGCCATTATCGGCCGCCAGAACCTACATGCCATGACCTGAAAGCCGCCAATGCGAGCAGGTGA
Source organism: Leptidea sinapis (assembly GCF_905404315.1). Taxonomy (NCBI): domain Eukaryota; kingdom Metazoa; phylum Arthropoda; class Insecta; order Lepidoptera; family Pieridae; genus Leptidea; species Leptidea sinapis. The sequence continues at coordinate 13,385,589 of NC_066283.1, read as the reverse complement.
GTTTATCATTAGGGTGGTGGCGTAGCGAGCCTTGGCGAGGCCCCGTATAAAAATTTGCTTGGAGGCCCTTATGTTGGTAAAGATTTCTCACAAAAAAAAAAGTGTTTGAATAAAATCAAAATAAATATTCATTAATCATAACTATCTGTCTGTAATTTTTTCAAAATTATATACAAACATTTCAAATTAAATATACTCTCTCCTTTTTTCGGCAAGCAACAAAAGTTTTTATTAATATTTGCTTACGTACGTCGGGGTGTAAAAGATACGGCAGATACGGCGGTAGCTACGTTGCGCCCTCCCCTTACTCTCCTAACCAAAATCAACTGCCCACTATATTGATTATCACTCGCTTATTCAAAATGTGTAGAATGTGGGTACGTATGAACTAAAATCGCTTACAGCGCCATGTTCCATGCCACGCACTTATGGTGTAACGTGAGTCGGGCATGTCTCACCCTGCGTTATAGGTCCGAAAAAATAGCTTCTAGCACAGACCTATACCAGTATTTGCATTGTCAGTCGCTTGGCGTGAATATACGTTGCTTTTATTCCAGTTATATATACATCTTTTCGTTTCTTTGTTTATTTTTTCGGAGTAAAAGTCCTCTCAGACATGGAGAAGCAAAAAAGTCTTAGATAAGTTCGGTCGTCATGTGAGTTGTAACGTGTAAATAGCTAATTAACTACTGTGATAGTAACGCCTGCTGATTATGTACCCAATAAGTAACTACGAGTAAATCGTAGTGTGCGTAAATATATTTTCATTTCTCATACTCGGAAAGTAATGTTGTTTTGATCTGATTATTGGGTGGAAGATGCTGCTTCACTCCGTCGAGAGGGAAAAACTCATACAAATTACTTCCCACCCAAGGGCCGGAATAAACTTTGAAAATAGAACTGCTGTCAGCTATGAAGAGTTTTCTGTAAAAAAAAACTAATCAAAAGAAATGCCATGTGACTTTCTAAACAGCCAGTGTGAACTTAGCGCATACTTCTTTGAGCGGAAAAAGCCGCAACAATTACGCGGTAAGTTCCATGTTTGAAATTTAAAAAGTCGACATAAATTGGCGGAATTCTAATATGTGCTGAGATAAACAACTAGTTTTATTTTCCTCATATTTGAAATGAAAAGTAGAGTGTTTAACTCGGGTAATCAATTCCTACTCGGACTATAGCCGACCTCGCGGCGCTCGGGCGTCTAAATACCTCGGGAATTGATTCTTTCGACCCTCGGTTAACAATCTACTATATGAATGCATTATTAGTCCACCGTAGTTACGAACTGAGTACGATTTAAAATTAATCTTATTAGCAAGCAGCTACAGTAGCTATATCTTTAAAAAATGTAACTAATGAAGCTTCTGAACTAATATTATTTATTTTGCAATGAATAACCCCCTTATTCATAATAGTCTGCTAACTTAAAGCTTTGCTAATTCTCACACTGTCTTCTTCTATTGACCTAAGTCAGAATAAGAAAAAACACTCCTAAGCGGCTGTTTAAAGTTAGCGGACCATTATGAATAAGGGGGTAAGTCTATAGTTTTACATACTATTGGAGATAGTGGAATCTAATCTTCCTCACTTTACACGTAGAGACTCGTAGAGTCCATTGGGAGAGAAACTTTTGCATTTCTTAGTCTTATAAAACAGCAGTTCATCAAATACTGAGAAACACTTTTTTTATGGGATTTTTGTTTAATAAAATTTAATAAGCTTCCAATATTTCAGGTGAAGATATAAAAGATGCCGCTATAAGAGAAGTGAAAGAAGAAACTGACATAGATTGTTATTTTGAATCAATGGTCACACTCAGACACTCGCACGATTCAATGTTTGGAAACTCTGATATTTATGTAATTGTTATGTTAAAAGCTACCTCAGATACAATTCATAAGTCAGATCTAGAAATAAAGGAATGCAAATGGATGGATATTAACGATTATCTCAACCATCCAAATGTTCATGAGTTTAACAGGTTCATTCTTAGACAGGCGCTCGACTTAAAAAAGAGAAATTTGAAATTCGACTTGCAAAAAAACACTGTAAAAATTTCCACATGGACCAGAGATATAACTTGTCTTACATTAGAAGATGTAAAAGAATAATTAAATACTTACCTACTTACTTCTTGAAAAAAATTGTGTTAGATACCTACATTCCTACCGAAATATAATAATATGTAAATATAATTATGAATTATTATATTGTTATGTATTTAAATATATGTAGTATGTATATATCTGTAGATTCAGTATTATTAGTACCTACCTACATTAAAAACAAAAAATTCTTAGGAGAAAATTAACGATACTCGGCAGAATCTATATGCTATCCGGATATTTGAGTCACCTACCGTAACGTCGTCATAGTCAAGTAATTGTAGTAGTCGAATATGATAATTCAATGGAAGTCCTTATTAACAACTTACAGTAAGCTATCTGTGGCAGAATTTCTAACTGTCTGTAATCAAATTGCAATGCGCTTACGTTCATTACTGCATTCAAAAATTTAGTAGAGCTACACATATTTAGACAAATATTAGTTATGTACTTCAGATTCACTAAAAATCAAAAAATAATTATTTTTTATCCAAAAACACAACAGATTTCAAAAACACTAATCCAAAACAATAGATATACTAATATGCTATAAGATAGTAAGCCTATTTTACGATTATTGTTATTTTTGGAGCCGGTGTCAACCAATGTAGGTTTGTAACTACATACATAGTTATAGGTGAGCAATGCTTGAGTCGCACGCGCGACGTGAAGGGTGCGGAGGCGAGAGCGGAGCCGGAAGGACACCGATTTAAAAAATAGCCATAATCGTGACTAGAATTAGATTTTAATTGATTAGATTGTATAAAAATATTGAATTTGAAGGGGTGGTTGTCTTCATTCCATTTATTGAGAGAATATATTGAATTAGGGAGGGATTCTGCAGAAATCCATAACCATAAAGTTATGAGTTATTATGACAATAGTTACCTAGATATATATTATCTAGAGGTGCAAACATAATACATAATATGAATGTTTGTTTCCGAATCATAGATAAATTTATTTATGTATGTTTGTATATAGCTATATTGAATTAAATGTTTGTCATGCTCTCTAAAATAGTATAGCTTGCGGCGGCGTCGTCTCCTTAAGAATGTGCGAAGGGCACGATGGCTGGTCCATGCGTCAACTCGTGAACGGGTAGTGCTTGTGATGCCAGATCGACCGACCTGTTATAGACCATTACGTTCACGAAGCATTCTTACACTGAATATGAATTCATGATCTAAAGGTTGTCACATTTAATATAGGATTATTTATTTTTGTACAGTTCATTCTTTATTACTTTTTATGAAACCTATAGAAGTCTTTTTCCTTTGAATACGATTCATATATTGGATGCAGCACCTTACAAACTTAATTTTTTTTTGTATATTGCAGCCATTGTAAAATATGTACTCCGCCTCAGCCAATAGCTGAAAAGAGTGGCCATTTTGTTTCTCGTATGTTCTTCTAACAAGCTCTACTTAAGCCGAACATATAGTAGATTCAGTAATTGAAAAGATTTTTATAGTATGATTCAAAAGCGTTTAGTTTAAGCGTAATTGAATAAAGTTTATTTGACTTTAAATATATTATCATTGTCTTGCAACCATAGTACAGGCTATACCTAGTTGGGGCAAGATAATCAGCTGTGTAAAAATGTTTCAATAAAAGAAAGTCTATGCAGAATGCAAGTGTCCTTGATCCAGAATTCCGCTGCAACTCCTGTAAATTAAAACTTTGCTGAAACAACAAGAGCACTCTTGTTCCAGAGTTAGGTGAGTCAACGGCTCCTGGGGATGCCTAAATTATTGATTTGTGATTTTTGAAGATTTATTTAGGTTTATATTTATTTAAGCAAAAATTTAAAGTATACATTATTAAAAAACTGAACTATTAGCAATAAGGCACTTAAAACTTAAATGGTGTTATTACAAATAATTAAAACATGGCTTAGATATGTGTTTTATTAACAGTGTCAAAGTATGTAAGCAAAAACATTGACGCGAAAGAGACAGATTTATAATAGAACTTTTTTAAAACAAGTGTACAACATATGTTTAACTTTTTTGTAATAACACCAATTTTTTTATTTCTATTTTAAAACTAACAAGCATCTGTGTTGTATTATGTGATTCATGATATTTTATGTGATACATTAGTTCTTATATTAAATAAAGTTATTAATTTAAAACAAGCAATAGAAAATTAATTGAAACATTAATAATTTTATTATTAAACATTATCTAGACAAAAACAATATACCTATGTTAATCTAAGTCTGGAACAATAGCTTGAGATAATTTATCTCCTTCTTTTCCGGAATCATCTAGGTCACCAGTCATTAGTGATTTCAAAATTCCGTCTAACATTGAATTTTGCGTTTTGGTACCCTCTCTTTCAATACCGAACCAGACTTTTGCAATTTTATCCAAATATTCGGAATAAATAGGATCACACTGAATTTTATTTTCATAAGTTTTTCTCACATTTTTGAACAGATTAGCATCATTTCTGAAATAAATAAGTAATAAATTGATGAAAATGTTGTTACACCAAATATAATTATTTTTATTAAGTATATAAATATATTATATTTCAAATTATTTACATATGACTTAATAATTAATAACGCTATTTATATTAAAAATAATAATAAAATAAAACTTAAATAATCTAACAAAATTAAATAATTACAAATAGAAAATATCATCAAGATCGCTATCGGCAGGTAAGGTACCCATGAAGCTGGCAACGTTACCTCTTTCTATAGCCAAACTTATCCTTTGACAGAGGTACCTACGTAATAATACGTAATTGTTAATATAAAAAAAAAATTATGTATACTTTATACTTACTCATCTATTGCTTTTAATAGAAGGAACAAGAAATTAAGCAACTGATATGAAAATGGGGGCCCCTTTTCCTTCGATATCATTGGATGGGTTCTTGTATATTCTTTTAAAGCGTCATTTGCCATCTGTTTATTTTTTAAAACAAGAATTTTCAAGACAGCTTTAGCTATTAATATTTCAACATCCACCTCAAGTGCTTCTGAAGTATGCTGATCTATTAGCATTTTTGCAAAGGTGACACCGTCATTAGAGCGTAAAAAATGTTTATGAGCTAATAAATATTCCTTTTCCTTCCAAAATACTTCGGCGATTTTCTGAAAGAAGTGATGAAAATACTAATTATTAAACAAAGAAAAAATTATTTAATACACTAAAAACTCTGCAACATGGGTAAAGAGAATAAATTATTAACATACAAAAGAATTACTCATATAGTAAGAAACTAAACAATTTGTTATTTTTTTTTAAGTTTTAATCCTCACTTCTAGGATTAATAATTACACAAACTTATTTGTAAAATTTTGTTTTCAAATTTTATGTGTAGAACAAAACTATTTAATCAAATAAAATAGAATTATCTAAAATTTTATGTAAGATAATAAGCACTGAAAATATTTTAAAATATACATATTATTCAATTTGTTGCCATTCATTTGTATGAGTTCTGTTCTTTCTTTCTGCTGATATCTGTTCATCATTAATGAAAAAAGTGGTTTCAAATGGAATATATAATTAGATATAAGAATATCAATATGAGGCATTTAAATTACTAAATATTTTTGGGTGTAAAGAGTGTAAGAGAGAGAGAGATTGAGAGAGTAAAAGGTAGAGTGGTGGTGGCTAGGACCATTGCCACCCATCTGGCAGACAAATTATCCCCAAAAGTGTTCATGTGTGTTTTCAGTTTTTCTATTCATTAGAAAATAATATATTTATTTTGGTGGTCTACTAAATGTAGTCTCGGAAATACAATACACAGTCACAAGTCAGATGTCAAGTTGCAGAAAATACCTATCATCCCTACCTAGTTTGATTAACCAATATGACTTTGGGACTTGCATATATCTAACTCAAAGGCAGACAACACATCTCTTGCTTGGTATTGAAATTTCATCAAGTGAGCCACTCACCAAGAGTAATTTAAATGGAAGAAGTTGCTCCAGGGGAGTTGCTGTTTCACTAATAGGAAAAGGATATGATTGATCCGTAATAGTTCTTGATTGTACTCTTAGCACACCAAAATTAAGGAAAAATAAAAAACTATAATATCATAGCTCTTGATCAAGCTTGTAATGGAGTCACTTATTCTATAAAACCATTTTTTTACCTTATGTAATAATGGATGGCCCATCTTCTTTTCGTCCATTGACCATTTTACTGCATTTGTCAGAAATATATCTTTTTCAGGCACACTTGAATTAATTGATTTAAATAATGTAACTATTTTATCAATCCACTCTGGATTTGGTTTGGTCTCAGATTTAACTAACACATCTATAAAAAGTATAGCCAAATCAACACCACTACCATGTTGGTTGTTTTCTATCAGGAGCGTAGCTCCCCGATATAGCAAATCAAGTAATTCATCGTATTTCTTCTTACTTAAATATCTGCAATAAAGATTTAGATTTTACAAAATAACGCTCAAGTAAACTCCAAAAGCACGTACAGACTAATATGAAAATTTATTGCCTAAAATAGAGAGTTCTATAAATTTGATGAGCTTCATAGTATTGCCCATTCTCTAAGGATAATTTTAATTTGATAAGTACTCGAGAAACACCCTTTTCACCGGTGGAAGCCATAATTCATAACAAAATAAATTAAATAATATTGTCTAAATCTCTGATTCAAAACTAACTCGTGTAATACTACTTAAATTAATCCATTTAATTGACTTTATAGTAAAATTTAGTATGTGATTAGGTACTTTTGAGTTTTGCTTTTGACAGCTCGAGTATTATTTTTTATTTCCACTCCTTTTTCGGAGATTTTGGCTCGTACATTTTGTGTATCCGCCAGCTTCAAGATTATTTTCAATTAAGGCAAAGAATATGTAATACTACAAGGTACAAGTAACTCATGGGGCACACTAAAAGTTTTGCACTTCTAGCTAATCGGAACTATTTGAATTTCGAATCTTATATTTTTTGAAACGTTGCAACCTTCGTAGTAATCTATATATATAAAACAAAGTCGTGTTACCATTTATAACTCAAGAACGGCTAGACCATTTTTTCTGTTGTTTGATTTTTTGGGTTTCTCTTAGTCCGGAAAAGGATAATAAGTAATAAAATATCGAAAAAATCACAAAAAAATATAATTATAAAAACATTTATTTTCTCATACATTTTGTATGGATTGACATTTTCATGACATCTCGAGAATAGAAAGAATTCAATGAAGTTTTTTGTTAGTTTCACGCTACATGAGCAATAAAATGCAACTGACAGTGCACGTCATGTTATTCAAGTTGACTGGTGGGTGCAATGACGTTGTTATGTATAGAATGTCATTGGGTGGGTTTGTTTCGAGTTTCTATTAGCTTATTGTGCCATCTTTCCAGACATAGACGTAATGCAACTACGATTCGAAACATTGCGAATTGGACTGACGAAGAACAAGAAATTGCAGATAAAAAGCCCCGCGTTAGTATGGGCTCGACCTTGTGTTTCTGAATCACAAGAGCAAAGCGACGCAGCCAGTAAACCTCAGAGATCAACAACTAGATAATTTTCGACGCACAAGAAGTAATTGATGAAGTACTGATTTGAATCGAGCAGCAACGATACGATTGCAGTACTGATTACCGCGTTCACATTGGGTCGATAGACGTTGTTTGCAAGTATTTTCCGGAGAAACGCCAGTATTGTGCTGCCTTAGTGAGAAACTACCAATCACGACATTTTCTAGCAAACACTCAAAATTACAATGTTTGTTTCCAAATGTCCTAATTTGGGGCAGACATAATCTAAGAACGACGATTTAATCCGACATTCAGGGTATTAATTTATGTATATTCTTACACACAATACAGTAGAAGAATTACATACCTACAATACTTATTCCTATGTATTATGTATGGTAATTCTAAAAAAAAATTATGTGGTGTCGTGGGACACCAGGTAGGAACGAAGTTCCTTCGGCTAATCTAGAATCGACATAAATTGCGAAAAAAAACGCTCTAATATTGCTATAATCGTTATCATATATTAATATAATAATATTTATAATATATACACTACTCGCTTGTGTAGGCGACTGTCGCGCCTGCGCACGTCTCATTTAACGGTTTTATTCCACGCACTTTTTTCCACGGATTTTTTCTTACGGTTTTACTATCACATTTTTTTCAGTTCGGTCGCGCAGCAAAATCCCTATCCCCTCCAAGCCTGCCGTAAGGAACTTCTTTAAGTAATAATAATTCTTTATTTAATTTTTATTAATTGCAATAAATGTTTACAAATCAGTAATACGGACTTTGCTTTTGATTTTGTAGATACAAGGACAGATTCACCATCGAATTGGATCATTACAATCTCTCGAAGATGCACACCATAAATTTTAACAATTATATTTCATGGGCACCATGGAGGAATAACGACATGAAGAGATCAATACAGCAATGATTATAGCAATTCTTCATGATCTGCAGCAACTACTTCATGAACATTTTGCATGTCGAGTTAGCCCGCAAATCTTTAATTTCCGATCCGTCTTGCATTCACCATGACCATTAACAAATCTCAAGGCCAATTCTTGAAAGTTTGTGGTCTGAATCTAGAAAATCCATTTCCCATGGTCAATCTATATATATATAAGAGATTTCCACGTATATAATCACTCATCACGATATCCCTGGAACCATAAGGCGTAGAGACATGAAATTTGGTAGGAATATTCCTTTCGTCGAGTAGAGGTCAGCTAAGAACGGATTTTACGAAATTCCATCGGCGAGAGTTTTTTTTAACAGAACAACGTCTGTCGGGTCCACTAGTAAAAAATAACAATTGGTGGGAAATCATTCTACGTACGCAACGAAACTGAAATTAAGTCGAAAAGATTTTAGATCGATGATTTTTTATGATTTTAAAAGTTCTCTCTCTCTGCAAGACTGTGCCACTCGTCTTCAAAATGCTTTTGGGAGATAAGCATCTTGCATGAGCACCGTGAGGCGATAGTTTGCTGAATTTGAGAGAGGTCGGGATTCTTTACATGATTTCGTGAAGGGCGGCCATCCACTGTTAAGCGGCCAATTGAAGAAAACCCGCGGATTACCTATGAGACAATTCGAGGATTATTGGACATTGGTATGAGCCAAATTCAGAAAATTTTACACGAAGAATTGAAAGTTCGGAAACTTTGTTGTCGTTGGATCCCTTATGAACTGACAGCGGAGTAGAAGCGGGCTTGCGTGGAATTGTGCTCACAGATGCTAATGAAGTACGACCACGGACATTCGAATGCTGTTTATGACATTGTCTCAGGAGACGATACGTGGATTTATTGTTTTGAGCCCCAAAAAAACAGCAATCTTGTGAATGGGTGTTTGAACAGACCAGACCAACAAAAGTTGAGGCAGGTGAGAAACTTTGGTAAAAAAATGATCGCATTTTTTTTCAGCTACGGGTCTCATCTGCACAATTCCACTTGAAGATCAAAAGAGTGTTAATGCTGAGTGGTATTCTACCATTTGTTTACCCAGTTTACATCATCACAACGGTTCTTCAGACACGGCCAACAAAACTAAGTCATTTTTATCTTCCGAAAAAGTACAACTCGTCCTGTGATTAGCACCCTGTGATTTTTGTATTTTCCCCAAAATTCTCTCCTCTGAAGAGGCGGTGATATCGTTAATCAGCAGGTCGAAAACATGCCTTCAGATCTGTGGTGCACCTGTTTAAAAAAAATGGTTTGATCGCATGGAAAAATGTTTTAAATGTAAAGAAGAGTATTTTTTTAAAAGCAATAAACTTATTATTTTGGTTATAACATGTTGTTTTTTTAAGTTACGCAAAACTTTTAGTGTGACCTACTTAAAGGTTAAAAAGTATCGGACTGAGTAAAGATACTTGTGGAAATATTTTCCAAACAAGTTTACTTTGTTCCCGTTGTTAGTCAAATTTTATTGTTCTACCTGATAGAGGGTAAGTTTAATAAAGTTAGAGAGAATTTCCGGGATAGTAAGTTGATTCATTTTATGTTGAAGATTAACATTATTATTTTCTGAATCCAATTACCCCCGATTTACATTATTAAAACATTTAACACTACTTTTAACCATATTGTCAGAAACTTTTGAGATTACAAGTGATAATGCTATTTGGCGATATGATGATGTTACAATCGATGATGTATCCGGTTGGAATTTGGATGGATATAATAATTTGTGATTTCCAAAAAGGCGGAACATAGCCCGATACAATTACTCTATTAATTAAAGTAATACAGAAGAGAAGCTTGACTAAGGTTTGCTATAAATGAATATCAATTATCATCTTCACCTGGGGTAGAGTTTTTGATCTCATAAACTATTTCGTATTTCCAAATCGAACACTGATTCTATTGGGTTTTTATTATGACAAGGTAACTGTTTTCGATAGATGGCGCTGATCACAGAACAGATTTCAGTCAATACTTTATACAAAGATTATGATACAAATAACCGGTACTACCTACCGCCTACCAGTACTGAAAAAGTGAATCCTGGAATAATGAAAATGGAAAACTTAAAGTTCTGCGGTGAAGGAAATAATTCTTGATAGGAGTGGAAACTGGAAATATAATTAAAAATGGTTAGACACTAGCTAAGTCACTAGACTAGAAGAATTATATTCCTTGGATCCTTGGCCAGAAAAGTAAAATAGGTAGGTATATTCCTAAAAAATTAAACAGAGATGTTTCACTTAAATTCCAAATTAAGTACCTAATAACTACGCGCAGAGTACTTTTAGTTGTAACTACGCGTAATTAAGTAATAAGTCAATACATCAATAATTTATAATTAATTATGGACGACCGTGCTGAAAGAGGTGTTTTTCGAGTTCTCGACAAGTTGGAAATATCCATTAAAGAAGGTCGATACTATGAAGCTCATCAAATGTACAGATCTATTTATTATAGGTAAAATATACCTACTTGGTATCTCAATCTCGGTGTTGTTATTTTATTCAAAACGAATATTGTTTTGAGCTGTATGCTGTTGCAGATATTTAACTAAAAAAAAATACGGTGATCTACTTGATTTGCTATTTCGGGGAGCTACCATCCTACTAGAACACAATGAACATGGTAGTGGTATAGATTTGGCTATACTTCTGATAGATGTTTTAGCTAAATCTGAGATCAAACCAAATGAAGAGTGGATAGACAAAATAATAACATTATTCAAATCAATGCATTCTAGTGTGCCTGAAAGAGAAATATTTATTACTAATGTGGTAAATTGGTCAATGGATGAAAACATGAAGGGCCATCCATTACTGCACAAGGTAATAATTGATTAAGATTTAATAGAATCAATGTAGCTAGCAAGAAACTGGTCCAGTTATTGAATATGTGTTGTTTCACATAAGTACTTTAAATGTGGTCCCTATAATGTTTATGATTATTGGCTCATGTTAATGCTTTCTAAAGGTGGCACTTCACATGGCTATTTGTATTTGTGAATTTGTATATTTGGCAAATAATTGCCATGTGTGGACAGTTTATTTGACAAAGTGTTTGCCTTATTTGTCTATTTGACAAATAAGGCCAATACCAAATATGCGTTACCATGCGCTTGTTGGTTTATCGAGGCACATCAAAGGGGTCAAATAGGCAAATAAGCAAATAAACCATCCAAACAATGGCCATATTTAGAAGTGCACATGCCGTGAACTTGTCATTCTGCTTCCAAATGTTTGTGTGTTTGTTATTTGACTGCCACATGCGGATGGTTGTATTTGCCTTTATTTGCATGTTTGCCTGAACGTCATATATTTTGCCAAATACAACAAACACCCAATAGCGAACACATAGCCATGTGAAGTGCTACCATAAAATATATCTGTTGCGGTGTTATTTGTAAATATAAATGCAAATGTATATAAATAATAGCAGTTCTAATTATTAATTCTATTTGAAACAGAATATTTTTAATTTTTCAAAATATAAGCTATAAGTCACTTATCATGAGAGAAAGCAACTTAATATCAACTGTTCTCGCTCAAGATACATTCAGCAAATATAGATGTGAATGTGAATAAAAGAGATACACCTACTAATGGTTGATCCCTGACTGTTTACGAGTGCTGGCAACGAGGCTTTAGTAGTTTGTTGTACCAACAAGACACAATACTCACTCTACTAAGTCAGTCAATCACAAATACTTGCCAAGAGACTCCAGTACTCATTTTCTACAGTGTGAGTAGTCAACTAGTCATGCTCATTGATTGGGCTATCTATGGGCTATTGGGCTAGCAAAAATCTAATCTCTTGTAACTGTTTGCTTACCTGTTTTTTCCTGTTATCTTCTTGCTTCTTTTCCATCACTGGAGGTGGATTAATACCTAAATATATAGTGATGTACATACATCACTATATATTACATTAGTACTTTTTTTTAAAATGAAAATAAGGGTCAAGACAAGCCGGATATTCTGCTGATGGAAATTGATACACCCTCCCCATTACAATGCATTGCCTCTCCGGATTCTTGAAATACCAAAAAATTCTGAGTGGCACTACAACTACGCTTGTCACCTTAAGACCTAAGATGTCAAGTCTTATTTGCCAAGTAATTTCACTATCTATGGCGCCCTTCAAACCGTTAAACAGTAATGCTTACACATTATTGCTTCACGGCAGAAATCGGCACTATTGTGGTTCCCATATACTAGCCCGCTTCTTGTGCAAAGGAGCCTCCCACTGGTAAAACTGTATGAAACAATGAACATGTATATCTTCACTGGAATTATAAAAAAAAATATTCTCACACATCCACATTCAAAATATCTGCTTTAAGTATTACTACTGATTGCAAATTGGAATGGATAAAAAAAACCACTTTTCATTCCAATTTCAGAAATTTGGAGAAGTGTTCTGGGAAAAAAAGGAACTTGTATTAGCTCTTAAACATGGCTTACACTCAAATGATGGTGTCACATATGCAAAAATGTTAATCGATTTGCAAACTACAAGAGGACGTAAATCAGAAGTGGATTTATTTATAACCCAAGCTGTCCTTCGAATCCTTGGCCTAAGAAATAAACAAATGGCTAATGAAGTTTTGAACGAATATGCAAGATCTCATCCGATGATATTAAATGAAAAAGGACCTCCATATTCATATCCATTACTAAATTTCCTATGGATTCTATTAAAAGCTATTGAAAAGTAAGTTTTTAGTTTGCTTATGAAATAAATTAATCTATATAAATATAAAAATTAATTGCTGTTCGTTAGTCTCGCTAAAACTCGAGAACGGCTGGAGCGATTTGGCAAATTTAGGTCTTGAATTATTTGTGGAAGTCCAGAGAAGGTTTAAAACGTGAATAAATAGGAAATGCTCCTAAATTAAATAAAAACAACAAATTTGTTTTTCCTTTGATGTGTCCATACATAATTTCTATGAGAAAATTTATTGACACATGGTTTGACAGTTGAAAACAATTTCATTACTACAGCAGGGTGCATATTTTACGAAGTAATTTTTGATGTTATGATATATTATTGACAAATTCATATAAAAACATTATTTTATTTATTATATACAGGACAATGTCAGTCGGGTCAGCTAGTAAATAAATAATTATTTAAATCTTAATGTTCTTATGTTTATTTTCAGAAATGATGCCCTATTGTTTATAAAAGCGAGAAGGCGCTATGCTAAAAGTTTACGGCGCGACCCATTATATTCTGCATATTTGAATAAAATTGCAAAAGTATGGTTCAGAATTAAAAAGCGTAAATACAGAATATTAAAATCAAAGTTAGATTGCATTTTGAATTCAATTATCAGTGTTGAAGGCAATTCAGAAATTATAAGAGAGAAGATCCAAAATTCTAATATTCCAGAATTGGATTAAGCTATTCAAGTAAAACTTGTTGACATTTTAACAGATTTATCTAATCTGTTAAAACGCACAATTTGCTCTACTCTCAGTCAGTTTGAGGCACAATTTTCATTATTGGTTAATACTCGACCAAATAGACCACATCCATACTGGATGTGGTCTATTTGGTCGAGTATGAAGTAGTATGAGTATTGAAGAAAATATAGGGGCGGCAGCGGCGAGTGTACGAGAAGACCGTAAACTGTCGATTTGTTGCCGTTCTCGACATCTTGGCCTGTCGTATTCAACTTGGCGTATTTTACGTAAGGATCTTTCTTTAAAAGGATATAAAAATCAACTATTGCAAGAAATGTTGCATAGTGACCTTCCAAATCAGATCAGAAACGGAGGCCGGTGGGAATGTAATGTGAATGGTGACTGTTATCACAGGATGATAACAGACTATCCAACAAGATGGCGCCACGTGCCATATAGGCCGTGAAACCATGGTCTTACTGTGAGAACAATTCGGCGAACAGATAATTTCACGCTTTGGACGGTGAATTGGCCGGCTATATTGACGACCTGTGTAGCCAAGTGGTTAGCGATCCTACCTACTAAGCTAGATGTCCCAGGTTCGAATCCCGGTAGGTGCAAGCATTTATATGATGAATATGGATGTTTGTTTCCGAGTCATGGATGTTTAAATGTATTTATGTATGTCTATATGTATATATGTATGGTTAAGTAAGTATATTTTATTAAATATATTGTTGTCTTGTAAACCATAACACAGGCTATATATGCTTAATTTGGGGCAAGATAATTTGTGTAAAAAGTCTGTCAATATCATGTGACATCACACCTCCTTTGGGGCTAAGTATGTAAAGTCCAAAGTCTACTTTCTACTTTAAAAATATCCACACGCGTCATTGAAAAATGGAACATCAAAATGGACCATTTTAACCGCAGTCACGATAGAAGACACAATATTTAAAAGAAATTATCTTTAAGAATAAATTGTAAAAATCGTTCTTTTGTGTCACAATAAAGATAATAAAATAAAATTGAAAATATTCACTTCTTTTTAATTAAAATTATTTAGCGTGTGAGGGTGGTATCGGCTACTCCAATGAACCTCCAGAAGAATGCCTGGTGAGCCCAGGTGCTTAGCCCTGTAGTTTGCTCTCTACCCTCCAGCAGAACATGGGGCGCCTCTCGGCAGCTTCTGCATTGGGGGTTGTCTATGACACTTATAGTTCAAAATGCCTGTTTAAGTTGCCATGGCCCATGGTTGATCTTATTAGTCTTAGTTAGACATTAACCAAGTCCAGACATAGACCAACCTTCTCTCTTAGAGCGCCATTTGTTTCCGAAGCGGTAGTAGTATCTTGTAGTTATTAGAAATGACATCAAAAAGAATTCTAAAAGAATCAATTTTGAGAAAATAAATGCCTAACCAAGAAGTAGTCTTTGCTGAAATAAACAAAACACACTAAGGAGATCTCAACAGTCCAACTCAGGGAATATATAATTTTAATTTAAAAAACATAGTATTATTGTAAACTGAGGAAAATAATGGAAAAAAATTCTCAATTCGAGCGTATATTTTTTTTATGTGCTAGAGGCTGTAGATCGCTTGGTGTTGCGTAGAGACGTCGCTTCTTTGTTTCTTCTGGGTTTCACCTGATTCCTGCCCCCGAGTTCGACCTTCGCAAGACTTGCCACAATATCATCTTCACCATCGGGATGTGTGATCCTCCACAGTGCGGTTTTCAAGGAATTTTCTTTCTCGTACAACCAAGCTGTTTCATGGGCTTCCTTCTGCGGTGTTTCCAGGACATTCAAAAAAAGCGTGTACACTTTTCAAAAAAGCCAGCAACGCTCTAGTAATTCATCTGATGTGGGCGGCGGTGATCACTTAACATCAGGTGACCCGTACGCTCGTTTGTCTGCTCTTACATAAAAAAATAAATTAATAAATCCTAATTTCGAATTTTTTGACATTGTAGAAATATATAGATTTTGTAAACGTCTGCAAATCTATTGCTGTTGCTTTGCAGCTTCGAAATTGCGGCTGTCATTCTATGAAATACAAGTAAGATTATCATCAGAGTATTCTTGAAAATCTCTCTTTCATTGGCCGTAAGCAGAATCCCCTTGCATTCCGCTTGGGTAGTAAAATATAAAAATTGATTTTGATAGTTTATATATTTTGGTCTTTGAAAACGTCATTGATTTTGGTAGTCAGATAAATCTCGTGCCTGTGTACGAATTAATCTTCGCAACATCTGTGTAGGGGTCGACCTTATAGTGAGTCTGGAAACTGTCGTTATCACTTGCTGCTTCCACAAGTGATTTAATTTAATTATTTTCACAACAATATTTGTCAAAAATTGAGTAGGCTGTATATCTACGCGTACGGTCCTGTTGCCTATTTAGTACTCTGTGGTAAAGAAATCCAAGTTGCAAAAGCGCGCCATTTTCGGAAATTATTTGAATGTTTATCATATTTACAAGTATTTAATTTTGATTTGTTTTTCCACTATTTATTTTTGAAGTTATACTTCTTAAGCCGCGTTATGAAAATATTATGAGAGTGAAATTTTAAGACGCGCGCGCATCACAAAAGTAACAGGGTGAAGTTGGCTGACGAAATTTTCTGACGTTTGCGACATTCATTTTTTTTTGGTTTCTTCGTCCATTAGGATAAGCAAAGGGTTCAAGCCCGTACAGGTGTATTCTTTATTTAATAATTAATTGCCAAAGCCATAGTTGCAAGATTTTTACAATATTGTTCTTTCTACAAACGTAGAATGGCAGGAGGAATAAATTATTATAAGGATTTTTGCTTTGTTAGGCCAAAGAAGTATAACTTATTGCGTGCATACATAAGTAGTAAGTACACACACGCTTTTTTTACTATTTCCCACAAATGTATTAAAAAGCTTAGTGTGATTCACGGGTGTGTAGGTTATTGCAAACTAGTGACAGACTCGACTCGGCCTTGCTGACTAACCTAATTGGTAACTACTCCACTCTTGTATGACAATAATAGTACCTACATTATTTTAGTTTAAATAAGATAAAAATACAGGAAGCTAGCATTGAAATGAAATACTGGCTTGAAAACAAAATATTCAAATAAGATCAAAAGACGGTCGCCTACTTGCCGGAGCCCGTTTGTATGTAATATTCATGAATCTCGAAAACAACTGTTTCTGTAATTGAAAACTCAGTTTCAACGATTTTGCATTACGACATAATTTTACTAAAACGTAATTTTATGTATGATAGTTGTCGGTATGTCTTTTTGAAGTGAAATTGTGCGTTTGTTGAGATGAGAAAAAACCATTAAAGTCGTGTCACTGTAACCGTTACCGGCACCTTGTAGGTACATAATAATATATTATTGTGTATGTACATACATAGATACACATGTATTTTTTGAGATGGGAAAAATAATTTATCTCGCAACACTGTTACCGTTACCGACACCTCTGTATATGAGTAGGTATGTTACATAATATATTTTTGTGTATGTACATACCTACATCTCAAAATCTAGGTATGCAAAAACTATGTCCTTACGTTTTCTTTTTTACAATCAATCAACTAACGACATAAGAAAATATGACTCCTCAGACATCGTAAAAAATGCCGTTTTTATACCGTCCTATTCAGACGAATACAAAACAATATTCAGAGGTTTTTAAGATAAAAAGAATACGTAGGGACATAGACTCGTTCTATCTGAAAATATCTGATCAAAATTTTCTTTTGTACTGCTAATTAATGTTTCTTTTGTAATGTACTGAAATAATTTTTGTAGGTACTGTATAAATTTGTTTTTGTCAACTAGCCATTAAGCTTGCTTTAAATTACCTACCGTTTAGAAAAGTTAAATCGCTGTTGAAAATATAGCTTTGAAATGAAAAATCAAAAGATGAATAGGTAATTTGTCATGACACAAGTTTTGTCGAGTTCTTATGATAAGTTTGGGCTTATAAAAGATCCGACAACAGTTTCGACAGTTGAGGTAGATATTAAGAGCTCGCGAAACTTTGCAACCAATCTCACATAAAATGTTCTTGGACGGTTTTGGTTGTTGTTGAAGTGAAAACTTCTTTAGCGGCGTTGAGGACATGTCTTGGGATGTGTATAAAATGTTTAACTCGCGTCAGGACACGTGACCTGATTGAAAATTCGTAAGACAGTCGTTGAAAGTATGGATGAAAGATTTATACTTCTAACAAAGTATATATATACATATATACTTTGTATATGTACAAAGTATATATATATAATTTTCAACTTAATAATCATGCGGTCATTGGAGCAGGGTTGAATCATTGTGATTGCGAAGCCGAAACACCGCGAGGTCGAGGAATCTAATATCAGCCGTGAAAGTTTTACAGTTTATTATGGATGAAACTTGAATTCTCTGAGAGGTAAACTTTTTAATGTAAAATAATTGTAATAGTCCTGTAGTGTTAAATTTTTTATGTAATATAAATTGTCATGTGTACGAAAGCGTATTAAATTAATATTCAAATTCAAATATTTTTATTCAAAATAGGATGTGACATCACTTATGGAAAGTCAAGAACTACCACCCATTCCAAAATGAATGCCTCAGACATGAGAAGAACGGGCCCAACAAACTCAGCGGGCTTTTTTTTTCATTGAAAAAATATGTTTACAAAGTAATATTGTACAGATAAACTTATTATTTAATAGCCTGAGGGCGGTCACTCCATTCCCAATCTGTGGTTTTATTGAGGAAGTCATTTATGTTATAGTAACCTTTACCACACAAACGTTTTTTAACAATTCTTTTGAGTAACGTGATACTTTTGTTTTGAACATTTTCAGGGATCTTGTTGTAAAGGAATATACATCGCCCCACAAAAGAATTACTAACTAAACTTAGCTGAGTAGTAGGCATTATAAGTTTATGTCTGTTCCTGGTGTTAACATTATGGTTATGACAGTTTTTAGAAAATTCACTTATGTGCCTATGAACATACATTACATTATCAAGAATATATTGAGAAGCAACAGTCAAGATGTTAATTTCTTTGAATTTTGCTCTTAATGATACTTTAGGATCTAGGTTATAAATAGCGCGAATAGCTCTCTTCTGCAGCCCAAATATTGTATTAATATCGGCAGCGTTGCCCCATAGCAATATTGTATTTAGCCTCATAAATGCTAGTAATTTTATAGTACTAAATAGAGTAATTCGAGCGAAATTATTTCCTAACCATTTCGAAATATTTAAAAATGCACAACGTTATGTTCAAGTTTTCACTTCTGCCGGGGTGCTCGTAATTTTATAGGACACCAAATAAACTATACCTTAATATTTTGAGTTGTTCTTGCGCACTTCTTAGACATTAAATTAATAATTAATATAATATTAATAGTTGCCTTTTAATAATACTGTGAAAAGACTTATATAAAATAAAAACTCAACAGGATTAATTTGTTTCACTACAGAGCTCCTGTGGCTAAATTCTGACTCCATCATAAGAGGGTATTCAGAGTATGGAACTAGAGTCCTAGCCAAACAGATTAAGGGTAGGCTCCCGTAATTATATGAGATTTTCACGAGATTTTACAACTAAACTAAATATGCTATCAAAAAGAAATTTAAATATATGTATTTTCAAACCTTTTTCTTTCTGATGCCTTAACTGGAAACAGAATTGGAAGATATTTGTTCAATACTTTTTTTAAACGAAGTGCGACGACGCGGGCGACGGGCGCTCCCCTCGCGCAGCGTGATCTTGTGGGGCACGGGATGGGATGGGCGGAGTCACCGTTAGAATTATTTTTGGGAGCCTACTCTTAAATGTTCGAACTCGATGGGTTTCTATTGAGCAGATATAATAATAGTAGGTTAGTAATAATCAAATATAGGTAGCACGTGCCTGCTTCAAATGGAAATAGATTTCAAAATATTGAAGACTATTAAGTCTTCAATATTTTGAAATGAAATCAAACGAGTCATTTTAGTGTTACCGAGCCTAATTAGTACAACGAGCGTGACACACGAAGACCCGCCCCATGACGTAGCCACAAGCAATGACACTTTAAGCATTATTATTATTTCTCAATCGTAACATTTAATTGGAAGCAAATATTTTCCATTTTCAATTCAATCTGCACCTCATGACTAATAAACAACAATGTCTGTAGAATTGTCATTAAGACATGTCGGAGCGAGTAACGACCTCTGCACTGCTCTTGGCCGCAATAAAACATTAATACACTGCATTTTACTGCAAATGTTTTCTAGCTCTGTAGTTAAGTTGTCGAGTTTAATATGTGTTGCTCTTGTCTGTGTCAAGAAATCATGGAGCTGTTTAATTATATATTTGAACTGTGTGTAATTATGGGTGTCACATACCGAGCTGGATCTGGAGCAACACTCGACTATATCGGAAAAACTTTAGTTCTTATAAGTTGAAATAAATTTTATCTAAAAATCTAATCAGAAAACGAGTGAGTACGGCAGTATTAAAGATGTATTTTATGCATTAATATGATAATAATATAAAGCCTTTTAAAAGTTATAAAAGGCGTTTATTTTCTCTGTAATTGATTCCTTTAGAATTCTTTTTGGTGTCAGTTCATACATGATAACCGCTTCGGAAGAAATGGCGCTCTGAGAGAGAACAAACAGCGCAAGAAACTTCTTCCATTCTTTTTTTGCACTCTTTTTAATAAAATACAAATTCCATAGTAATAAAATACATATTTTAGTAAGATAGTGAACAAATATGATTTTGTTTTTTTAGTTGTAATTTTTCTAAGTTTCAAAGAGTTGGGTAAAGGCCTCCATTTCTTCCAATTTTCCTCTTTTTCGGGCCAGTTACTACCTCCAATCTCTTTAATTTATTAAATACCATAGATACCACCACATAGATACCATAGATAGTATTCTTGACATAATCGATAAAGTGTTCCTTCTATTGATAAATTGATAATGTAAGTGATGGTCGCTCAGAGGTTCATTATTTATTTAAAACGACCTAAACTATTTCATTAATTAATATTCAAAAGTTTAAATAACTTGTGTAACTCAAAATGCCTCTATCATTAATTTGAAAACAAAATTTTATGAACGATGCGGGACTCGAACCCGGGCCAACCGTTCGAGTGACGTATCGTTTATAAAATGTTGTATGCTTTGTTCAACTCTTAGGTTGTGGCTTCATCTACAGGATCTACTTTACAGTTGATAACCTGATCAACCCCAATATTTGCATATTACGAAATTGACTTAAGATATCGCTCTTGCAAATCTAAAGAATTAATTTTGTTTTCAAATTATTATCTGTGTATTAATCCCAGAAGTGAAGGTTATCACTTTAAAAACATAACAAATTGTTTTAATTGACATTATTCAACTATGATAAAATTAAATTATCCATACTCTCTAGTCTGTGTATGATACAGAATTTGTAAACAAAATTTATGAACGATGCGTTTTTTTTTTTTGAGAGGAGGAAATACTGTTACGTATTTACGCCCCGGTACGGGGCGTAATATGTCGGACTCGAGTGTCCGCGTAAGCGGACGCCCCATACCGACTAAAACATCCTCTGTGCTGTTAGCAGCCCTGGCTTTCACAGCGAAGTAGGACGTGGGCCGTGGAGGCCGCAAAGACTACGCAACAACAGTCGCGGGGCGTCTCCTAAGGAGACTCGAACCTCAGACCGGCTGTGTGCTTGTGGGAATGAACGATGCGGGACGCAAATCTGCGATCTCTCGAGTTCCATGCGAGCGCAAATTTCCAACTGAGCCAACCATTCCAGCTTATGATAGTTTTGACTAATATCAATAAAAACGTAATGAAAGACGAATTATATGCCTACAGTGCGCGCAAACTTTATATATATAAATTACGTGACACGTTGTTTGTCCGCGATGGACTCCTAAACTAATAAACGGGTTTAAATGGGGATTACTTCATGGGGTGAGATTTGGTCCAACTTTAGAGATAGAATAGTTTTTATTTCGGTTTGGGACCCATAATTATTTTAATTTACAATATTTGTTTATTATGGACATATTTTCTATGAGAGAATTGCACGGTTTGACAGTTCCGCTGTTAAACAATCTCATTATAACAACAGGGCATTTTTTACGAAATAATTCTTGATGTTTTGAAATATTATTGGCGACTCCTATAAAACAGTATTTTTTTTTATTATCTACAGAACAACGTCTGTCGGGTCAGCTAGTATTCATATAAAGAAACCTAAAGTTTCACTTCAGTTATACTTAAGAACTAAAAGTAGTGATAATATAGGATTGAGGTGTTATAGATTTGCCATCTCAAGCCGTCATTCGGCCAAACATTGTATACAGCTCGAAATGAACATGAATTATTAATTTGAAATATTCGTTACCGTGTCTGAACTCATTTCACAATGGATCTATAAATAATGTAACTTACCTATAACTAATGCTGCATTGTGCATGCTACCGGCAAGGACGAAGCAAGGTATGGGCAGGGGAGGGCCGGCCCCCCTCTGGCTTAGAAAATGGAGGAATGCTAACAAATCATAAAGTAATATTACGTAGGTTGCCTATTAATAAACAGAAATAAAGGTGATTCTATTGGGAGGCGAATTTTATAAGATTGTACTATGAATGGTCGACCTTAGATTCTCATTTGCTATATTCTTGGTTTGTCTACGTCCCTACGGTTGGATTAGCTAAATTCTAGTTACGCCCTTGGCTACCGATAGCAGCATTTGCGGGTGGACTCCGTCAAACACAATTATAGTTTACCTTCAATACTGTTAACATTTACATATAATTAACTTAGTAACTAAAACATAATACATTTGTATACATTAACTTAACCCAAGTCTCATTTGCCCAGTAATTTCACTAGCTACGGCGCCCTTCAGACCGAAACACAGTAATGTTTACACATTACTGCTTCACGGCAGAAATAGGCGCCGTTGTGGTACCCATAATCTAGCCGGCATCCAGTGCAAAGGTGCCTCCCACTGGTAAACTATATTAACATCATTATAGGCTGTTTAAAAGTTAGTGCATTTATTCTAGTCCACAGTGGTCCTCCTATTTGTTTTAATTCGTCTTCCCATCGTATGAACTGTCTTCCTCAATTTCTCACATATCCTCTGGGAACCCGTTTGGTTAATACTCTATTCCATTATCATTCTTCTTCCCTCATAATGTAAAAGTGTAAGAACAAGTACCACAGGCGCAGAGAATGTTCAAAATACTATCTTCGTGCCCCAATAAGGCTAGGTACTGGAAACCCAAGCGCTGGCTGCTATTTCGGTCAACGGATCAGCCTTACTATCCAATGCGGTAATGCTGCCAGTATTCTTGGTACGCTTCCACGTGATAGTTTTATTTAGTAATTTAATGTAGTCATAGTATTGTAAATATAGTCACAAGATTTGTTTTGTTTGAATAATAAATAACTCTCCAGATAAGAACAATTTAATTTATTCATAGCAACAAAATGCCTATGATAGATTCTTAAATGCTTATGACCTCTGATCAGTTTATGTAAAGTTTTTTTAGATAGGAGTAGACAATAAAGGAGTATTCATAATATGGGTCCTAATCGTTTGTGAACACCACGGCCCATACATACTCTTGTTACAAGTCAGATTCAAAGTGTTGCCGACCTTGTAAAGCATCGATTCAACGTATCTAATATGAATTCGAAAACCAAAAACCACATTGGTACGTGGCGAGCGAGGATCGCATCGATGCACCGTGGTGATATGACATGATTACCTACCTTCAAAAAAGTAGTAAACGTATCTTTAAAGTGGGCAACGCTCATGGAATTCCTCTGATGTAGCAAGAGAATATGGGAGGCACTGATAACTTAACATCAACTGACACATACGCTCGTCTGACCTCTAATTCAATAAAGAAAATGTAGAGGAAGCTGCATTAATGCAAACACTAGTAACACACAATTATTCAACCCATTAGTATGCTCAGTGTAATGATTTTGTGTCCCCATTAGCGAGAGTGGTGGAGGTATGTATTGGGTGTAGGAATAATTCACCCGTCACTACTCCTTTGTTCTTATCGCATTATGTGAACATACATTCGTACCTACTATAATCAGACAATGCGTTTACTACATGGATATTCCATTGTATGTGATCAACTTAGATAATTTATGTGTCTAGATAAAGCCTCTTGCTGTTAGACAACCGATAAAAACAGGCCAGGAATATTACTCTCGTGTACGTGACATGCTACATGTTACACTCGCGATTTGTGTGTCACTTTGTGTTATTGTGTGTGAATTGCTCAAAATAGAGGTTAGTTACCATTGGGAGGCTCCTTTGCACAGGATGCCGGCTAGATTATGGGTACCACAAAGGCGCCTATTTCTGCCGTGAAGCAGTAATGTGCAAACATTACTGTGTTTCGGTCTGAAGGGCGCCGTAGCTGTGAAATTACTGGGAAAATGAGACTTAACATCTTATGTCCCAAGGTGACGAGCGCAACTGTAGTGCCGCTCAGAATTTTTGGGTTTTTCGAGAATCCTGAGTGGCACTGCATTGTAATGGGCAGAGCGTATCAATTACCATCAGCTGAACGTCCTGCTTGTCTCGTCCCTTATTATTATAAAAAAAGTTCTAAACTCAATTTTGTGGTTTTGGTTTTCGAATTCATATTAGATACGTTGAATCGATGCTTTACAAGGTCGGCAACACTCTTGACTCTGACTTGTTACAAGAGTATGTATGGGCCGTGGTGATCACAAATGATCACGACCCATATTATGAATACTCCTTTATTGTCTACTTCTATCTAAAAAAACTTTACATAAACCGATCAGAGGTCATAAGCATTAAAAAATCTATCATAGGCATTTTGTTGCTATGAATAAATTAAATTGTTCTAATACTTTTATTACATTATGAGGGATGAAAACGCAGGAAATTAACTAGACTCTAGAGTAATAACCGAATGGTTTCCCAGATGATATAAGAGGAATTAAAACAAATAGAAGGATCATTGTGTAGAATAAAGACACAGTTACTGCATAGAATGAAGTTAATTAGGTTAAGTTAGTGTATAAACCTTAGGCGTGCCATTCTTGTAAGTATATGCAGAGCCCCCGATGCATTATATGAATTATTTGAGAGTGTATTGAAGGAGGTTCTATCAAAATTATCTGAATCTAAGAAGTATATTATGATTTGTGGTGACTTATTAACTTATTAGAAAAATCCACAGCTATTAGATTCAGATCTTTGTTAAAATCATATAATTTATCAAATATTTTCTTAGAAAATTGCATTCCATATTAAGCGGCACAAAAAAGCTGTATTGATAATATTTTTACTAATTATAAACCTATTTCTCAGTCAATTATTAGTAAACTGAGATCAGACCACTTTGGTCAATTAGCCTCTTTTAATATTGAAGTAAATAATGAACTTCAATTAAAAAGTTGATGTTTGTTCCGGTAAATAATAGGCGAATGGAGAAATATAGAGGCAATGTTTAGGAAAACCTCTCAAATATGTATTTGAATTATAACAGTACTCCAAATGAGATGTATGGTATGTTATTTAACATAATTAAAACAGAGTTTGCATCTATATTTACTTCAAAGACAGTCAACTCAGGTGGTCTCTTGTCATTTAATGAGTGCCCCAACTGCTGGTATTCAAAGGAGCAGACAACAGCTATATGAACCATATAGTGAGAGATCATCATGTAATCATGATGTATCTTTTCTTGTGTATGTGAAAAAATATTCAGAATTATTTAAGAAAGTATGTACTATTGCTAAGTCAATGCATATTAGAGAAATAATTAAAAATACTTCAAATAAAATAAAAATGACTTTAAAGTTATGAATCTGGAAGAGCGAAAGACGCTTCTGCTTTTGAGATTTTTTTTCTGACATTCCAGTTTCTATCACAAGCACTCTTGTCTCCTCCACCAGTCTTGCTCAGTCACTTCTTTTGGAAAATGTTAAAGAATGCAATCAAAATTTCAAATTCTGTGTTGTTAGCCCAGCAGAAATAATGAAAACTTTCAGACCCTTAAAAATGAAAAAAGCTGCTGATACATCGGGCGAGGCATATCTGTAAAAATAGTAAGTTTATTTATTGACGTCATAGCACTATATCTAGCACTAGTTTTTAATAACTGTATTGAACATGGCGTGTTTCCTGACTGTAATAAACTAAAATTATACCAATATTTAAAGGGGGCTCACTTCGGACCCGAATAATTATCGCCCTGTTTCGGTGTCGCCGACCCTTAGTAAAATTTTTGAAAAAAATATTTTAAGTCCAATGCTTATTCATTTACAGCCCAACTCTTATAAGTTACTTCATGGGAGGAATCAAAGAATGCTCTTTGTATCTTCTGTGATTTAGCCACGCTGGTCAGGATGCTATGTCACTATGGTATAAGAGAATCTGCGCTCGATCTTCTGATCTCATATTTAAATAATAGGATTCAGAGGGTCGATGTGAATGGCAGGAGATCCCCTGGGACTCCTCTCGATATGGGTGTACCACAAGGGTCTATTCTTGGACCCTTCCATTTCCTAATTTATAGAAATGATCTACCTAAACATGTAGAAAAAAAAACACAAGATGGTATTGTTTGCCGATGACACTTCACTTATATTCGAAGCGAAAAGAAGCCAAGTTTTATATGACAAAGTAAACAATGCTCTATCTGACATCGTTTACTGGTTTAGCGCTAATAACTTATTGTTAAATAGTCATAAAACCAAGTATATTAAATTTACCGCGCCAAATGTTAAAAATGTAGATGCGAATATTTTATTAAATGGAGAGGTGGTAAAACCGGTGGGATCTGCTATATTTCTTGGCATTACTCTTGATTACATTGCATTGCAATATTGAAGGATTGGCGAATAGGCCTAACTCTGCAGAATATGCGGTTAAGAAAATTAGACGGTTAACTGACATAGATACGGCGCGACTAATATACTTTAGTTAGTTTCATAGTATTATGTTCTAAGGTATATTGTTATGGGACAGTGCGGCCGGTATATTAAACCATCTTTGTGCTGCAGAAGAGGGCTATTCGCGCTATTGATAACCTAAGTCCTAAAGAATCATTGGAAGAAAAATTTAAAGAAATTAAAATTTTGACTGTCGCTTCTCAATATATTCTTGATAATGTTCTATATTTTAATAAGCACATTGAGGAATTTGCTAGAATCTGTGACATTCATAATGTTAACACGAGGAACAAACATAAACTTGTTATGCCTACTACTTGGTTAAGTCGAGCTAGTAAGTCTTTTATTGGGTATATGCTTCTACAATATGATCCCAGAAAATGTACAAAACAAATGTGTTACGAAATTTAATAGAATTGTTAAATAACGTTTGTGTGGGAAAGGTTACTATAGCATAAACGATTTTCTTAATGGTAGTAACAGTAGGTAATAAACATATTATATTATATGGTGTTGATGTTCCGTTCTACAACTTGTTTGTCGATATTTGCATAATAATTTTTTACTCTGTTATACTGTTAAATGTCTATACTGTGCCAATTTATATTCGAGTATTGGTTGACACTGATAACAGAAAAAAAATTGAAATACATACAATTTATAAGAAATATAATTAAGTTAAATTTATTGATTAGTTTATTGTATATTGCAAACAATAATTCACTTTGCAACACCACGTAACATTGTGTAAACGGTAACCTTTGAACTTTGGTATATCTCGCTAATAATTGAAATTCTGGGATGGAATTTTCGACTTCAAACTAACAAACAACTGCCTAATGTACATACAAAGTAGGTAAGACAATTATTATTCTAGTAAAAAACTTAGGTATTTCAGTTACACACGTAACTTAGGTATTGTGGTTACTCACGTAACTAAAATACCTAAGTTTTACCTACCCATTATAATAAGTTGCTATAGTTGACATTTGAAATTGTTGTAAGCCTGAGAGAAGACAGAGAAGCTATGTAGAAGGCTTTGTATAAAATGAAAATTTTCTCTTTTTTGAAGCTTGTTTTGTTCCAGCCTCTAAAAACCTCCACTCAATCTTTATTTCCATCTGGATCTAAATGTTTTATAGCATTGAAAAGCGTTCTGCAATAATTTAATCATGTGAAATACTTCTTACTATATATCAAAATTAGATGTTCCGTAATTTTTCGATCATCTAAAGTATTCCATATGCCCAGATCTTTCATCATTGCTATATTTCCAGGGCTATCCATTGATATCCATCGAATATCAACTATATAAAGTATAAGTCAATTTCTTCAGTGAGTGCCAAACATTGTGAAATTATATTTGAGCTGTCGTCCTGTATATATATGTATATAGTCACCAAGAATAAAGCCAACGAGGACTTTAAAGTTACAGTTTATACTTGTCACAAACCAGAGCCTCCTTAGACAATGTATGTTCTCCTTCTATGCCAGTGCCAGTGTTCCTAACCACTGACCTCTACTGTGTACCACTGGAGTGGCGGCTGTCAAATTGCTTTTGTGCCTGTTTGATATTCGCCATTTTGGCGCTGTTGGCCATGTAGCGTGACTCTGCGGTGCTTAAACTAGTGATGACAACCTCACTAAACAACGATAGATGGTGGGAAACTATTTACAAAAATAAATTGTGTACTTTATTACGTTGAGTCTTGAAGTATAAATAACAAGGAAAACGAACGAAATGAATTCAAAATGCAAAAATACTTCAGAGTATTGTACATTATTTCGCAGCCATTTGTATTATATGTCAATATTAGTTCTCTGGACGCTCGGGAGTGGCGCTTCAAATTGGCACAAAAAATTTATCGTCAAAGATATGGAACAACCTATCCAGTGGTATTTATACTGGTCAGTGTTCCCAACGAAGTTTTCACCGTCATAAGTATTCTATTCGCCGGCGATACCTATTTCATCAACTGATAACCCCGCATTTATTGTATAATTTGTATTTTTAGCCATTTGCTTCAACCCTTCCATGGATTCATTTGTAAAGTCTGGGTTTCCTCCGATTTTTTTAAGGGTTTCAGGCAGATTTGTGTTAAAAGTTTAATATACAATATTATAAGTATTACTATTTACATATTTGACTTAAAGGTATGCACTACATAAGGTACCATACTACGAATGCTAGTCTATATATATTAAAATGAATTGCTGTTCGTTAGTCTCGCTAAAACTCGAGAACGGCTTTACCGATTTGGCTAATTTTGGTCTTCAATTATTTGTGGAAGTACAGGGAAGGTTTAAAAGGTAAATAAGAAAATGCTCGGAATAAAATAAAAACAACAAATTTGTTTTTCCTTTGATGCGTACCTCGTCGAATTTATTTTCCATTTTTACGAAGCAATTCTTGATTTTATGATATATTATTGACAAATTCATAAAAAAACATTATTTTATTTATTATGTATAGAACAACGTCTGTCGGGTCACCTAGTATATTATAAATTTAGTATAATACTAATAATTAACTTCTAATTACTTATTTATTCGAACAAAAGAATGCTAACAACTATATCTACAATACTATGATTACATTCAATTATAACTGTTACTACCGAAAATACTCACCAGTGGGAGGCTCCATTGCACATGATGCCGACTAGATTATGGGTACCACAACGGCGCCTATTTCTGCCGTGAAACAGTAATGCGTAAGCATTATTCGGTATGTAGAGCGCCGTAGCTAGTGAAATTACTGGGCAAAGGAGACTTGACAACTTATGTCTCCAGGTGGCGAGCGCAACTATAGTGCCACTCAGAATTATTGGTTTTCTCAAGAATCCTAAGCTTTACTGCATTGTAATGGGGAGGGCGTATCAATCACCATCAGCTTAACGTCCTACTCGTCTCGTCCCTTTCTGTCATTAAAAAAAAGCATTTCCGCGGTGTATAGGTTGATCAGTTGTCCAAAATAGCTACCAGCGCTTGGGTTTCCAGTTATAGCTCTATTGAGGCGCGTAGATTGTACTTTGTACATTCTCATGGGCCAAATGTTTCAACACCAAACGGCACAAAGATATAAGAATCACTGCGACCATTTGTGATGCCCAGTGCCCTTCCCCGTGCTCAAACCACCTGGGTCATTCCATCAGGAAGCTTTTTATTACTTGCTGACTTATCAGTATTTATTCTACAAATTAAAATTTTAACCATTTATGAACGATGCGGGACTCGCGTATGTTACTATTGTAAACTAGCTGTTCCCGCCCGCTTCTCTGGGCGAATTTTAATAAATTTGGAATTAAATTAATAGAATTCGAAAAAAAGCAGTAGCCATAAACCTATCTACTATACTATCTACGATAAATTTCGCATGGTGGTAGTTTCATGTCAATGCGATCAGTGGTTTAGGCGTGATTGAGCCTCAAACAAAGACCATTTTCATTGTATATTTATAGAAGAACACACAGTATAGATTTCACATACTACATGCATTACTTGTTAGCGTATTTGCTGATGATATACAAAATATGAACAAAATCAGTGCATTGATTTTGTTCAAAAGAAAGTTTTTCATTTTATTCGACACTAAATAAGGCCAAGAGAAAACAGGGAGGAGTAAATAAAACTGCTCCCCAAGTTTCATATTTCATCGCTTAAAACATGGGGAAATGATTTCATTTTCAAAAGAATCCACTTGAAGTCTGATTGCAGTCTATTTAATGTTTAATTGCAGGCAAGAGTTGTTTAAATAGAGATCATCAGCCCAAGGTAGTATAATATTACATTACGGATATTAAATACTGCATAACATTATTATGACAATAGATGACAGGCGGGGGGAGAACTTGCGGGGAGGTTGTATCGTTTGTACGAGTTACCATGTTACGGAACGCGTTATTTCGTTTTATAGTTCTATGTGGGATGCTTTTAGCGAAAATTAAAAACTGAGGCGTTCCTGGGAATTGAGGAGAAAACAAAATTTTAAAAATACATTTATAATTAATTAGAGACTACCTATGAAGTAATTCATACGTAATATTCATAACTACATATTTTATTATATTCAATAAATGCAGGATAACTTTTTCAGTTTTTTTTTCACTTTTTTATGACTGTGAGTAAGACAAATGGAGGACAAACGAGTTTACGGTTCACCTGGTGTTAAGTGATCACCGCCTCCCACATTCTCTTACAACACTAGAAGAATCACAGGAGCGTTGCTGGCATTTAAGGAAGGTGTACGTGCTTTTTTTGAAGTTACCCTTGTGGTATTGTCCCGGAAACATCGCCCAAGGAAGCTCAATCCACAGCTTTGTAGTGCGCGGAAGAAAGCTCCTTGAAAAGCGCACAGTGGAGGACAGCCACACATTCAGATGGTGGGGATGATATCCTAATATCGGTGGCAGGAATCAGGTGAAACAGCTCTTCGGAACACTCTCCGTGATAAATGCGGTAGAAGACACACAATGAAGCGACGTCTCTACGCAACGCCAAGTGATCCAGCCGTTCACAGAGCACTGGGTCCTCGACAATTCAAGCTGCTCTGCGTCCTCGACAAAAGTGTGACATTTTTAGAGAGACTATTCGATCGCGTAAAAGTTATCTATGATTTGTATGGCGTCAATGATGTTTTCCTCTACTGTCACTAGATGGCGCTCTTTCGACGAGAGCCAAGTGTGAGATTTTTTACGTATTATAAGTGAATAAGTGGTACACCCTGCCCTTGAGAATTCCGTGTCAGGATCAGTTTAAAGTTTGTTCTGATATCAGTGATAGATACGGAACAATCGCCCCATTGCAACTAATATAGATACGCACGACGCTTATTGGAACGACCAACCATTGCCTATTCAGTAGAGCAATGCATCACATACAGCTCTCTCTCGTGTAAGCCAGCAGAAAAGGATATTCACGTCAAGGAACACTATGAGCTATAAATTCACTGGCTCACCATCAGTGCAAGGTCCGTCACGTGGCCGTTGTAAGAATGACTGTCCGCATCGCAACGAAGGAAGGCTTATGATCAGGATTATTAGCACACCTTAACACAATTAATCCTGCCTCAAGCTAGCCGTACAGGCTGGGTACTGTACAACGATATATTTAACATGATATACATTAAGCATACATAAATACAAATAAACGTCCATGACTCAGAAACTAACATACGTGTGTGTATAATTTATATAAGTTTACTGTAGGTACATTGCGGAAACAGAGTTTTTTTATGAATATATTATTGGATATAAGTTTTAAAAATAAATTCAAAATTTTAATAATAAAAGTTCTAAGTTTGTAACTTCTATCGGAAATCTCTACAACGGGCAATTTTTAATTAACGTTTATTTTTCTTCACTTATTCGTGTAACGGCCACTCCCAATATTCAGTCTATCTCTTACTTGAGATAAAAATCGTAACTATCGTTGACTTTTCTGTCCCAATAAACTTTTCGACGGTAA
Source organism: Leptidea sinapis (assembly GCF_905404315.1). Classification (NCBI taxonomy): domain Eukaryota; kingdom Metazoa; phylum Arthropoda; class Insecta; order Lepidoptera; family Pieridae; genus Leptidea; species Leptidea sinapis. Next base: position 13,353,203 of record NC_066283.1, on the reverse strand, counting down.
CTCACCTTATCCGTGCACGCTGTCTGTCAATGGGACGACGTATAGCCTACCAGCGATAAAAGTTTGTATCGAAATTTTAATTCACGCGTCCTATTATAAGGCGATAAGAATGACTTATCGGGTATATTGGGACAGCTTCAGATTATTGACTGACAGTAGAAGGTAGTAATTTATCTCTATCTGTAGATAGTATATTGGGAACGGCCGTTAGTCATTGAGTTTTTGAGTTTTGAGTATTTTTGTTGCATCGTTACACATATTATCTCCTTAATATACTTAGATTTAGAAATGCTTGTGTGCTAGGCATCTTGACACCACGGACTAGTAAAAAAATAAGGACTCTGTGTCACCTTACATAATAGTGTAGCACCAAAACAAGCCGATTAACATGTATATACATAGCCCCACGCACACACACTGCTACAAGCCGATAGGCGGCCGTTATGAGAATTGTCATCGTCTGTGACTGATCAGTTTGCGTCGCAATAAAATATTTTAAAAATGCCGTTGTGCGTTGTGAGGGAGAAAAAATTGTGTAATTAGTATCCCCCGTAATCGCACACACTAGCATAACGGTGCTTCACTTGCTAATATCACGGCGAGGCGTCCTTCATCTTTTACTCGTCCCTGCTTGACACGTGTTATTTTAAATTGAAATTAATAAACTACAAAATACTTACTGATGATATGTGATCCCAGTGTGTTCTTGTAGTATTATTTTTACAAAGTTTTACTACCTACCAGGAATTTTAACTACGCCTGCGGTATCTAGTTGGAGCGCAGCGGTGACCAAAACATAATCTAAGTTAGTACAATAATTTGTGAAATATGTCGGTCTCAGTGAGTCATACATCTTTGTGCCGTTTGGTGTTGAGACACTTGGTCTGCAGGGCCCTGAGGCGCGTAGAATGTACGAAGTAGGTACTATCTTCACGCCTCAACAAGGCTACTGGTAACCCAAGCGCTGGCAGTTATTTCAGTCAACGGATCAGCCTTGCTATCCAACGCGGTAATACTGCCAGTATTCTTGGTAAGCTTCCACGTAATAATAGTTTTAATTTTATGTAGTCATAATATTGTAAATATAGTTATAAGATTTGTTTTGTTTGAATAAATACCATTTGTGAAACGAAGAAGCTGTAATATAATAAAATACCTATCTGGATCGCTGTGCCTTGCATAAAGACCCTGTTTCTACGATTTCATTATTTTTTTTGAATATTTTCGTATTCAGATATACATTCAGATATCTCTATAAATCACATACGATTACGACAACAGGTGCGAGGAGCCCACCGGACCGTCCGATGGTACGGCCGTACCAAATACGACCATGGGTATGTTCCGATATGCACTTCGAGCACTGCACAGTGCTATCACTGTAGAAAAATTCGTTCCGTTATGGACTGCCAGTATACTGCCGCAGTACCCTAGGGAAATATATGACGTCATAAATTGCCGCCATATTCTACTGTGACCACTGGCGTTTTCGAGATAAGGTACTCGCACAATTTGATCACGTGATCAGTCAAATCCACTCGAGTGCCTAAAATATTTATTATTTTTAATTTGACAGTACTCCAATAAAAGTTTTTAATCAATTAGAAGACTTTTTACACTCATTTGAATGCTGCGGCAAAAAATGCGGCTGACAGTATACGGGACTGCGTTCTGTCTTAAATAGTAACCAATATAACTGGCTATAAAGGAACGGCTTCACAGTATACTAAATTGACGTCACACTGTACAGTCTGGTCGCAGTGCATATCGGAACATACCCCATGTGTTTATGCTATTATAGCATAGTCGTCAGGCGGCTAGTACGCAGGGCAGCGGACAAAGTCGCGGTCACAACTAGCGTAGAACGTGTATTCTGTGTCAAACACTTTACACTCTCTCCACGTAGAGCTCAAGTACTCTCTAAGGACTCTTAGTTTACACGTGCGGTTCAACTCTTGCTTTAACATGATCTTCAACAACTCTCCCACAAAGAAAACGCCTTTTACACAATTATCTATTAGTGGTACCTGAAATACCCAAATAGTAGGTAGTGTTCTGAATGTTATTAATAATTTGTCAGTTCGGGGACTAATTGGAATTACTAAGGGAATGCTTGTAACTAATTCTAGTAGGCTTCATAAGATACATAATAGATTTAAGGGTAATTTTAACATTTATAATAAAGTTCCAGCCACTGTACATGCATTATCTATAAATAAATTCAAATGTTTTATTAAAAAATGGCTCTGTCGTAAATCCTACTACTCCACAGCTGAATATCTAAGTGATCGAACAGCCTGGGACTAGATTATGATAGAAAATTTATTGAATTAGGCGTTACTTTGCGGAAATCCATAATTATACAAATGATTTAAGTTTTCTTAAGTGTTAATTCCGCCAATATTTGTTTTTAAAACAATTCGACACGTGTATCTGGTCTCGTGCCAGATTTTGGCGAGACAACACGTCCTGAGGATGCCTCGTGTAGAGGCGAAACACGTGTCGAATTGTTTTGAAAACAAATATTGGCGGAATTAACACTAAACAAAACATAAATCATTTGTATAGATTATGATTACTTTATAGCAATAGCAATGACAGTACAATATTATATATTTAATTAAAAATAATGCTGGGAGAGTTTCTTGCGCCGCTTCTTTTCTCTCAGAGCCCCATTTGTTTCCGAATCAGTAGTAGTATCTAGTATATTAGAAATGACATCAAAAAGAATTCTAAAGGAATCAATTTTGAGAAAATAAATGCCTTTGATGTCTTTTAATTTTGTTATCAACAGACGATCTTGACGTTACTTGATGTTGGATCAGGTTAAATCCAGCTGGACTGGATTTAACAATATTTTCACTGTCAGATATTATCTCATGTAATAAGGACTAATTAAAGGAGGCCTATGCCGAAAGGCAAGACATCCAATAATTACTGGTGTAAATAGTAATTACCTACAAATGAAAATAAAAATAAATATAAATAGAATTTAAGAAAGGAATCATTGTCCATAATTAAGGCTTGTAAATAATGGCTTTTGATTATTATTAATATAAGGAGTAATTATAATTATTTATTTTTATGAAAATGATTTATAATATTTATTTTAATTATAAACAAATGCTGACCCGGAAAGCGTTGTTTTGTCATATAAGTTAAGTACAACCACTCCCGCTCATTGCCTGCATTATCATATGTAATGAAATGTCATTGAATAAATTATTTGTATCACTACAAATTAATATAAAACAAAGTACACCGCCGCGTCTGTGTTTGCCTTTTCGCGATAAATCTTGAAAACTACTGCACCGATTTTAAAGCTGATTCCACCAATGGATAGCATGGTTCTCGAGGAATGTTTAAGTATATAATTTGTTAAGTTTTCGTTTACATTTTTGTATACATACTATATTTGGAGGTGTCGAAAAGAAATGAAGCGTCTGGGAGCGTTCAACGTGTCTAAACCCTTTGAGATATAACCAAATAATGTATGGTGGAACTGTGTATCTTAAATAGGTTTACAGAAAAGTCCGTGATAGCATACATCTATCTCTTAAGGATAACATACCATATCCATTTTAAAACCTAAAAAAATTGGCGATTATAAAGCGGTAATGTAAAAGCTGTTTACACAAATACGATATTAATCCTTATCAATTTATTTATTTATTTTTTACGGAAGAGATGGCAAACGAGCATACGCTTCACCTGATGATAAGTGATCACCGCCGCCAGAGGAATCACAAGAGCGTTGCCGGCCCTTTAAAAAAGTGAACATGCTTTATCTAAAGGTACCCATGTAGTATTGCCCTGGAAACACTGCACAAGAAAACTCATTTCACAGCTTGGTCGTACGTGGAAGAAAGGTCCATGAAAACTGCATTGTAGGGGAACGCCACACATGCAGATGGTGGGGATGATATCCTAATTTGTGGCGTGTCACGCGAACGTGGAATATGGCGACAGGAATCAAGTCAAACAGCTCTTTATAACACTCCCCGTCATAAATGCGGTAGAAGACACACAATAAAGCGACGTCCATACGCAATGCCAAGTTATCTAGCCGTTCACAGAGCATTGGGTCCCCGACAGTTCGAGCACTACGCAATGCAATGTTATCGAGCCGTTCATAGAGCACTGGGTCCCGAACAATTTGAGCAGCTCTGCGTTGCACGCGGTCAAATGGTTTGAACTGATACTTTGGTGTGCCATGTGGGCTCGCTTGAAGGATTGCCGTGCTCTATTAATTGGCAATCGCTTGAGGTTTCGAGACGCAGTATTCCGATAATAGGCGTGGCCTTAAGAGTAGTGTTGCCAAAGAGCGGTGAGCACACGACAAATGGAGTTTTTTAATGGTAAACGCGCAGACTTGAGTCTTCTGTGGGTTAAATCGGACAAGGTTCAATTTGGCCGATTCCCCGACTCGAGAAGACACAAGTTTCGTCCGGCACTGACGATATCCCGAGAGACACTGCATTGCCCGTGTATACAGCATCTCCAGTACTTTCGACTTCATAGCAATGTATGTTGGATGCGTCCAACATATCATTGATTTTTCGTCGTGATGAGCAAGGAAATTAAGTCTTTCAACCAAAGTGGAAGACATAATACAGAAAACTAGACGGCTTAAATGGCAATAAATGGGAGAACCAAATGGGGCAATAAATGGAAACCAGAGACAGCAAAAAAATGGACAAAAATTGTAACAGAATGGTGACCGCGAGATAGAAAACAGGGCAGACAAGTCATGAGATGGAAAGATGCTATAAGGAAAATTTATGGTAATTGTATTAGAACAGCAATCGACAGGAACTATGGAAGAAACTGGAGGAGGCCTATATGGCACAAGACACGCTGTTAAATTAAAAAAAAAAGAAAACTAAATGTATAAATTTTATTGAAATAGTAGCAATATAGACTTAAGTCTATTAGTTATTAATAACAAAAATTAAAATGTACAGTTGACTTCAAAAATTTTATCTCAATTTGATAAATTGTTGACCGCTTTGGAACGAATTGAACGAGTAAAACACAATTCAATAATATTTTGTGGTGGTTTGAGGATCTTCTCCGCCACGTTGTGATGAGTTTCGCGACTTGTTCGAGATTTCGTAAAGTCGTGGAAACGTTATTTTCATTATTTCGAAACTTTTTTGACTTCGATCTTCTAAGTACTGGTACTACGTTGACGTGAATATGATTAAAATCTCTAGCAAGTTACTGGGATCCGTCTGAAGCCGTCAACAGACAACTAATTTCATAATCGTATTCCACTGAATTAAGTCTTCCTACTAGATGGGCCTGAAAAAGAAAATAAATAAGTCGTTTGTGGTCTTTTAAAATTTGCAATTTCCTGCCGTATAGGTAAAGACTAAAATGTCAAACGGCCAAATGGCTAACAGTTGTTCGTCCATAATCGGATTAAGTGTTTCAGCGAGCTTTAAGCTTCTACTCGCGTGTGCATTATTAATTCCGCTTAATACAGTTTCTAACCCTGATCTCAATGCATCTGTCTGTAATTTATAAATATTATATGCCAAAAATTGGGATGGCAGATATAGAAAATATAGTCTCAAGTAAAAGTTCCCTACTTCTGATAACCTACAACTAACGCTCTAAAAGTATTTTTTTCTCGACAAGTGATCTTGCCATTTACCGAGCACTGTAGTTCCTGTGACAGTTTTCATCATGCTCGCTTAAATGTCACTGCTTGTGGCGGCGACGTGGGACGGGTCGTTCCCTTCCCTAAAATATGGTCGAGGGAGGCGATGGCTGGCCCATGCGTCATGCTCGTGAACGGGCGCTGCTTGCGGTGGCAGGATGATCCTGTAGCCGGAAACTCTACCTCATGGTTTTAAAATTAAAATTTTTATATTTTTATAATTGCTAATAAAATGGTCGTTAAATACCTTTATTTATTTACGGTGTGTTTGAATTGATGCATCTGCTGTACCATGGCCTGGTATTATTGTTGATACTGTAGTAGTCGGCCGTGAATGTACTCAATAGTTCTTGTGTATTACGTATTAATTTACGTTTTTTTTGAGTATTTGTAGTTTGAGTATTATTGCTGCATCACTTTACATATATTGTAACTGAAATGATTTGTGAGTGATTGCCACAAAGAGTTTCTTGCCACTTCTTATTAAAGCTCAACCCTGAAAGGAGGTGGATATAAAAAGAAAAGTCATTTCCTTGACCTGCCTGAATAAGGTGATTTTGATTAGATTATCCTAAATGATTGAGTTTTTGATTACTGTTAGTAAAAATATAATATTAATTACAAGTTTAAGCAGAATTGTCAAATTGTAAGTAGAGGTATTTGGTGAGTATTGCATGATATGTAGGATTATATGGATGTATTAGGATTATTTTATTGTTGTTTGCTGAGTTCTCCTAACAGGTTTCATCATGCTCGCTTAAATGTCACTGCTTGTGCCGGCGACATGGGACGGGTCGTCCCCTTCCCTAAAATATGGGTTGAGGGAGGCGATGGCTGGCTCATGCGTCATGCTCGTGAACGGGCGCTGCTTGTGGTGGCGGGATGATCCTGTTGCCGGGGACTCGGTTTCAGATTCTTTAAAGTTATTGTGTATATATATATATATATATATATATATATATATATATATATGTATGTATATATATATGTATGTATATATACATGTTTATTTATTTATAATCGCTTATAAAATGCTCACAGAATACCTTTATTGATTTATGGTGTATGTGGATGATGCAGCTACTGTACTCAATAACTTTTGTATTAATTTACATTTTTTTTTGACTTACTCGTGTAAGACATTGACTATTTGACGTTTGAGTGTGTTTGTTGCATCATTTTACATTTTAAATATTATATTGTAATTGAAATGATCTGTAAATCTTGATATAAAAGAGTGGCAATGAGTTTCTTGCTACTTCTTCTCATTAGCTCAACCCTTTACGAAGTAGCGGTAGATTCAATAAGAAAAATATTTTATTTTTTTTGACATTCATAAGTGTCATTTTCGTGACCTACTTGAATAAACTGATTTTGATTTGATTTAATTTGTATATTCCTGACAATTTGAGCAGATCTACGTTACATGAGTTCAAATGGCTCCTGCAGATACTGAAATGCCTGCGTGGCTACCTGCGCTTTCTAGACCACTAGAATGAAGGCTGGCTTAAAGTATTGCCTTGCTCTTTTTATAACGGCCAGCCTCTTTGAAGCCCATTTGGCGTTGCTTCCCAGGTGACCACAGAATTGGCAGAGCTTGAGATTTTGAGACTCGGTATTCCGATACCAGGCGAAGCATTTAAGGGGTGTGTTGTCGAATGATCAATATCAAATTTAATCTCAATTGTGTTATATTATGTAAGTATATTGATGCTCAGGTTGCAAATAAAGTGCGTTCGCTTCTTGTTACTTATTGTTATGTATATGTAATTTGGAATCAGAAGTAATGCCAAGTAATGCAGATTCTACTGGTTTGACCACCTCTCCGCTTAACATTCTATACTTCATCATATAAAACTAGGCTTCTTTCTTCTTTGAATATGAGTAAAGTGGCATCCTCAAACAATACTATCTTCTGTTTTTTTTATACAAGGTTAAGTAGATCATTGATGTAAATTAGGAAGAGTTACGGTCTAAGAATCGACCCTTGTGATTTTCAAATATTTTATTTGTTAGGTGAAACTGATAGAGGTGGTAAACTGAGTTTTTTCCTTCGTCGAATCAAGTCAAATTCCTGTTTCAATTCAAATCTGGTCCAGTTAGTATGTTAGTCCAGTTAGTAGAAAATGTTAAGGAATTACGTTAAAGAAATATGTTCATTATTATAGGTATTTTGGAATCAAAGCAATGAAATAGTAAATCAAAATGTAACCAACAATTTGCACTGTTACATTGACAGTTCTTTTAAAATTAAATTGTTCTTAAAAGTGCGATCATGACAAATAAAATGTGCCCAAATTCTTCATTCAATTCCTTCGAATTATTTTTAAAAACTCACAACTAAAAGGTAATATTATTTCTAAACACGCATTACTTTGATGAGTATTACATCTAAAACATTTCGACATTCCATGGGGCCCTATTTTGTAATGAGAGGGTTTCAGAATCGTTTCATTACGTTAAAGGCTGAGGCATAAACTGGGCCAAAGGTTATCTATACTTAATGGAGTATAATATCCATCGGTACAGGTCTTTTTATAGATCATTGGCAGTATATTGGAAAGGTGAATGGCTATGATGGGCGACGGAAGCTGTAAATAGACTTACAGTAGGGCACGAGTGTCATAATTATAGACTCAACTGGGTATTTATACTCGTAAACATAAAAATAAGGTTGCAAAATTGTTAAAATTCAGTTTATCAGAGGGCAAGTGCATTGCTAAACCAATTATTTAAATGTGATGGATGTTTCATTTTCATGCAGTTTTTATAATTGGACTGGATAACAATCAGAACAAGGTGGATAACATGGAATCCCACCAAAATATCATATTGCAGTGTGGACTTACATTAGCCCATTTAACGTGTAAGCATTTAATCTGAACATTCTGTCTGAATTTTCAGTTTCCTTGTGTGGTGCTCCCAAACACGATGTGTTACGATCCATTTAAGAGGCCCGCACAAACCCACGGACTACTAAAAAAATAAGGACTCCGTGTCACCTTACATAACAATGTAGCACCAAAACAAGCTGATTAACGTGTAAATACATAGCCCCACGCACACACATACACTACTACAGGCCGATAGGCGGCAATTATGAGAATTGTCATCGTCTGTGACTGATCAGTTTGCGTTGCAATAAAATATTTTTAAAAATGCCGTCGTGCGTTGTGAAAAAGTGTAAAAACAATAACAAAAGTATTTGTGGATATATGATCATTTAATGGAAAAAAAATTGTGTAACTGGTATACTCCGTATCCTTACACATATTAGCATACACTTGCTAATGTCACGGTGCGGAGTCCTTCTTTTTTTACTAGTCCGTGCACAAACCTTGTGTGATTCCACTGGTGGAAGAGTAGGGTCGGTATCTTCCCCACGAAGCGTGTACGGAACAGGAAGATCACTCATCTCCAAGAGAGACCCATTATTATCCATTACTGCATGACAAAAATAATAAACTATTAAATTTGTGCAATATTAAACGTGTTTCAAGATGGCGTCTGTACTAAATGCCACTGCCTTGGTTTCTACGATGAGTTACGCTACGGATTTCGCGACAAGAATTAATAATATTTTATCGCTATGCTATTAAACAACTTTTCACTAGATAGTGAATAAAAATGAGTTTCTTGCTACTTCTTCTCATAAGTTCAACCCTTTACGAAGTAGCGGTAGATTCAATATGAAAAATTTTTTTCATATTTACATTCATAAGTGTCATTTCCGTGACCTACATGAATAAAGTGATTTTGATTTGATTTGATTTGAATATACTAGATAGTGAATAGCTTATTATTGTCTGTAGGTTTGACTTTTGTGAGAAAAAAAAAACGTATTTCTTGTGCGTTTTTACACGCTTGTTATGCAGCTGCAGCTACACACAGGTGTTGTTTGTAACCGACTCATTTGGGCACGACTCACTTTAAACGGCCAGATTTCGTTCAAACTTCGTAGATTTATTGAGGACCGATGACAATACATTAATTTGATTAATTATTTTGCAATTTGCAAAATAAGATTTTGTTAATTGATGTAATTTTTTCATCTATCGTCCATAAGGTAAGAATTGATATTCATTTTAAATTTCAACTTTTCTTTTCAAACAAAGCATGTTTTCTAGTTTTTTTTAAACTATTTTTTTTTTAAATTGAATGTTCAATAAGGTACTGTAGATGTTTAAGAAATCAAGTCTATACAAATTTAGAGTTATATAATGAATATAATATAAATACCAATCAAATAAATTTAATATCAATAAACCAAAACGCGTTTGATATTATCTTCATAATTACCATGTTACATGGTTTTATAAGGGATTCCTCCCTTCGATGGTTTTTTTCCGGTTTTTTCATAAGATTAGTTTAGCAGCACCATACTCATTAGAACCCTTTAAAAATAGTTTGTAATAGTGTTTTTAACTATTTCCTCATCACCAATGAAATATCTATCTACTTATGTTTTTAAAGTGATAACGTTAACTTCTGGGATTAATACACAAATAAAATTTGAAAACTATGTTTGATTCCAACTGAGCTAACCGTTGGAGTGACATATCGTCATAAAATCTTGTATGTTTTGTTCAACTCTCAGGTTGTGACTTCATCTACAGGATCTACTTTACAGTTGATAACCTGCTCAACCCCAATATTTGTATATTAGGACTGACATGAGATGTCGCTCTTGTTAATCTAAACAATTTGTTATGTTTTTAAAGTGATAACCCCCCCTTCTGGGATTAATACACAAATAAAATTAGAAAACAAAAGAAGCCACAACCTGGAAGTTGAACAAAGCATACAAGATTTTATGAAAATACGTCACTCGAACGGCTAGCTCAGTTGGAGGAGCACTCGCACGGAACGCTAGAGGTCACGGGTTCGAGTCCTGCTTCGTTCATAAATTGTTATTTTTTAAATTTTATTTGTACACTATATAAACAACTATTTAAACATGTCTTAGTATATACTATGCTTGTTGTGATTTAGATTTCATCATGACTGATTTTTGTTATACTTGGACGTAGTTCCTGAAAAACGTTCAAAGCCACAAACATCACATTTTAAGGAATTCGTGTTTAAAGTTAAATTAATATTAGTGTATTCGAAACATGTGGGTTGGGATCCTAAGTTTACTATGATGTCATTTAAAAAATTACACTAGGGCTGCCATTTTTTGTCAATCCGTTAATATGAATCAAGTGACCAGTTTTGTTCTTAACTCAATTTCGACATGATTGTGGTTTGGTACGTTCTTCTGGAGTTACGTCCAATTAATCTAAGTGGATGTGAATTTCAAATGAAAGAAAACTAATCTAAATCACGTGTATAATATGATGGATAGCACATATTATTTCCCGCCACGTACCAATGTGTTATCGCTTATCGGATTCATATTATGTACGTTCATTCGATGCTTTATTAGATCGACAAGGTTCTTGTGATCCCTTTGTTGTTGACGCATAAGTTTTATGAATGTTTCAAATTCAGAAAAGTGGCATTTTCTTCCGGTAAACATGCAAAAAAAGCGCACATTCTGATACAGGTATGGTAAGAATTGTACAGCATGGGAGGAAAAAACGCCACGTCAAACTTCGCACAACCTGAGCCGAAGGTGAAGGTCTTCCATCCCTCTACTTCTCTCACTAGTTTCGTTATATACTATTTTACGTTTCAATTATCTAGTTTTGTACTAGTTATTTGAAGACACAAAAGATATAATTTTACTGTTTTTACTGTTGCATTATCTTTTTGAATAAAAATTGAAACCCTTATTTCGAAACGAAACGATAACAAACTACGAGCTTTGAAGTCCAGAACAGAGTTGTATCGAAACAGCATCTTTTGCATGGGACCAACAATTTACAATAAGTTACCTGACAATATTAAAGCGCGAAAATATATTCTACTTTAAAAAGTCACTCAAATCTTACTTAATAAGAAAAGCATACTACTTATTAAAATATTTTCTTGACGATAAAATAGTAAATAATAAAAATTAACTTCGACTGAATTCAATATCATTGTGTAGCTAATGACATTATATTATAAATTAAAATGAATAAGCCTATGAAATAATAACTTTTGTAAGATTGCCGATAATTGAAGTTTGCTTGGGACACCTTTTTTAGTATAATTTAGTATATTATAATTGTAACAGAAATTAAAACGTGAACTGACTATGTATTCCACTATAAGTTTGCATTCCTTATGGTTTAGGATAAGAGCACCTGTTAATTATAAACTAGCAACACCTTATTATTACCTTATCTTGCAAATAAAGATGATTTGATTTGATCTTTGATCACTGCAAACAATTTTACCACCTATTTCTAAAACTTTACCAATATACCTTGTTTCCACACCTGAAATATTTACTTGTAAAAATATTTGGTGCCCATTAGTTGTCTACATCATAAGTATAACTTCACTAAATGGTATTTCTATATTTTTTTTGTAACAAATCCAAAAACGATTAATGTATTCCAAATATTTTGAGGAGTTGCCTGAATTACTCATAGATTTTACGCGGTCCTTAAACGGCGAATACATGAGGTAATGACTATACATATAAAAAAATTAAATAGATAACCTTTCCTTGTTGAAATCGGTTGAAAATGTTGAAAATCGGTAAATTAAAATAAAAAAAACAAACTACAAACGTAAAACTCGATGAAAAACCAGTGGGTAAAATAAATGTTGACATAATACGGATTTCTGGGAAAGATTGGACTACCACAGGAGATGAGAGAGGATGGAGAAGGCTTTTACCCAAATGGAGTCCACATCTCATAATTTTAAGGAACTACAAAAGTACCAACCAATCATGATAGTGACAAAGAATTTGGCCTGTATTATGATTATCACATACCATCAGTTGATCCCTATGCATTTGTCCTCTCTTCCATAATAAAAATATATATACAATTTGCCTCTTTTTATAGTCGTTTTGCAAGTTTACCAGTGGGAGGCTCGTTTGCAAAGGATGCCGGCTAGATTATGGGTTCCACAGCGGCTTCTGTTTCGATCTGAAGGGCACCAGGAATTATTGGCCAAATGAGACGTGACGAGCGCAATTGTAGTGCCGCTCAGAATTTTTGAGGTTTTTCATGAATCCTGACCAGCAGTGCATTGTAATGGGCAGGGGCTATAAACTACCATCAGCTGAACGTCCTGCTCGTGTCGTCATTATTTCAATGACCGAACATTAATTTGAAAAATAATGCTTGTATGTATATTTGAAAGTTAATTTACTAGAAATATAATTGACAGAATAAATGATAATAATAATATCTTAAAGGCAGTTTTTATTTGTTTCTTGGCTATGAATTCTGCTTAAAGTGAACATCGTTGCAGATTGCATTGGAGCGCACTTAATACTTTAAGGTTTCTTATCCCGACATAATTTGATATATTTTTTCCAAAGTACACTACCAATCTTACTTTCCTTTTATAATGCGAATTAAATCGGGAAATATTCTATAGCAGTAATAGTCTATGGATTTTTATTTTAAACAAGCTGTGGCCGCGATTTTGTTCATGTAAATTTGTTATAAGATTTGTTTTAATTTGTTTATTTGTATGAATGTTTATGTTACCCATGCAAACAAAAACATAACATTTTTCTACGTGCACCGACTTCGATCAAATAAAGCCTAAATATTGCTCTAGAATATGCTGAAGACATTCAAGAAAGTTTCATAGAAGCCTGTCCAGTAATTCAAGAGATTAGCGCTTACAAAACTACAGGCAGATTTGACGAGAGACGTGACCAACTGAAGACTTAGCAAAACATAGGCGACAGTGACCAACTGGAGACTAAGGAAAACATAGGCGACTGTGACCAACTGAATATTTAGCAAAACATAGGCGACTGTGACCAACTGAATATTTAGCAAAACATAGGCGACTGTGACCAACTGAATATTTAGCAAAACATAAGCGACTGTGACCAACTGAATATTTAGCAAAACATACGCGACTGTGATCAACTGAATATTTAGCAAAACATACGCGACTGTGGCCAACTGAAGACTTAGCAAAACATACGCGACTGTGACCAACTGAAGACTTAGCAAAACATACGCGACTGTGACCAACCGAAGACTTATCAAAACATACGCGACTGAACAACTGAAAAGTCAGCAAAAAATAGGCGACTAACCACGGGAAACTTAGCAGAACATAGGCGACTGACCATCTTGTAACTTAGCAGAACATAGGCGACTGACCATCTTGTAACTTAGCAGAACATAGGCGAATGACCATCTTGTAACTTAGCAGAACATAGGCGACTGACCATCTTGTAACTTAGCAGAACATAGGCGACTGACTATCTTGTAACTTAGCAGAACATAGGCGACTGACCATCTGGAAACTTAGCAAAAGATGGGCCAAAAAAAGTCACTCCATTTTGCACAACGGGATACAAAAATGATGATAACTTTCCAAAATAATTGATTTAAAATCAATTCATAGTCACAATAATGTATAATCTCAAATACAACAAATTAAATAGTTATATTTTAAATATTGTTACATGGCACATTACACTGATTTTGGCATCCAACTTATATTTCCTTAAAATATAAAAGGAATTTTTTAAGCAAAATTTATTCCTAATCTTATAAGCTCCACAAAATATTGCTCACGTAAACTTAGCTCGACAGAAACTGCTGTTAACGGAAAGCATTGAATATTTAAACAGGCTAGTGTCTGGGAAAACGCAAATACTCACACACAAGTAAACAATGTGTACTGAAGCGGTGTGGGTCAACTTGTTTCAACTTTAAGTAGACAGGTAAAGATATACAGCCTTCCCGTAGAGACCACACGGAGGCTTTGATTAATCAATATATTTTGTACTTGGTTTTTGCATTGCGCAACTGAGAATCATAAATCAAATCGAATCAAAATCACTTTACTCACGCCCGTCAAGGTAATGACACTTATGAATGTCATAAGTTTTCTTTTATTATTAAATTTATCGCTACTTCGGCAATGGTAAGTCAACAAAAAAAGAAAATGTAAATTATTATTTAGAGGTATTTAGGTAAACAGTTTCATATAAAATTTTGATCAGTACAATTGAACATAATGAAGGGCAAAAATAATATAACTTTTACGCGTGTAATTGTAACTGTAGTTTTATAGTAGGTTTTTGCTTTAAAATTACATTTTTATTATTATTTTATGTAACCCGTGACCTTTGCAGAGCACGTTTTTAGGGAGACTGTTATTTAACAAGTCTGGCTATAAATTTATTTTTCGTAATTATAGTTATTTTTTACATTGAAATACTTATCATTATGTATCGGTTCCATTGATAGAAAGATTTTTAAGTTATTTTGAACAAATCTTCTTGAAATCAACCGAATTTATATTTCACATCAGTCTACCATTTCTTTTAAATCATCTTTTATTTATTTTAAATGAACATGACATGTTTGGGACTCATTTTAAGTAAAATAGGCATTACCATTTTAGATCACAAATAGTTTTTTTATTTAGAACTTATTGTCTACATTACATATGTACAGCTATGTGACGGTTTCCATAAAATCGAATGAAATTCCTACGTACATACACTGTTTCTTTACTGAATACAAAATTCAAATAAAAAAAATGCGTGCGTTCATAGTACACACGTCAGAAGTGAAACCTGCATTGTGCATTAACCTCCAAACTGCCTATGAAGTCCTGGTACATGTTGCTAGGATGACACAATATGATTTCAACCGAAAAGATATTACTATCACCGCTACCATATTGATGTTCTCCTTATGTCTATGTTGTAATACGTCGTGTGCATGACGTTAGAATATATTAAGGTATACTCGCGTCATACATAGGACAATCTCTTCTTCATCTATGATCGCCGGGTACCAAAACACTGTATAGGAAGCATTATACAGTGTTTTGGTCTATCTCATTCTCTCGCTGAATCCTACACATTTACCTGTTTGTGTCTCTATCGTCTCGCTTTTTCGTTTCACCGAGTTTCAAATTACAACGATTCTAAATAAGTTTCACTTCATCAAATAAAACATCGTATTATTATCAAATGTTGCCAATGCTTATCCAATAATGTAGAGAGTAATAGAAAAAAAAAACGACTCATTTATAAAATCCAATTAATAAATGTTGAAATTTTCATTTCGTTCTGATGAAAGCTACTTCAAATGTTTTTATCATAGTTTGAGACTAACAGCTTTATATTTCAACCCAGTCAAGAAACAGCGCTAATTAGTGATTTCCTACGACAGCTGAAATAAAAGAATCACTTCACAAGATGAGATCATTTACTATACTGTAAAGTTTCTTGTCAAATATAAGTGGAACACATGCAACTCTCTTCAACTTTGCACTAAGCAGTAAATTATAAAAAAATAAAGTGTTTATTGCAGGTAAAGCGACATCTGTTGTTGGGAGTTGCCAATTTTCATGATAGCTATATCATTTGCAATAATTGTTTTATGCTTAGGCAATTTATACGTCTAGATTGTCTGTGACACTGTGACAAAAAGGCGGTTAACATAATAACCAAATAACTGACGTATCGCGAGTGTATGACGTAGCTGTCATGCACACTAGTGTAATAAACCTGGCCTGTTCTCATGCGTAGCAAACAGCAAGAGGCTCTTTCTAGACGTTCCTTGAGGTTTTATGCTCAAAAATTAATAGCTAATAGTCTAACAGCTGCCAGTTTTCGATGATTAATTAAGATAGACTGGTTTATTTCTTATGTTAAAGCAAAAATAAAACTGAAAACAAAATTTTATGAACGATGCGGGACTCGAATCCGCGACCTCTCGCGTTCCGTGCGTGCGCTCTTTCCAACTGAGCCAATTGTTCGAGTGACGTATCGTTGATAAAATCTTGTATGCTTTGTTCAACTCTCAGGTTGTGGCTTCATCAACAGTATCTACTTTAAAGTTATCAGTCAGTCATCTATTAATTACATCTTACAAATACTAAATCACATTAGAGAAGTGTTTAGTTATTTATTTGTGTAATTCATCCCAGAAGTGAGATTATCACTTTAAATACATAACAAATTGTTTATGTTAAAGTATTTTCTGTATAAAATCACTCTTCAATAAAACAACTAAAATAAAAAAGCTTAATTATTTACAACTAATACCACAATTAAACATGATACTAATATCGTTAAAACGCACTTTCGTTGCAAAGTGGACTAAATAACTATTTTGTTTGATAATTTGTTTCAATACTTTTCAAGTCGCCATACAACTTAATAGTAATTAATTATTATAGAGTGTGTGTGAACTTAATAGTAATTAATTACTATAGAGTGTGTTTGTTGCATCATTTTACATTTTACATATTATATTGTAATTGAAATGATGTGTAAATCTTGATATAAAAGAGTGGCAATGAGTTTCTTGCTACTTCTTCTCATTAGCTCAACCCTTTACGAAGTAGCGGTAGATGCAATAAAAAAAAATATTTAATTTTTTTTTGACATTCATAAGTGTCATTTCCGTGACCTACGTGAATAAACTGATTTTAATTTGATTTTGATTTGATTTATATCTCTCCAGGAGTTCCTATAAAATTACAGTGAAGCTGGACGAATTTTGGTTGGTATTAATATAAAGACAAACACGGACGTTCAAATCCTATTAGTCCAGAGAGCCACAATCTTCATGCTGCGGTGACCGAGCGCAATATAATCTTCTATGTGGCTGCGTCATTCAGAAATGTTTTAATAAATATTTAAATAATTTTGCTCTTAGACCTTTAACTGTAAACATTCTCAACAAATAATCGTAGCTGTGATATTGAGTAATATTCAGGTTTCAAAATATTTTGAAATGGCATTAGGTGTAATATATAATTACATTTTATCAATAGTAAACGCAGTTATTTTTTTTTTTCATTTCATCATCAGCCGGAAGACGTCCACTGCTGGATCCCTGAAAGATCTCCATCTCCATCTGATCTTGAACAGGTCGTCGGTCCATTATGTGGAGGCCATACCAACACTACGTCTTCCGGTACGTGGTCGCCATTCGAAGAGTTTATTGCCCCAATGGCCATCTGTTATAAGCAGTTATAAGCTTTAAAGTCATACTATTTGGCCAAAAAATAAGCAACTATAAAGTAATGGCTTCCTTTTGTAAGATAGACAAGGGTAGCTACTGTGTCATTTATGTCAAAAAGGTTAATTTAAACGTAAACGTAGCCGCCCTAGCTCACTTGGTGACAAGGAATCATTTCAGAGCCGAATAGAAGTCTATTGATAAGACCTGGATTGAAGTATTTCTTCTTATAATTATATTTTTTTTATTTTAGAGAGGGCAAACGTGTTAGTTGCTTACCTGATGGAATAAAAAAATGCTACATCCGCAATTCGAGAGGTCAATTGATGCTTTGCCGGCCTTTAGTTATGATTTTAACGTAAAGCTTCTTGAGACGTTTTGGTTCTTTAGCTCTAAATATGATACGCAATTGGTCAGAAATACTAAAATCGTCTACACTAAATTAAAATATTAAGAATTTTCTTATCACAGGAAGAAGATTCAAATAAGACAAATTTTACAAAACTTCATTAAAAAAAATTAGAACTACGACAGTCCCTTAACAAGTATTCACAACAACAATAGTTATCAAGAATAATTATTATTTACTGAAACTGCGAAAGTAAGACTTATACGATATTATAAGGACTGCTGTCGTGTCCGCACGTTATTTATTGTTAAACCATACTTTAATCTAGTACTATGTACATATTAAATCCAAGTTTTTATTAAATTAATTATTTTTCGTAAGTTCATTTCGTATTTTATCACATATACTCGTTATCTAATATAAAAATAATGAACATGTTTAATAGAACGCTTAGTATCCTTCGAGGTAGGTGTAATTTGTAAACAAGTATCCATGCACTCGACTTTCAGATCACGTAGCTCCACTAAAACATACCAACGAATGTTGCAGCTGGGTTCATTAATGACACTATCTTTTAAGTAGTTATCTCCATTCTAAATTTCAACACCATAATGTTGTAAAATAATGAAAAACTACGATTTTATGCTTCATTTAGTGCCCGGTCAGCGCTGACTGTCGGTCAAGCGTAGCTATAACAATGAAAACATAAAATGAACGCATACTGCAGACCAGCGCTGATGAGTCGCTACGCGCGCTACTACGTTACATCTACGTTGCGCTGATGAGAATCGTCGGTCGAGCTCTTCGGTCCCGCGTAGGTCAGTCCGCTGACGCGCTATGGCGATAAAATGCTGCAACAGTACACGCGCAATCAAGTATGCTCAGTCAGCTGAACACTATCGAGGCGAATCTTCAAAAGTTCATTATTTATGTCATATATAATTTCTTCTAATATAATACTAATTAAATAATGGATACTTACTGATGGTAGGTTACTGCTCCATCACTTTTTAATCGTCCCCTATAGTTTCGGCACACTTTAATCGCGCAACTGGTAATTTTTTTTTGTTATTTATTAATTCGTGCGCATACACCGAGGTCACGGTTTGCACTAAACGGGCCAGAGCGACAGTGGCCCCCCTACAGTTGGCGCCAGAATTTTTTGACGTAAACTCGCGCGCCTGTGTCCATCTAGACATGTATATAATCTAAGTAAATAATCATATCTGTGACTTCATATTGAGTAATATTCAGTTTTTAAAATATTTTGAAATGGCACTAAGTGTAATATGTAATTAAGACAAACTAATCATTGATCATCACTAACTATTGATAGTTACCTAATCAGCAGTTTTTAACGTCAGCGCTGACCATCGGTCGAGCACCAAATACAACCACGTCGCGGGTACTCGTTTAGAACTCATATTCGGACGTGAAGTGAGCGATTATTTGTGATGACATAAAATGTGAAACTTTTTATTAAAAATTAATTTAGCAATATTTATATATTATTTTATTATTATGATAGTCTGTATTTTTTTTATAATTATGATAATTCAAATTTTATTGCTCCTGGTGTAGATATATTTCATCATCTAATTTTGCTATGCGTTTAATAACTTATACCTTTTACTGTGTTAAATTAATTTGCATGCCTATTTAATATTATGTCATTATAACATACCATGTTTTTTACGCAAATAAAGAATTTGATTGATTGATTGATTGACGATCACGTTAGGGAATCATCCCTTACATTGTGAGTAGGTATACCGTTGCATTAAATATAAGTTAAGCAGTAGCTAAGTTTTGTTGCCTTAAAATAAATTCCAACCTTGAATCTATGGCCGCCTTAAGCTGAACGACGAAAGTTCCATCACAGAAAGATAATTAATATCGAGATATTTCTGACTTTATACGAGTAGTTTGATGCTGATACAATGCAACGTGGTCACGTAGTTCTAATAATACCTTTCATGAAAGACAAGAATTTAATCAGAAACTTGTAACCTTAGTTAATTTGATAGTGAATTAGATTAATAAGGCGTATTGTCATGATAGAGCCTCTTGCTGGCCAGGTTTATTACTTTAGTGTGTGTGCTATTTGTATGTCACTTTGTATAGGTGTTCGTGTATTGCTAAAACAACTCATTAACAGGTTAACAGCCAATCTCAATTTTTTAGACCTGTTTACAACTGCCATAGAGTATCTAGACGAAAAAAAGGTCTTAGCTTGTAACCAGACTTGTAAAAATACTATTAAGTGCGAGATACACTACAAAGGGTTTTTATACAAGCTATAATACTATGTACTTTTTCAATACTTCTGTATATATATATATTTTTAATATTGCATGACAGCCATTTTGGAAGATACCAACTTGGTCTTTTACAATATGTTGTAACATCGGCAGTACTAATTTACACTCTTGTCAAATTTTCAACTATTTAACTATACTCTCTCATTAAACATGTTTCTTACAAAATTTATATAGTATTTCCCTGTGAACTTTAATCTTCTATTTCATCCCCATGTAGGTCAAAGTTTCAAAAATGCTCGAAATTATTTCTTATGTTGTGCCTAAATACAAAGTTTCATGGTATTAGCTTCGTTAATCACGAATTTCCATACAAACTGCCATCCCCTATTACTACCCCTCCATTTATTTCTTTGCAATAAAAGTTAAAATATGTCCTTTTTCGATTGTCTTCCGAATGTCTGCGCAGAGTTCTAGAATACTTCGGTCACATCGCAAGGAAGGACGATGGAAACCTTGAGAGGCTCATTGTGGTCGGCAAAATAGATGGGAAGAGGCCTCGTGGACGCAGTCCAACACGATGGTCCGACCAGATCCGCTCCGCTCTCGACTCTATGGTTCACAATGCCCTTCACACCGCCAGAGACAGGAATAGATGGAGAATGATCATACGAGAGAAAGTGATACAGAAGGGTGGTCACGACCCACAGTACTGAGGATTACGACGCAGGCACGCATTTATCACGGGGAGTGCTCAGAGGAGCTGTTCGGGTTGATTCCAGCGGCCGAATTCCACCACCGGACATTACGTGCAAAGTACCATCCACATCACGTTGACGTCTGGCATTCCACAACCGCGCGTTTTGTTCGAAATTTCTTGCCTCGCACAGCCATTTTGTGGAATCAACTACCGGCAGCGGTCTTCCCGAACAGATACGACTTAGGGACCTTCAAGAAAAAAGCATACTCCCACCTTAAAGGCCGGCAACGCATTTCTTGACACACCTGTTGTTGCGGATGTCCATGGGTGGTTGCCTCACCTCTCCCCATCCCGTGAGCCTCTTGCCCGTTTGTCTCATATAAAAAAAGGGAGGTATGTCCTTTTTCAAGCTATAGTCTATCTCTGTACTAAATTTTATCTTGTAGTTAAGTTGCGTTTAGGCGTGAAAGCCTAACATACGAACTAACATTCATATTTATAATATTAGTAGTGATTACTTTAATACTTCGAAGCTTTTGTATTTTGTTACTCAATTACTGGCAAAATTTTGTTGAATAAAACCGAAAAACATTCCGTGAATATTTTATGATTAGTTGCAGCTTCCGTATGCAATAAAATCATAACTTATTCACGTAACATGTACATTGTGTGATATATCTTCATATTGAAACTTAACACGAGAGTTATGGCGAGTGAATTACTCCAGTACTCAATCCTCATAACTGCACTATCATTTCTTATGAGATCATGTACGGAAAGCCTCTCGCTATAACGGGGTCACATACAGATATGTGTATGTAAGATATACGAGACTGTCGATTGAATTACAACATGATCCCAGAATATATATACATTAGCTAGTGAAATTACTGGGCAAATGAGACTTAACATCTTATATCTCAAGGTGACGAGCGCAGTTCTACAACTGCACTACTGCCGCTCAGAATTTTTGGGGTTTTTCAAGAATCCCGAGCGGCACTGCATTGTAATGGGCAGGGCGTATCAATTACTATCAGATGAACGACCTGCTCGTCTCGTCCTTTATTTTCATAAAAAAATTACCAAACAAATATGTTACGAAATTTAAAAAAAATGTTAATAGCTATTTATGCAACTGTTGTGTAATAAGGGGTAGTAAAACACGAATGTGGGTTTATATGATAATAGTATCACATGAGTGTTTTAATACCTAACTATCAACAGTTGCATACAAGACTTTATCTACATCCATAATATGAATCCTCTATAAAAGATTCTGAAACAGTTAAATATAGCTATATTTAATAGAGGATTAAAGCATTTGTGTAGATAAAAGCAAATACATCACCCAACAAAAGACTTACTAACTCGACTTAACCAATTAGTAGGCATAACAAATTTATATTTGCTTAATTTAATTAACCAATTAAATCCTATCAATAAAATATATTTATCTGCAGTTAGCTGAGAAAGTGAGATTGAGACATATGTGAAGGCAGACAAGCCAAGTTTGTGGTTTGGTCATTGGTTCTATTCCTGGTACAAAAACGAGATATTAAAATTTTTATCTGCATTTCTGTGACCTAAATGGAAATATTGTTTCCAACGAAAAATGGATTTACGGTGGAAACGTTTTCGCACGAACAATTTTTATGATTTGTATAAAACCGATTGTCGTTTACGCTTTAAAAGACATTAAAATAAAAGCACTTATCCCTCAAGACCTGCATACACTTTTAATAGCGTAGTATTATCTGCTTAGTGATGCCAGAATGCGTTTAATGTACCTATATACCACAACAAAATGTGCTCAATTGCTTCATTGACCGTCTGTTTAGATTATTTTTACCAAGATGGTCTGGGTGATGCAATCCCTTACAACTAAAATTTGTTGCTGATCCAATCAAAATTTTAAGATTATTATTTCGTTAATAATATACCTAGAATCCATGAACCTAGAATCTAGAATTTGTTGAAATACAACGTCTCATAAATTTTTTATAGAAAGTGAATTAATTAAATCCAAGATGGACCGACGATGTTCGGGCTCAGGAATAATGTCTGGGACTGTATTAAGGTTTCCTATAGTCGCTGATTTTTGGCTAGTTTAATAAATGAATTTATGTAGGCACTTGCAATCAACCAAGAATCATGAGAAAAGAAATTAAATGCACTCCACTAACCTTTGAACACTCCCACGCCACTCAGGTGGCGGCGGCGCAGTAATTCCAACGGTCCAAGTTTGCAAAGTTTATAGGAATGATATCGTTGACACTAGCATTGAGCGTCAACGCTGGTGGAGAGTTACGAAGCTTGTGGTAGACTTGATGACCTCAGGATATCACTCGGGGTAAACACGGCTTACAGAGGTAGTGCTTCCCGCGCAACAACTTCACCACATACGCTGCTAGAAAAAAATCCCTACGGACGCTCAACTCAGTATACCCAACTATACCCATCACAAACAGTGTCGGATACATAAGTGGGTAAAATGGGTATACTCCACATAACTTGAAGTATAGGTGCCTAACGAATTTGTTTTGGACACGCTCTAACATCAACCTGTACTTGTCCTCATAAGGATAATATGTAAATGATGATTTTTAATTATGTTTTGAACAAGTTTACTGATGCTCGGCTTGTTGTGATTTTATGCACCTTGGAAGTCTAGATTCACCGTACGAGTTATTCTTGCTGATATATTAAATCACCTGTTTTTTTAGTGAAAATTATAATAAAAAAATATGGCTGATAAGCCAATTAAGACTCAATTCTCACTGCACTACAATTGAAAGTAATAGACTGTAATACACTAAAATATGCATCATAGATCATACTTTTTCTGAATCAGAGAAGATAAAAAGGCATAAAAAAGGCATTTATTTTCTCAAAATTAATTCCGTAAGAATTCTTTTTGTTGTCATTTCTAATAACTACAAGATACTAGATACTACTACCGCTTCGAAAACAAATGGCGTTCTGAGAGAGAAGAAGCGGCGCAAGAAACACTCCCAGCATTTTTTTGCGGTCTTTTCAATAAAAATATACAATATTGTACAGTCGCTATAAAATAATCACAATCTAGTCCCAGGCTGTCCGATTATTTAGATATTCAGCAGTGGAGTAATAGGATTTACGACAGAGCCATTTCTTTATAAAACATTTAAATTTATTTATAGATAATGCCTGAAAAGTGGCTGGGACTTTATTGTAGAAGTGTATACATTTACCCTTAAAGCTATTATGTATCTTATGAAGCCTACTAGAATTAGTTACAAGCAATCCCTTATTTCTAGTGTTATAATAATGAAAATCACTATTAAGAGCAAAAAGGTGACGATTTTTGTGAACATATATTAAATTTTCATAAATGTACTGACAATAAACAGTCATAATATTTATTTCTTTAAATTTTTCTTTGAGAGACTGTCTATAACCAAGCTGATATATAGCACGAACAGCTCTCTTTTGCAGTGCAAACACTATATCAATGTCAGCAGCATGACATAGCGGTCGCAACATTCGTGTACTCTCTAATCTTTCTAACTGCATATGCCGCAGAGCTGAGTCTATCTGCTAGATGGGTAATATGTGGACCCCACTGAAGCTTTTTATCTAACGTGATACCCAAGAAGACCGTAGTGTCCACAAGTTCCAATCTCTGGTCATTTATAAGTACGTTGGTTTGTACCTCCGCTGTGTTTGGTGTAATGAACCGTAAACACTTTGTTTTTTTACTGTTTAAGTGCAGATTATTCGTCTCAAACCAACGTACTATCTTTGAGAGTGCATTGCTTACCTCGTCATTAATATCCGCACGTCGCTTCACTTTAAAAATAAGTGAAGTATCATCAGCAAACAATACAATCTCATAACTGAGAGACTGAGACATCATATTGTAGAGTCATTTCTATCGCTATAAAATAATCACAATCTAGTCCCAGGCTGTCCGATCATTTAGATATTCAGCAGTGGAGTAAAAGGATTTACGACAGAGCCATTTTTTTTATAAAACATTTAAATTTATTTATAGATAATGCCTGAACAGTGGCTGGGACTTTATTATAAAAGTGTATATACTCACCCTTAAAGCTATTATGTATCTTATGAAGCCTACGAGAATTAGTTACAAGCAATCCCTTATTTCTAGTGTTATAATAAGAACAGTTGAAAGCTGAAAGAAATATTTCACTCTCGAGTTATAATAAGTAAAGTTTTTCCGATATAGTCGAGTGTTGCTCCAGATCCAGCTCGGTATGTGACACCCATAATTACACACAGTTCAAATATATAATTAAACAGCTCCATGATTTCTTGACACAGACAAGAGCAACACATATTAAACTCTCGACAACTTAACTACAGAGCTAGAAAACATTTGCAGTAAAATGCAGTGTATTAATGTTTTATTGCGGCCAAGAGCAGTGCAGAGGTCGTTACTCGCTCCGACATGTCTTAATGACAATTCTACAGACATTGTTGTTTATTAGATATGAGGTGCAGATTGAATTGAAAATGGATAATATTTGCTTCCTAATAAATGTTACGAAGGGACGTAATAGTTACACTTAAAATTCATTGTTTGTGGTAAGGTCACGGGGCGGGTCGTTAACTTTATGTAGGAAAAACTCTTTTTTTATACATTTCATAGCTCTTTTAGGATTTTTTATGGTTTAATATTTTTTTCTTTTATATTAAAATAAGTTACGAGACGAGCAAGACGTTCAGCTGATGGTAATCGATACGCCCTGCCCATTACAAAGCTGTGCCATTCAGGATTCTTGAAAAACCCAAAAATTCTGAACGGCACTACAACTGCGCTCGTTATCTTGAGACATACGATGTTAAGTCTGATTTGCCCAGTAATTTCACTAGCTACGGCGCCATTCAGACCACCAGAATCACAGTAATGCTTACACATTACTGCTTCACGGCATAGGTGCCGTTGTACCATAATCTAGCCGGCATCCTGTGCAAAGGACCTCCAACTGGCAAACTTTAATTAGAAGCGACACCTCTACTAAGTATGGAATTGTCGACTCTTGGCTTTTTAATGAAGAATAATTTTAACATTTGAAATGCCGTTAATCGAAGTTATAATTCTTCCATAATGCGATCAAAAACTCATTTACTTACTTAGATTAATGATTGGCATAAGGAGGAATAAAAAAATATGGTTTTTTGTTTTTTTAACATTAAAAATAGTTGTTTTGTTTTATTAATCTTTTATTTTTCAGGGTAATGTTATAACTCTTCTTTAAATGTTTTTTTTATGTAACATTATCTTATATCTTTAAACGAGCAATTCTTGTATATATATAATCTGAATCTGGGAAACGGCTCCAACGATTTAAATAAAATTTAGTATTCGGGGACTATACATCGATCTACCTAGGTTTCAATTTGAAAAAAATATAGTTTTATCTGTGTTTTAATGAGAAAAAGGTACAATAACATGAGAATACAAAGGTAAATTTTGCCACTATATAGATGACTATAATAGCTCAGATTGGGTGATCCGGAAAGCAAGAAGACCCCGGTTCGAATCCAGATGTCCCATATATTTTTTTATTTTTCGTTCAAGGTTTGTTGTAATCTTAATAATCCGAGTAAGGCCGGATATTGTTTAATTAAGTAACAAACCTTTTAACAATAAATCTTCGTGTGACATTTTTAATCAATCTTGGTATACGTTCGTTGTGTCAAAGGACATCTCTGATGCTGTGCTAGCTTCGAAGATTGATGTACAACTCATTTGTGACTTTTGCGTCGAATAAGTAAATACAGCAATTTAGTTGATATATCTGTGGCTATTGGCGAATGCTTCACGTTCGATATTTGGATCTCGCCCCAGTATCTCAAGATTTTTTGGAGTTTACTACTTAAGAATCGATTATCATATAAGGCGCCCGGTATTAGAAAAAAATGGAGAGTAAAACCTACTCATCAAATGGGATAGTAACGTTTTTGGTGCGCATTATTTCTCGCGCACCTTTCATTATCACTTTTCAGTTGTGTGTGTGTATATACTTGTGTATAGTCAGCATACACAGTATACTGCGTGATAACTTACGCATGTAGTATAACATACTTATTAGGGTGTGCCAAAATGTAACTTCCTTGATGGACATTTTAAAATTGGAATTTTGAGTTCCGCTTTTGACGGGAGTTGTGTTTGGGCATTTCCTGACATATGTTGAGCATTAAGGATTTATTTAATACGCTTTTATTAGATTCTGCTGTATGTCTGTTTGTAACCGACTCCATTGGACTTGATTTTGTTTAGTACCTGTTCAAAGACAAGCGTTCTTGAGGAGTAAACTCCAGTCGTGCGTCGGAGCTGCCACAGACACTTTTTTTATGATAAAAAGAGACGAGACGAGCAGCATTTTCAGCTAATAGTAATTGATACGCCCTGCCCATTACAATGCAGTGCTGCTCAGGATTCTTGAAAAACCAAAAATTCTTCACTACAATTGCGCTCGTATCCTTGAGACATAAGATTTTTATAATTTATCACGATTTTTGTCGACTGTGTAGTATAATGTATCAGAGAACGTGATACGGATCGCTGGTCTATTAAAAATCCAGAAATCTTCGATCTGTAATGAAATGAAAAAAAAAAATCGATTGTCTAGTCTCTGGTCGATATATATCGTGTCAGTACCAATCTTGTTAGTGGTGAAGGGGGACGCACTTAACAAGACTGCGACCTCCGCTGGAGCACTTACGAGCAATCAATTGTGTTTAAAATGATTTATAATATACAACTATCTTTTTTCGTATCATCATCATCATCAACCAGTAGACGTCCACTACTGGACAAAGGCCTCACCCAAAGATTTCCACGACGATCGGTCCTGCGCTGCCCTCGTCCAACGTATTCCGGTGATCTTGAATAGAACGTCGGTCCATCTTGTGGGGGGCCTACCAACACCTCGTCTTCCGGTACGTGGTCACCATTCGAGGACTTGACTGCCCCAACGGCCATCTATCCGTCAAACTATGTTCCCTGCCCACTGCCACTTCAGTTTCGCAATCGTTTGCACTATGTCAGTTACTTTGGCTCTCATACGGTTCTCCACATTCCTGATTCGATCTCTCAGGGAAACTCCGAGCATAGCCCTCTGCATTGCCCTCTGAGCGACCTTGAGCTTTCCCAAAAGGCCCATAGTTAGCTTAGTTTTTCGTATAAATGAATCTAATTCAACAAGTTTACGTGCGTCAATTTATCTGTGTCTTGAAGCCAATATTTTGACCATTTCTTTCTCTTCACATGCCTTTTTAATGCTTATGCTAATACAATATGATGGCTCATTGCAATAATCATAATGCACGTCTTTGTTGAATCAAATTTATCACCGAAATGGTGCGATCCGTATCGAAAGTGTAGGCTTGCGCTCCAGAAATCACGTAGCACTTGCCTGAGACTCAGTATATCTATCACATTTACAGATCTGAAAATATTTAAGATCATGGTAAACAAAAGTAAATGTTAAGATAACATTAAAAGTGAAACGGCGTGGATAATAACTTTTTTACCACACCTCGATGAAAAGCTGTTTTTTACTGAAACAAAAAAATAAACTTCCCTGGTACGAGGGACAAAAGTCGCCGATTCTCTCCCGGCAAGACGAGCCTAAAAGCAAGGTTTTCATACAGGTGGGAAAAAAATCGAATACCCAGCACGTGAGATAAGTAGGACATTATCACCCGCGATTGTCAATATTCTGCGGATGTGAATGACCTACTTTTCTCCCTAGGTGTGTAATATACTATTTAACCACACCTCTGCTGAAAGTTCGCATTTCTGCACTGTTTTCCGGGATAAAAGTAGTATTTGAATTAGCAATAAACCTTACGCCACACAATGCAGTAACCTAGCAACCACTTTTTGATTCTTCTTTGACCAATGAGGATGTAAATACTAGACTTTAACTTGTGACAGCCAATATCGATAAAAATCATTACTTAGTTCGATGTTAATGCCTTGTGAAATAACTCAAGAAATGAGTTATTTCATGGAGTCCTCCGAAAGCGAATTCTTAAATTGAATTATTTTCCATTCGAAAACTGAATATATAAGAAGAATAGGAACGAGTACAATAATTATTCAAATAATGAATCGAAAGTTGATGCTTTCCGCCAACGTTGGGCAAAAAAATAGTACATACGTGCCTGTCAACTTCGAGTGCCATTTTGCACGCGGTCTGATAAGTTCTAATTACCTCCCTAGGTATATCATATACTAAATATTACCTTTCTACCCCATTCAAAGAGATAAGAAGTGCTCAAAATCGCCAAACAGAGAAAATATTTAAGTATACTACAGAAATAGTATGTCAAAAGTTCAACATTGTTTAGTAGGAAAATGCAAAAAACGTTGAGCAAGTAAACATACTGTGCTGTTTGTTTTTTCAGCTCTTAATATATTTTCGTTAGTATCATCATCATCAGCCGGAAGACGTCCACTGCTGGACAAAAGCCTCTCCCAAAGATCTCCGCGACGATCGGTCCTGCGCTGACCTCATGCAACTTATTCCGGTGATCTTGACCAGATCGTCGGTCAATATTGTGGGGAGCCTATCTATGTATCAACACTATGTCTTTCGGTACGTGGTCACCATTCGAGAACTTTTCTGCCCCACCGGCGCTCTCTCCGTTGAACTATGTGCCCTGCTCACTACCACTTCAGTTTCGCAATCATTTGGGCTATGTCGATGACTTTGGTTCTCCTACGAATCTCCTCATTTCTGATTCAATCTCACAGGGAAGCTCCGAGCATAGTAGTATATTCAAACTATACATATCAACAAATAAAGTTAGTCAACAGTGGTAAAAGTGATAAAATTAACGAAAGTTCTCTGAAGCGAGTCCTTAATGGAATTTTCCTCATTACATACATAGAGCTATCAGAGCTAAGAGACAAATATCAAAACTAAACCAAAGAGACAAAAGAAAACTGTAGCAACTGATAGTAAGGACGAGACTCATTTAAGTTAAAGAGAAAATTCTTGTTCTTCTTTAGAATAGATGTCTGATGATCTGTCATCTATCTATTTACAATGAAAATCCTGTTACGACGGATAACATAAAATAATGCTTTCTGCCGGTCAAATTCGAAAAGAAAAAACTGTTCTTCGTTATATTGGACAGGTGGTAAGATAATATAGCTCCACTGAATACAAAGTTTAAGTACTGAGATCAAAGCACAGTCCCGTGTGTGTACAATGTGCATTAAAGGATCCATTAACTATAGTTTGTGTGCCAATTCGTAGTTTTGATTAATAAATACCAATGAGTATATAAGTAATATTGATTGATTCATTAAGGAAATAAGAAAACTTTATAAAATAAGTTTCAGATTTAGCGACAACTGTTCAATTGATTCATATTTATAAATACTAGAGTGTATAAAAAACAATATTGTTAATTATTACTGTTATTAAGGCCAATTCTCAGTTAATTTTGATCTCAATAAAGCTGACGTTGAGTATAAATACCATTTTAATCACGTTGTACGGAGGCTCACCACTACGTCGAATGCCCCACGCCGTGTACGAAGGTACCCCGCGGAGGGGTTGCATTCGTACAATTCCCATTTTTTGGAAAAAGCACCACAACTTGGTTATAATACTTCGTATCAACATTCAACAATGTATTATTATAGCCAGATATGTTATTAATATAGCACTATTAAATATATTTTCAAATACCTAAAATATTACATCTTACAAGCCTTAGAGTAAAAAGTGCACGAATCCTACCTGCTCTCCCCTATTGGGACAGGTTCAGATTATTGACAGCTAATGACTGACAGTAGAAGGTAGTAATTTATCTCTATCTCTAGATAGTATAGAGAAGGAACAAACTAGTTGTGCCTCTTAAAAGGCTACAGATGTTTGGAAAGAGTACACACTACATGGCAATAACTATGTAAAATAAACATCCTGACTACTACAAAAGCAGTTCTTTTAATAACTTCAAAAGGAAAAC
This sequence comes from Leptidea sinapis, assembly GCF_905404315.1. Classification (NCBI taxonomy): domain Eukaryota; kingdom Metazoa; phylum Arthropoda; class Insecta; order Lepidoptera; family Pieridae; genus Leptidea; species Leptidea sinapis. The sequence goes on along the minus strand of NC_066283.1, from coordinate 13,322,167 downwards.
TCATGGGTTACTTATAAATAAATGCTATTATAATATTTCTGAATTCCTTAGTGATATAATCTTATGTAACTTATCTTAAATTAAGGACTAACTAACAGTTAAGGATATTTAAATTTATTGACAATAATTGGTTTTGTACTTTTATTATGTTCACATTTTAATCCTTACTTATTTTTTTGTTTTATTTAATTTAATGTAATATTCAAACACCAGTTACACTGAAAGAAAAGAATGAAAGAAAAATGTATTTCATGCCACACACATAAAAATACAATCTAAATACTTAATATAAATTCCTAATCCTAAATTAACTAAATATGCTGTGTGGCAAAAGCCTGACTGCAGCGCTGATTTTCAGCATTACCTGGTTAACTGACTGGTAAAATGTATAAGGCTCATCAGACATTATTTTGAACTATTGTTCCCGCATTTTGCTGAATAAATAAATCATTCATTCATTCATTCACACATTTCACAAGAATCATTAAGAGAAAAATTTAAAGAAATAAACATTTTGACTGTGGCTTGTATGTTCATAAGCACATTGAGGAATTTTCTAGAAAGTGTGACATTCACAATGCTAACACGAGGAACAAACATAAACTTGTTATGCCTACTACTCGGTTGGGTCGAGTTAGTAAGTCTTTTGTTGGTTTGTTTTTTTTTTTTTTTTTTCTTTTCTTTTCTTTTTTTTTCTTTTTTTTATTTTTTATTTTTTTCTTTTCTTTTTATTTTTTTTTTCTTTTTTCTTTTTTTGCTTCTACAATATCATCCCAGAAAATGTACAAAACAAATGTGTTACCAAATTTAAAAGAATTGTTAAAAAACGTTTGTGTGGGAAAGGTTACTATAGCATAAACGATTTTCTTAATGACACCACGGACTGGGAATAAAGCGAGCGCCCTCAGGCTCTTTAATTATAAATGTTTATTGTTCGATATCACATTGTAATCCATATTTTATATTAAAAAAAAAAGCTTGCTGAGTTTCTTGCGCCCATTCTTTTCAGGTCTGAGGCAATCTCTTTTGAATGGGTTGTAGTTTTTGACGTTCAATAAGTGATTTTAAATCCTATTTTGAATAAAAATATTTGATTTGAATTTGAATTTCATCGTACGAGTACGTACAGGCCCGTATAGGACGGTAGAGTAACCACGGTTTTCGTGTCATAAAATCCAATTGATATCGTTTCACAAGTTTCAATTCAATTATTTAATTTTATAGTATGTCTTAATAACAAAGATAATAGAGTTTCTGTTTTGATAATTGACATTGCAACGTGCTAAGATACAATTAGCACCTTGCTGAATATGTTACAGAATCAGAACGACCGCTGAATATAATGCATAATTCTGCATCAAGTCAGTCTGAATTAGGGTTGCTACCGCTTAATAGCTTTAAGGGTAAATGTATACACTTCTACAATAAAGTCCCAGCCACTGTTCAGGCATTATCTATAAATAAATTTAAATGTTTTATAAAAAAATGGCTCTGTCGTAAATCCTATTACTCCACTGCTGAATATCTAAGTGATCGGACAGCCTGGGACTAGATTGTGATTATTTTATAGCGATAGAAATGACTGTACAATATTGTATATTTTTATTGAAAAGAGCGCGCAAAAAAGTGCTGGGAGAGTTTCTTGCGCCGCTCGTTCTCTCTCAGAGCTCCATTTGTTTCCGAAGCGGTAGTAGTATCTAGTAGTATAAGAAATGACATCAAAAAGAATTCTAAAGGAATCAATTTTGAGAAAATAAATGCCTTTTATGCCTTTTATGCCTTTTTAACTGTATCATTTATGTAATGATCTTATAGATATATATACTCTATGATTATGAGTTACTTGCACCCGTTGTTCTCATGTCTGAGGCATATATTTCGAATTGGTGCTTCAAAAAGTGATTTTATTTCTTTATTATTTACTCTTATTTTTAAAATAAATTAAAAATTTTGAACAGAACATCATTAAAGTAATCAAACATTCAAGATTTCTGATTTATAGACTGTAAAGGCCTAAATACGGCGATGAAATACAGAGCCGTTCGTTTATTTCTGTACTGTGACAATAAACACCTTAATTAACCCTCCAACAAACTCAACCCGAAGTTTACTGGTAAGTTTTGTACCGTTGTGTAAATTATGTTAGTTGTACCGTGGGAAATATTTAATTCATAGTAGTGTGTTAATTATTTTGTTGGCTTCATTTATAAGGCAGTTTTAAGTCGACTGTCATATTATATCATAAGTATGAAACATTGGGAACAATCGTTTATAATCGATAAAATTTGTGTTTTTGTAAGTATATTTGTAATGTTATAAAACACAAAAACTACTGGGCAAAGTTAAAAAAATCTTTCACCGTTAGGAAGGTGCATCTTCACCGAGTGACATAGGCTTTTTGCCATCGCATGCGCTGCGGAAACTATTGATGATAGAACAAAAAAATGTTCTACAGTATTATAGAACGTATCAATATCTACAAAAAAGTCCGTGATATAATTTGTCTAACTACTGTAGTTATGCCACTATAACTACTTTCTTACATTTAGACTTTTTTACATCGTCAGATTTATATCTTAATATATGTAAATAGTGTGTGGATTGATATATACTATACCCAAAATTTAATAAAATAATTGTGGTATAACTTTTGTCATTCATATGTGTGATTTGCTCACAAATTGTGTGCATAAGTCCTACATAATAAGAAATATCTTATTAATAATAGACAATGGGATCGAAGTTTTAGTTTGTTTCTGCAAATATTTCTAAAATTGATATTATTTTAATATTTATGTATGTATGTATATTTATGTAATATTCTGAACAAGTAGAAGCTAATTTCAAATTATCATCTTTAAAAATAATATTACGGAACCTTTAATAAAACTAAATTTATTTTTTAACAATAGTAGTTACTCAATGGGTCACCTGGGGGCTGCTGAAAATCAGCGCTGTGTTGGTATTATTCCAATGCAGCATGACGCTGAGTCAGTTCCTTTTGATAACAATTACTGCTACACAGTACTTTTAAATTAAGATAATCACTATAATATTATGCATACATTTGTTTTTTTTTATCATTTGTATATTGTTATGCTGAAAATTTTTAATTATTTTTTTTACCTCTAAGTCTTTTTTAGTTGTATTATTCTGTGTGGTTTGTGTTTGTTATTAATAAAGTTTTCATTCATTCATTCATTGATTTCTTTGACCAAAATGAATAAAATAATTTTTATTTGATTTGATTTACTACAGTAGTAGTAAATGTTGCGTAATGCTTATTCGATATATTGATGTGCAAGGATGTGAAAGGATATTGTAAAGTAAAAATGCACTAAATTTAATAAATCAAAAAAAAACTACGTATAAAAAACCGACTTCAAATCTATAAATATGTAGCAAATGCAAAAAATAGTATCGTATTAATATTAAAGGTAAAGATTTGCATAAGATGTGCCTTAAATTAAATTTTTACTAAGTTATTGTTTACTTTTGAGTTATTGAAGTTAGTTTTATTAAACAATATTCTTTTTATTACTTTTTACTTTTCAGTGTCAGTTAATAATAATAATAATATACAATAAACTCTAATGAATACTCCTAAAAAATCGTACACATAAAACAATTAATCCACGTTAATGGGAGGCTCCTTTGCACAGTAATGTGTAAGCATTACTGTGTTTCGGTGTGAAGGGCGTCGCAGCTAGTGAAATTACAGGGCAAATGAAACTTAACATCTTATGTCTCAAGGTGACGAGCGCAGTTGTAGTGCCGCTCAAAATTTTTGGAATTTTTCAAGAATCCTGAGTGGCACTGCATTGTAATGGGCACGGCGTATCAATTCCCATCAGCTGGACGTCCTGCTCGTCTCGTCCCTTATTTTCGTAAAAAAAAATCAAAAATTTTCATAAAATGAAATCTACTGGGCGAAATTATATAAAATTATATATTCCACGTCGAACCAAAGAAGAATTACGTAAATCGGATCATAAATCTAAGCGTAATCGGTAAACACACATAAAAAAAAATACCGATCGAATTGATAACCTCCTCCTTTATGAAGTCGGTTAAAAATGAAATTGAATCCATAAATCATAGAGTTCAACAAATGCTAAGTGCAATTAATTATGTAAATAGTAATTTAACAGATTCACGCCACAGATTATTGGGTGTTTGCCAACGATTGCAGGTAATAATGGAAGCTGCTCAATAATGTGTCTGCGGTGAACCACGACCTCTACATAGATCAGATTAGCTTCGAGTTTATCTTCCGAGTATTTCTCACTTGAAAATTGAGAAATTTACTTTTTGAATACACACGGTATATGATTTAAGAATTTCGGCCAAAGTTCTCAGTACTTAGACTTAATTAGAAAGTGTTTAGATTACGTAACGGTATAGATTCTTAAGTATTTTGTGCTACGGCGCCTATTTCTGCCGTGAAGCAATAGTGTGTAAGTATTACTGTGTTTCAGTCTGAAGGGCGCTAATGTAAGGGGCGCTTTTGATTTGATTTTGATTATGTCACAAGGTGACGGGCGCAATTGTAGTGCCGCTCAGAATTGTTTGGGATTTTCAAGAATCCTGAGCGGCACTGCATTGTCATTGCCAGGGCGTATCAACTACCATCATTTGAACGTCCTGCTCGTCTCATCCCTTATTTTCATAAAAAAAGGATTTTTTGGAGTGAATGTGTTACCTGATTGATGCTAAGCAATCACCGCAACTCAACATTTCTCACTCCAAACGAATAACGGGAGCGTTACCGAGCAAGAAAGAAAGATAAAGGGAAGAAAAACCATTTATTAAATTAGGTCAAAATTACATTTAAAATTTAATTAAAACAGTTCGGAATAGTTGTGCTTTAATGAGAAGAAGTGGAAGAAACTCAATGTCACTCTTTTTAATCTATATTTACAGTTTTAGCATTTAAATCATATTTTATTTAATGTATATGATGTAAAATGTTATGTGTACGTTAAAATAAAGAACTGATTAATCATTAAAAAAACAAGAATAGTAACGAGATGATGTATCTATTCGCATACATTGTTAATAAGTATTATACAAGCATTTACATATATTATATTTAAAATAATAACTTATAAAAAGGTATATTATGAAAATAAAATAAAAATCCCTACGACCAGCCACCACGGGCAGTGGACGTTCACGAGCATGACCATCGCTTTAGAGAAGGTAACAACCTTTCCCATGCACGATGAGCATATATGTCAAAGATTAATATTATCCAAGTAATTATTGCTGGTTTCGTTCAGAGAGATTGACTCGGAGGAAATAGATAGACGAATGGCGCTGGCATGGAAACGATACTGGTCCGTGAAAAATTTTCTTAAATGTAAGCTACCTATTGTTCTCATGGACTCTATCATTCTGCCTACACTAACCTATGGTAGCCAGACCTGGTCTTTAACAGAAGCTAACGCAAATAGACTGTTGGTATGCCAAAGAGCGATGGAGAGAAGTCTCCTAGGGATAAAACTTAAAGACAGGATCAGAAATGAAGAAATTCGGAATCGTACCAAAGTTAGAGATGCTATACAACATATCAGAAGACTAAAATGGAAGTGGGCCGGTCATGTAGCGAGACTTGAGGATGGGCGTTGGACAAAAGTGGTCACAGAGTGGAAAGGACCAGGAAGTGGAAAGCGCAAACTAAGTCGTCCGCTCAAACGCTGGTCAGATGACATACGCGAGACCGCAGACACTGGCTCGAATTGGCACAAGATAGGGATAAATGGCACAACCTGGAGGAGGCCTTCACCCGCACGGGGGTTCCTATGGAAGAAATCAAATAAATATTACCTTAACTAATAAATACTAACAAAAATTACATTATTTCATTATAATTACTAATCAGTGTTTAGTGAAACAAAATGTTACTTAGTTTATAGGAGCAAAAAAGGCTTTTTTATTTTATTTTATAAGTAATTATTGCATTATTTGCTTAGACAGTATAAAGTAAAAGATAATGAAAAGTAAACTTAAATTACTTACATCAAAATGTAAAACACTCTTACGTGCTACAGCTTTGAATCTAACCTTCTGTTAGCAGCAGCCGTTTAATATTTAAACAGTCAAGTCTTCGGGAAAACGCAAACACAGCGACGGGTTCACGTGTGCGTATCGTTAAGTACTTAGCTCTGTGGGTCTGCTTGTTTTAACCTGTAAATAAGATTGGCATTTATATTTTAGTATTCTGTAAATATACTATGTAAATTCTCAGTTTGAACTCTGAACGCTCCTGTGATTCCTCTGGTGTTGCAAGAGAGTGTGGGCGGCGGTGATCACTTAACACCAGGTGACCCGTACGCTCGTTTGTCCTCCTATTCCATAAAAAAAAAAGAACTGTACCATCGACAAAATTGAGCCATGGCCCATTTTAATTCATTTATTTAATAGGTACACACAACAGAATTACAACAATTACATAATAAACAAGAAAAACTATCAGCTAAATTTTATAAAATACATTTCTAAATCATTAGTAACAATAATATCAATTTAACAAAAGATTATTAGCAGTATTATATAATATATAGTCAAGTTTTTAGTTGAAAATATTCGTCTAATGAATATAAGCAGTTTTTACTAAGGTATATTTTCAATTTAGATGAGAAACTCCTATTATATCTATCTATCTCTTATTATTTTTGGGATGTGATTATAGATTTTTATCCACATACAAAAACAGTTTCTCTGAAATTATGTAGTTCTACAGCAAGGTACTTGTAGTTTGGTGGGGTCCCTGGATGGGAAAAGAGAAGTGTTTTCCTGTTTACTGAATTCGCTAAATTTTTTTCGAACAAACATACAGCACTCAAATATGTATAATTGAACAATTGTTAATAAGTTATATTTTTTAAATACGGGTCTGCAGCTTTCAAGGGGTCCTTTTCCCGCTGCAGCCCTCAAACTTTTTTTTTGCGCTATTAAGACTCTATTTATTACTGTTGAGTTATATTATGATACCATACCTAATTATAGATTCTACGTAAGCATGGTAAGCCATTAAAGCCGCTTTTTCGATATAGTTTTTTTATTCTCCTTATTGCAAAAACAAACTTATTAAGACGATTGCATAATGATTCAACGTGAGCTTTCCAATTACAATTATTATCCATTATTATGCCTAAGAATTTGGTATTTTCAACCTCATCAATTTTAATGTCATTGTATGTTATGTTTCTAAGGGGTGGATAAATGGTATTATAATTTTTAAATTGTATAAGTTTTGTTTTTATTATATTAATATTTAAATTGTTATTTTCTAACCATTTGCCGATTTTCATGATTTCATCATTTATGACCGAGTCGTATGGTCTTTTTGAGTTTGTGTCAGGGATAATGATTGTAATGTCGTCAGCATATAACACACACTTATTTAAAAATCATAAGAACAAATTGGTTTACATTTGCACGAAATGGATTGTATGAAAAATTCTATAGATAGGGTTATGGAAGGACACGTTATTATTACAGAACGGAATGGTAAAAGGCTGTTCATGTCTTGAAGATGATAATTCTTGAAGAGAACGATAATTCTTTAAAAATCATAAGAACAATTTGGTTTATATTTGCATGAAATGGATTGTATGACAATTATTGGTGAACTGTCAGTGTCTAGTAAACTGATAACAGTTACTTGTATGTTCAAGCGAATTTCGACCTACCTGTTTATTATGACTGTAGGAGAATGACTTTAAGGTGGGTCACGATTAAATTTTATCGATAGTGCATCTGAGGAAGGACAATTTTATGAAAATTCTAGAAAAATAACAGCTGGAGTGAGAGAAAGCGAAGCTAGACAGATTGCCAGCGTAACGCGTTACGTAACGAATCGGTCACTCTCCTATAAGAACTGATCACTTCAAAAAATATTAAATGTACTCATTTTACTTCATTACGATTTCATTATACATTTCATAGAAGATTAATGAAATTAATGTTTGTATATTTGCCCTCAAAGCGTTCCCAAGTCGTTAATCCGATTATTTCGAATAACAGAGTTGTACTTACTTCGACAACATGGTTCCTATGCATATCCACTCAAGCATAACGCGCCATCAGATGGCGTTGCACTACATAAACCACAAACCTACATCGTGAATCCTTATAACAGACACATACGTTATCTTATCTACATAAGCTGCATTTAAACGTATTCCAAACTATTTATTTCTGCTTTCTAAGCTACAAGATGGTAGTAGATCGCATATTCTTTTAGGCTATTTTTTGTGACAATAAGGAACGAGACGAGCAGGACGTTCAGCTGATGGTAACTGATACGCCCTGCCCATTAGAATGCTTAAAAAAACCAGTCCCTTTGCCCAATGCCCTTGTCACCTAGAGACATAAGATGGCAAATGAGACTTCATGTGCCCAGTAATTTCACTGGCAACGGTGCCCTTCAGACCGAAACACAATAATGCTTACACATTACTGCTTCTGGGCAGAAAAAGAACCATATTCTCTTGCAACACCAGAGGAATTACAGGAGCATTGCCGACTTTAAAGATACGTGTGCAAATTTTTTGAAGGTTGATTACCTTCTGATATCGATCTGGAAACACTATAATGATTTTTAAATCTGTGTCGCATGTTTAACTGGTGGAATTAAGGGACAGAAAACAGCTCCTCGGAACACTATCCGGGATAAAAATAGTCGAACTTCAATTATTAGAAGTATAAATCTTTCATCCATAATTTGAACGACTGTCATTTGCCGATATTACAATCAGGCCACGTATCCAACGCGAGTTTAACATTTTATACACATCACATTTTATTAAAAAAAAGTTTATCACTTCAAAAATGCATCACGTTTTAAAAATGAGGCGATCTATGTGCGTCCTAAAAATAATATAATATACTAGCTGTCCCGACAAACGTTGTTCTGTAGAGAATTAAAAAAAGAACTGTTTTATAGAAATTTGCCAATAATATTTCGAAACATCAAGAATAATTATCCCTGTTATTGTAATGAAATTTTTTCACAGCAGAACTGTCAAACCATACGTCCATAAATTATCTCATAGAAAATATGTACATACAAAACAAATATTGGAAATAAAAATAATTATGGGTCCCAAATCGAAATAAAAAGTATCCTATCTCTCAAGTTGGACTAAACTGCACTCCATGAAGTAATCCCCATTTAAATCCGTTCATTAGTTTAGGAGTCCATCGCGGACAAACATCGTGTCACGTAATTTATAATATATTAGAAGAAAGGTAAGAATACGTTTAAAGGTTATGGATCGTGACATCAGTGCCCTATATATGTGAGGTAAGTATGAAGTTCTATTTATAGTTATAGTTTACAGGAATATTGAAAAGGTGAGCCGTGACGACATCAAGCCCTTAATGTACTTATAGATCTACCATTACGTGTTTGTCTATGAATATATCATTACTTCAATATGAACTGTTACTGAAATAAAAAACTACTTACATTATTGCTGTTATGGAAAGGTTGGCTATTGGTGCCAGTGGGAGGCTGAGGCACAGGTAGCCGGCTAGATTATAGGTGCCACAACGGCGCCTATTTCTGCCGTGAAGCAGTAAAAAGCGTATAGACCACCTGACAGCCCAATTATGCGTCACCTATGGAAATTGATCCTGTCATAGTGGAAGAAACATACTGCCCCATTTTTTTTTAAATTAAACCAGTTTGCCCATAATTAAATTAAAAAGTTAAATGATGCTCATAAAATTTGACGATTTCCGTCAATAACTGATAACTTACAATATGATCCAGCCTAGAGAAACTCTCAAAGATTCACACAAAGCCATTCACTCGATTGTATTAAACGTGCAGTCATTGATAGATTGACAGATGACGGCTATAATCTTGTAAAAAAGCCGAAATCCACTACGTTTCAAGCAACTGTTCGCTTTCAAACGTAGCCGGATTATACTTCGTGGCCAATCGCCATACTGTAATTACTGCTGTTTCATAGTTATGTAAAATGACTGCACGTTTCATACTAAACTAAATATCATTTTTTACTCAGGCAGTCCCACCTCTTTTTATTATACGTAGTACTTACATCCTCTTTGACATGATCAATTAACAAGCAACCGACTTGTATGCCTCGTACGTTCTTGAAGTAGATTGAAAAATAATTGACGAACATGAAAACTGCTTACGTTGAATACTACGTGTACATCAATATTTAAGAAGGGCACAACATCAAAGGAGATCCTTGTACCAGTAATGTATTGAGGCAAACTCAATGATTTATATAGACGTTCTTCAGTGCTTCCATCTCTAATTTGGATAACAGTAAATATAACTACAATATGCGCAATCCTCATATAGAACTCTGTAAATGATAAAAAGGATAACTTTTGACATTAAAAAGTGTTAATTTAGTTCATTCATTATTTACTTATTTGCAAAGTTCTCGTTCACCGTTGTTTAGACTCCTTAAAAATTATAATGAGTACTTTATAGAGATCGATATTTTCACTGATCGTGTTTCGCCCTTTAGTAAAGTAGTAGATTTTTTAAGAAATAAATTATCATCATTAAAAGTTTATACTTTATCTTATTATATAAATAACTTAGGTAGAATAATTATAAAAAGTGTGTGTGTACTTATGGATGTAGGCAAGTAGCCTCTTTGGTCTAACAATGCAAAAATCCTTAAAATTATTTATTCCTCGTGCTATTCTACGTTTGTAGAGAGAACAATATTGTAAAAATCTTGCAACGATGGCTTTGACAATTACTTATTAAATAACGAATACGGCTGTACGGGCTTGGACCCTTTGCCTATCCTAATAATGGACGAAGAAACAAAAAAATAACGAATGTCGACAACATCAGAACATTTTAGGAACCAACTTCAACCTGTTACTTTTGTGTTACAGTGATGCCCGCGCATCTTAAAATTTTACTCTCATCATTTTTTCATAATGCTGATAACTGTTGCACATAATATACTACAATGAAATAAGTAACTGTAACTGTAACTTAACACAACAATTATAAGCTGCAATACGCTTTTTTACCTAATAGTTTCCAAACACAAAAATTGTTTTATTTTGTAAAGATGTCCGTGTTTATCTTTTTAGTATATTTTATGTGGCTAATCTTGATTTTACAATTAATTAAGGTCTACATTTATAAGTAGATAAGTTGTAGAAAAATTTTAAATCTAATTATTATTATTGATTAGTTAAAAAATTTTGAATTAGGATTGGTCTCCGCTGCGCTCCAACTAGATAGGGCAGACGTAGCCGCAAAGTGCGGCAACTAATATTATGCCCAAGTAGGCGTACTCGTGCCAGACTAGACAAATTTTGAAGTTGACGTGCCACATGTTCTGTTAAACTTTGCTAATAATTGAAACTAAAATGTCGAGTTGTGTAGTAAAACTTTGTAAAAATAATACAACAAGAAATAAGAAAGACACTGGGAAGTAAGTATTTTGTATTTTATTAATTTCAATATAAAATAACACGAAGCGTTTGTGTTACAAAATTTGAAAGATGCCATTGAGTGTCAAACTGACAAGATGCCACGCACACAAGCATCTAATAGTTGCCGTAATAAAAAAGCTATTGTTCTTATATCCTAGAGCGGTATCTAGTTGGAGATCAGCGGAGACCAATCCTCAATCTAAGGTTGCATATAAGATTATCATGAACTCTACAACACGTCACTCAAATATCTAGACTCACTGAAGTCAAGTTTCACATATTTCTCTGTTATTAATCTAAAAACAAACACGTAAACATTCACGTAGCAAATATTTACCCAGAGCACGGTAATCTATATAAATGCGGTAACTTTGAAGTGCAATATAAGTTTCCATGTGAGTGCGTCACTAGAAAACTCTTTAATTAAATGTGCTCTTGGTACAACTTTATTCTGCTCGGTTTCCCGTTACTTCTACATAATATTTATCAAAACTATTTCCAAAATAAATAAGTACTTAACATAGACTTACCATATACAAGCATTTACATAAACAAATAGTGCGAGAGTCAAGAAAAGAAGAAGTCATCTCTAAAAGAAGGTGTTAAATACAACCAATGAGAATAATATTATACCGCACAATTTACCTAAAAACGTGTAATTATTTTTATACAATTAGAGAAAAACTATTTTTTTTTAAACTTATATATAAACTAGCCGATGCGACAGACGTTGTTCTGTATGTGCGTCAATAAATATCTCTCGCAGAAAATATGTCCATACAAAACAAATATTGAAAATAAAAATAATTATGGGTCCTATGTGATATGAAGTAATCCCCATTTAAATCCGTTCAATAGTTTAGGAGTCCATCGCGGACAAACAACGTGTAACGTAATTTATATATATTAAGATTGAAATAATATTTTCAAATTTTTTTACTTCTTGTCTATTGGCTCAGTTTACATATGAGTTACAAGAGGCTTGGTAGCTGAAGTATGATATAGATGGTCTAGTTGAGCAGCTAACGTCAGAGTGTCGAATTTACGTGACGGTGTGCGCGCGCATTCACTCTGATAAACTTTCCCCTACTCGCCAAAAGTAGTTTAACTTCAAATACTGTTTCATATTTTTTGAAATGTTTTTTTTTTAATAATTGTAAAAGACAGGCTTCTTTATCATTGAGGGAAACACAGTGGCGGCGTTTTGCGCCGAAACTTCAAAGTGGTAATGTGCAAGCATTATTGTGTTTTAGTTCATGGGTCGCCGCTAGTGGTCTGGCGAGACTTAAGGCGAAGAGTAAGCAGAAAACGCGTAAACATGGTGTTTTTAGACAAGTTTTGTGGGGAAATTATAGCATTTCGAGCTATGAACACTACTTAATTCTGTTATACATATCCTTAAGTCTTATTTGTAGGTTGCTAATGCTTGCTGTTGGTTATAGTTAACACTGCCGAGCCTTTTTGCACTACCACTTTTCTTTAAAGTTGAACAAGTTTTTTGGCATGGCGTGACGCATTTTTTTGGTACTTCTCTCAGAAAAGTTATTCTTATAGCTTGTACTGTTTTGTGTAGGTTAATTTATTCAGTATAGAATAACGAGGATTGTAAGATGATAAACTGTTTTCCACCCAAGAATTTAGAAAATATAGGCTTTGTTACATAGATGGCGGGCCGGTCTCTCATATCGCTCAAGGTCGCTAGCATTTAGTGTCGCCTTAACATCTTGTCTCAAAGTGACGAGCGCACTTGCAATGCCACTAAGAATTTTGTCTTCAAACAAGAGGCATTGTAATAGGCAGGACAATTATAGGCATACTCACTATCCGCCTCTGATTTCTAATATCTCTAATATATAAAATTCTCGTGTCATGGTGTTAAACATTGAATTCCTCCGAAACGGCTTGACCGATTCTCATGAAATTTTGAGTGCATATTGGGTAGGTCTGAGAATCGGACAAAATCTATTTTTCGTCCCCCTAAATGTTAAGGGTGGTCCACAAGATTTTTTTTTAACGTTTTTGAAATTTTTTTTGAAATTTGTTTGATTATGAGTCAACATTAAAAAATACATACAACTTCAAATTTTCACCTATCTACGATCAACAATTACTTTTGTATCGCGATTTTAATATCGGCAATACAACGTTTGCTGGGTCAGCTAGTATCACTATATAATTATGTCACCGTTATATTATGAAAGCCGTGATAGTACAATTTCACTAGTGATATTATAGTTAAACGGTAGATTGTCAATCTTGTTCAAGCTTTTGTGACATTGTAATGTCACTGGCACACTATAGTTATATTGCAAGGCAATGATATTTAGACAATTTTCTTGGTCGTTAGTTTACGAGGCCGTCTCTGATTGGTCTGTTTTGTTGTGTTTATTGTATAGTCATTATTCTTCCGATATACATTAGTGTAATCAACTAATTTTTATGTAAGCGAATCGGCCTTTTTCACTGGTAGGTCCCAAAACGAAAGGAGATTGAAACGCTTCCATACATTCCTGGGCCCAGGTGATAACAAGATGAAAAGCTTGCATTTAAATAATCCATTTTTGAAAATTTTGCAAGATTTGTCAATCTAGGAGCTGAGTAATCGAAGATATAAAATCGAAAATAAGGTGATGTCTTAAACTATACGTTGAAATCAGCTCTATAGTAGGTTTATTAAATGCCTAGCTGCTAAGAATTTATCATTACTTGTATTAGCTAGGTGTAGGTAACCACCTTGTTTTTTTTTTTAGATAACCTACTCTAGATAATCTACGACTGTAACAAAATTTTTTTTTGCATTATAGTATAGTATAGTAGACAATTAGCAATTATATATATATATATATATATATATATATATATTTTACCTAAAATAAAAGATCGTTTTATTTGCTCTGATAAGAATAATATGTTAATAATTCAATTGGGTAGGTAGTTAACAAGCCGGTAACTCTACGAATACAACAAGAAACGAAGTGACAATGACGAAGAAAAGAAATGAAATGATCTGCCAGCCTTTCATTGTCAAAGAGTAGTTAGCGTTGAGGATTTCACTAATATCGATTTTTAAGGTCAATCGATTAATGTACTAAATAAAATAATTGCTCAGTTCTGTTTTCTCCTGAGAAAATAATATTTTATTCATAATATAGTCATTCAAACATAAACTATGCAAACATGTTATTTTAATCGATTAAATATTCATTCGATTATATTTTAATCGATTTTCTTTATTTATATGTTTTTTCAGTTTGCAGATTGCAAAATGAGCTAGTTTTTTGTATTTTACATCAGAAAAATATGACCTTTTTTTTAAAGTATATTTCAACTTGTTATTATTTCAGGAGGCCCAAAAGTCCCATTCTCCTTTACACTGTTAATCACAACGCACAAGCCATGCGTATCAAGGCTTTGACAATATACCTGCGACTTATATATGTCATGAAAGAGAGAGAAAATTACAAAAAAAAAAGAGAATATTCGATGTCGTAATAGGTTGAACCGTTGACTCTCACCACAGAGCTCCCGGTTCAATCCTCGCCCGCCACGTACTTATGTGTTTTCTTCTTTCGGTAATTCGATTAATTTAACTTTAGAAAATAAATTTTATTTGAAACCTCATATAATTTTTGAAGACCTATCCATAGATATCCCACACGTTTCGGTTTGATTTAAAAAAAAATAGTTTCTTTTTTAAGTATAAATTAAAAATTTGTTTTTATTTCTATTTTTGTGAAAATTTTAATGCGGTTCACAAAATACATATATTTTTCAAGTTTCAACAGTTTCGGAAAAAAGTGGCTATGACATACGTACGGACAGACAGACATGAGGAATAAGGGTTACGTTGTTTGCCATTTGGCTCCGGAACTCCAAAAAAAGATCGCAATAAATAAGATTGATTATCTCCAATTGCTTTGAACACAGCCAATGAAAAAGTGAATTCCACCGAATTCTAAAGAAGGCTTCAGTCATTTTAATTACAGGCTCGTCTGTAAGCTTAACATTTAGCATTTAATATCATATTTTCAAAGGCACCTCGTTGAGGATGCCTTTATAATTGCTTCATATTGCGAGCGCAACCCAGTATTCATTATACATTGGACTCTGGCCTCCGGAGGATAGAGTCCTTCTAATGAGACGACGCTTAATGTACGAGCCACTTTTTACTTCATTTTATCATGTTGTATTTTCTCAGAAATGAAATAACCGGTTTGTGTGCTTTCATATTGCTGTATATAACTCATCTTTCGTGTTTATTTACTTTCGTATAGACTTAACATCTTCAATAGACATAAAATAGTTTATCCTATTAAATCGTAGATTTTTTTTATGAAAATAAGGCAAGACATTACAATGAAGTGACGATCAGGATTCTTGATAAACCTAAAAACTCTGAGCGCTACAATTGCGCTCGTCACCTTGAGACAAAAGATGTTAAGTCTCGTTTGCCCAGTAATTTATCTAGCTACAACGCCCTTCAGACCGAAATACGATTATGCTTTCACATTACTGCTTCACGGCAGAAATAGGCACCGTTGTGGTACCCATAATCTAGCCGGCATCATGTGCAAATTAGCCTCCCACTGGTATATATTATTCCTATAGTATGTAAAAACTTGATTCGTTTTTTATAAATACTTAAACAAGTAACAATAGTGGCAATCCATTTTATACACATAATGTAAGTAATATAAAATCATCTAAATAAACTCTATGCAATACATAAAGGCAAACATTTTCTCTATTACCGTACCGCTGTAAAGTGCATCATGGCCTATTTTATTGTTGAAGCATGTTATGTTTGAAAGTCCCGCTTTCATTTAAGTTCCCTTTTATTTATTACTAGCGTTACCGACAGACGCTGTGCTGCCCTGACGTTGTGTCTACCATTTAATAATAGCAGACAAACAAAAGGCTGATAATTATGGGATGGATTATAATCCAGAGTCAAAGTTTTATGTCGTTAGTTTCCTCAAACGTCAATCAGTTTTTTTTTTTCAATTTCGAAGAATTGTGGTGATTGAGTGATTTGAAAAGCCAAAATGATTTACCATTGTCACAAAAACTGATTTTCATCAATTTAGTAATAAGACAGTTAACGCACGCCTTTTTTTTTGCGCCCCGAAAAAGCAGAAAGGGCTAACCTCCTGGATAACGATAGGAGGAAGGTGTTGAATATTCATGTTATTTGGGACTCACATGAGACCTACGTGCCTACCCACTAAACACCACCTCAGGTTGGCTTTATAACACAGAAGATGCTATCTAGTTGGGACTAGTGACATAAGATGGATGATCACAAATTGTAATTTAGACTTACGTTTTATATAGTGTCAGGGCAGGCGGCATAATAAGGACTGGCGGGAGGGGAAGAAGGCGTCATGCCCTTCCAACTCGGGCCCAGTCTGACAGCCGGTAATGTCATCTGTGGACTACTTCCCCCGAGGTTCTCTGGTGAAATGTCCTGTAAAGATACTGGAGACCCTTGCAATTAGAGGAATTCGGAAAGATTCGAGAAGGTTTCAGTGGGTATTACCACTTTATATCCTCTTCTACTTAAATAGAAAAGAGTAAAAGTGGCTCGAGGCCAACACTGCCTGTGCTATCTACTGCGCAGGGCTCGTACGTAAATATATTTCCTCCTCGTTAAAAAAAGGCATTATAATATTCTTCCTCCGGAATAAAAATAAAAACCCTTGGTCTGGTCTCTACTCCGAAATATTGTTACTTGAAGACCCCCCATAATCGTGTGTTTTAAGCCGCATCACGGTACTGTTTTGAATAGCTTTTTGAATTTCTACCTTTGAATACCAGTATTGCTCTAAAGACTATAAACTCAATTACCTTCCCTCATCATCACGATATAAGAAGTAACTGAATATGTTGCTTCCGAATATATTGTGTTTTTGCTCAACATATTGGTCTACAAGCAACGCTGCTTCTTCGAGATCTATGCTAACACTGTTGACAACGATTTGAAAAGTTTAATTAGTTTTTTTTTATTCATATTAAAAAAAAGAGTAGGAGTTTATGCATGATGCAAATGCATCACTTCGCTCACAACGACTGTACTTAAGAAGTATTTTTTTTATGGAATAGGAGGAGAAACGAGCGTACGGGTCACCTGTTGTTAAGTGATCACCGCCGCCCGCAATCTCTTGCAACACCAGAGGAATCACAGGAGCGTTGCCGGCCTTTAAGGAAGGTGTATGTTTAGTGTTTTTGGGTTTAGTTTAGGGATATATTTTTGAAGGTACCCATGTCGTATCGTCCCGGTAACACCGCACAAAGAAGCTCATTCCACAGCTTTGTAGTACGTGGAAGAAAGCTCGTTGAAAATCGCACTGTGGAGGACCGAAGGAGGATTTATATCAATATTTTATTATTATATATAAGAAGGTATACCGTTAAATAACAAAAGATGAAAAAAAATCTAATAAACATAAATATTAGGAACAGTTAACACCAGCCATTCCATCCCCTTTTTCTTTTACACGAATTTTTATTTTTGAGAATGATTGTGTATAGGTCTTCAGGTAAGTTATTTAATATGTTAGGGAGCATGCATTCCCACGTCCTTTTGCCATTAACATACGTAGGAAAAATATATCTGGTTTGATTAACCCCGGTCCGCAGTTAATCATGTCTATTTTTTTTTTACTAACAATATTTATTTTATCATAGTGCCCCGGCTACCGACAGCTGGCCATTTTGTTCCAGCCACTGGCACCCGTTAATCTAAATTTAATAATTTCTCAGATAAATTGACAATTTTATATATCTGTAGCTGCTTTGTCTGTGGAACTTCACTCCTGAAGTTGTATTCAGTTTGTATAATAAATTAAATCTAGGAAGTGACATGGCAGAATTCCTCCCATATTCTTTCTCATTCCGCACCTATGTTCAAAATATCTTGTCCCTTTCCAACATCCTAATATGATGCAATCTCGCACCCGATTGGTTAATTGGCTGCTAATCGACGCATCACACCACTTACTGAAAATTCGCCTAACCATTTCGACGCTCGCGCAACATATTATTTACTGAGGAAGAAGTAATCAAAGGTGCTTTTGTAACAATTAATTGATATTTGAGAATACTTTATATAAACGCCGGCCGGCTAAGTGAGTGAACCGTAGTAGGAAAAGATATATATTTTTAGTGATGTGTGAACACGTGGCGGCGCAATTTCTTCGAGACATCGAGACAAGTGAGTTGCATGCATGTCCTTTACCACCTTATCGTTAGTTCTGTCAGTCACTTAAAAACCTATTGTGATTTGGAGGAAAACACTGAACCAACGTTTAATAACGCACAAATACAGTCCACTTCAAATATTAACAGAATATGGTATTTAAAAAACCTCCAATTATTAATGAATAAATAAAAAAAAAATAATCACCAAGTTGTGAGTTACGATAAAGTTCGCATAAGAATAACTTTCGTCACAATAAAACAAATCTCAAACAAAATCAACACTACAGAAACTGAATGTACTCCTACGTATGAAGATGAATACTCGTATTATATTCAACCAAAAGTTGGAAGATCATTTAGCTTCTCGCAACTTGATTACAATTTAGTGACCGGTTATCTAAATATATATATAAATTACGTGACACGTTGTTTGTCCGCGATGGACTCCTAAACTAAAGAACGGATTTTAATGGGGATTACTTCATGGAGTGCAGTTTAGTCCAACTTGAGAGATAGGATAGTTTTTATTTCGATTTGGGACCCATAATTAATTTTATTTGCAAGATTTGTTTTGTATGGACATATTTTCTCTGAGAGAATTTAGTGACGCACGGTTTGACAGTTCCACTGTGAAACAATTTCATTATAACAACAGGTAGCATTTTTACGAAATAATTCTTGATGTTTTGAAATATTATTGGCAAATTCCTGTAATACAGATTTTTTTTATTATCTACAGAACAACGTCTGTCGGGTCCACTAGTACTACTATATAGTACTATTTATAGTATGGTTCTCGGTCTGAGGTCTATTGACAGTACATAGACTTTGCTAAGACTTTGTGTATTCTTAAGTATAAGCTTAGCATAGTCTTTGATTTCGTTTTAATAGCCATTTGACAGCTGAAATTATTTAGTCTGGCCATAAATACTGTTATAATTAATAAATCAAATAGGTATTACATTTGAATTTGGAATCTGTCATTTTTATATGATTGTTCATTGAGTTTTCTCATTTTGGCGCCAATACATTGTACAATATTTTGCGATATTAAAATGGAGTGGGTGATAAACAGAACCGAATCGCTGTGATTGCATTACACAAAGTAGGTAAGGAGCCAATTGCAATTTTTAAAACTCTCCATACGCTTAGTATTAGTAAAATGTTTGTGTATCGGACTATTGATAGGTACAATGAGACCTCCTCTGTTTGTAACAGAAAAAGATCTGGCTGTTGACCTAGTGTTCGTACGAAAAAGGTGGTCAAGGCAGTAAGGGAAATAATTCGAAGAAATCCTGTCCTAAACCAAAAGATTTGATGATTTATGGTCAGTTTTAGAGAGTACGGCTTTCTCTAAACACCTTGATAATTACTGGAGTCCCTAAAATAATTCGTACGATTGGAAGTGAAGAATTTTCCCATGGAAAGAGTGCATGCTTCAGTTGTTATCAACTGACCTCAACGTTTAAAGCATTGCAGTCAATGGAGACCACTTCGAATAAGCTTTTAATATTTTAAATTGTTTTTTAATTATGTATTAAACTAACACACTGTAAAAGTAATAAATGTTATTTGGAATATATTTTTTTTTTCTTTGTTTCAGTATTTATGGCAAGACTCTATACTGAGCTTAAGCTAAGACAAGACAGACTAATGGAAAAGTCAAGTTCGCGTTTTATTACACTCAGGGAAGTTTTGCGTAAGTAAATTCTGAGCAAAGTCTAAGTTAGCTTTATAGATCTCAAACTCGGTTTGTTAATTAAGGCTGTAAGTACTGTATTAGTTTTTCTTCTGTTTATATAAAGTTCTTGTTTTTTTTTTATGAAATAGGAGGACAAACGAGCGTACGGGTCACCTGTTGTTAAGTGATCACCGCCGCCCACAATCTCTTGCAACACCAGAAGAATCACAGGAGCGGTGCCGGCCTTTAAGGAAGGTGTACGCGCTTTTTTTGAAGGTACCCATGTCGTATCGTCCCGGAAACACCGCACAAGGAAGTTCATTCCACAGCTTTGTAGTACGTGGAAGAAAGCTCCTTGTAAACCGCACTGGAGGACCGCCACTCATCCAGATGGTGAGGATGATATCCTAACTTGTGGCGTGTCTTGCGAAGGTGGAATTCGGCGGCAGGAATTAGGTTAAACAGCTCTTCGGAACACTCCCCGTGATAAATGCGGTAGAAGACACACAATAAAACTTCTTCTAATACTTCTTTATCTAATCTATAGTGAGCTTTATTTATTCAAAAGCAATATTATTCATTTTATTATGGGTTCGAATCCCGGTAGGTGCAAGCATTTATATGATGAATATGGATGTTTGTTTCCGAGTCATGGATGTTTATATGTATTTATGTATGTTTAAGTAAGTATAACACAGGCTCTTTATGCCGACTTTGGGGCTAGATAATTTGTGTCAATATTATTATTATTATATGCGTTTTATTTCTTTGATAATAATGGGCGGCCTGATAGCTTAATGGTTAGTAACTCTGTTCTCTTAACTAAGTCCATACTTTTATAAATCGTATTAAATCTATCGTAGACTGGGAGCCCTAGTCCTTTGTCCCGTACGACCTAGTTTAGGGCTAAGTAATTTCTGTGAAATTTGCGTGATTATTAATATACATTTACTAATTACATTTTATTATTTTGAACAGTTTAATTTATTAATTTAGGAAGGAATTATTAGGTGACCAACACACGTATAGAATTTGAATACAAATATATCATAGCTCTGATAACACAGTTTATATTTCAATCAGTCGGTACACATAACGCATTCATATTTAATTACGGCTAATGAACCACGATTCATTAACGGGAAAGCTGTGAAGTACACGCTGAACTATTCGGCTTAAATTAACGAGCTTTCCGATACTCTAATTAAAATTGTATAAGAACATTATTAATGTATGGGAGAGCAAGCAGCATTCGTAGACGTGCTAATATTTATGAAACTAAACACGCTGACATGTTTACGCTACTCTGAGGATCAAGTCATCTCCGATCGGCTTGATTCATTGGCATTGCGTAGAGATATGGGTTCTCTCTGCATCTTCTACTGCATTTATTACGGGGAGTGCTCAGAGGCGTTGTTCAGGTTGATACCAGCGACCCTATTCCACCACCGGCCATTACATTCCACAACCACGCGTTTTGCAAGAAATTTTTACAAGTTTTTGTAAAAATTCAACTGCAGTTTTCCCGAACCGATATGACATAGGGACCTTCAAGAAAAGAGCATACTCCCACCTTAAAGGCCGGCAACGCATATATTTACCCCTGGTGTTACGGATGTCCATGTGCGGTTGCGACACCTCTCTCCATCACGTAGACTCTTGCACGTTTACCCCTTCTTGTAGAACAAAAAAAAACTCTAACATCACGGAACCGGACAGAAGCCGGTCACCTTTGCTCCTGCGAAAAGTAAGATAGATAACATATTTAATATCTTAACGTATACCTGCGGCTGCCATTTTTACAAAATATTGACCGCAGAGTATGTAAAAGAGGCATGGAGAAATCAGTACTGTAACACTGTAGATGAACTTTTCGAGATTAGCTGCGTACTGACTGTGCGAGCAGTCACGTTAGGCAAATCCTCGGTCAGTCAAGACGTACCTCGCCCGATCGTACCGCGGCCCGAGCCGAACGTTGTCAGTTTTTGTCTATGCTCAAAAGCGCCTCGGTAAGCTTGCGGCGCCCACTGAAGACGATTGTGTTTTGCATCGCTTGTTCAATGAACGACGGAAACTTTTCCAGATTCTAATAGTAAGAGTTTAGTCAATTTTCTGAACACAGAACTTAAAATGCCAATGGCAGTCTCCACAACTCTTCTTGCTCTGGACAGCCTGTAAGTTGTTTTCGTTTTCTTTTTAGTACAAGACGAAGAATTTTTTTTTATTTAGTCCACAAAACTGACTACAATTGTATGGATTGCAAAGTAGTAAAATATACAAAAATACTATTTATCAATGCATGTGCATGTGCATGTGCACGTAGCATGCGTGATTAAGTGAAACAATAACTACAGCGCAACAAAACACGCTTAACAAACAAGCTTGATAAAAACAGGACTTATTCTAACAGCCAATAACAAGAAAAAAAAAGATTTACAGATTACTTACTTGCTAACTTATCTTTTTTTTTTTTTGGGTATATTGTCACAGAAGATATCTATAGCATCTCTATAATAATTTGCAAAAATTGCATTCTATAAAGCGGACTATGATCACCAAGTTTGGTTCTGCTTTGTGGCAAACAGAAAGTCTTGCGATTATGTAAGCGGCTACAATCACGAGGCACAACGAACTTCAAGCGTTCAAGTAATTCAGGCGCGTCAATGTGTCCCTTCATTAGCTTAGCCAAGAAAAAAATATCTGAAATCTTTCTACAGTCTTTAAGTGATTTCATTCTATAGTAAGAGAGACGAGAGTCGTACGAAAACAATTTATTACATTTGAAGTCTTTGTAAGATAGATGGTATAGGAACCGTTTTTGAATTCGTTCTATTCTATCGGAATGAACTTGATACCCTGGACTCCATACCGTGCTGCAATATTCAAGAATACTGTGGACAACACTGTTGTAAACGAGTATAGATAAACTGGGATCCTTAAATATTTTCATTTGTCTGTAGACTAGGCCAGATATTTTTGACGCTTTAGATGATATTTGTTCTATGTGTGGGCGAAAACTTAAAGCCGAGTCTATAATAACACCAAGGTCTCTGATACTATAAACTTCCTTAAGACTAACATTGTTTATTTTATATACGCAGTCTAACGGATTTTTCTTTCTGGTAAATTTAATGTGGAAACATTTTTCAATATTTAAGGACATTCCATTTGTGGTGCACCAAAAGTGAAAAGCATCATTATATCATTTTGTAGTGTTGTCACGTCAGCTTGGCTGTTAATAGTTTTGTAAATTTTCATATCGTCTGCAAAGAATTTGAATTTAGAATTTAACTTGAGTGCCAAATCATTTATGAAAATTAAAAAGAATGTGGGACCTAAATGTGATCCTTGAGGTACACCCGATGGTATTTTTATGTCATAGGACTTGAAACCATTAACAGCAACCAGTTTTGACCGATTTCTTTAGTAAGATTCACACCAACGCAACAATGAGCCATGAATTCCGAAAAACTCAATTTTTGACAGTAAAATATTATGGTTCACCATATCGAAAGCTTTTTGAAAATCAGTGTAAATTGCATGTACCTCACCAGTAGCATCTACAACCTCTGCGATGTCTGAAATATAACTAAATAAGTTCGATGTAATGGATTTCTGCGGGCGAAACCCGTGTTGATTAGGATCGAGATATAGAGCTATATGAGAATATATTACTTTTTGAACAAGACTTTCTAAGACTTTTCCACATATTGATAAAACAGTTATAGGCCGGTAGTTTTTTATATCTTTTGAGTTGCCGGACTTGTGGACTGGTGTGACATATACAATTTTCCATTTGGTAGGAAATATGCCCGTTTGCAAAGAACAATTATATTTGAGAGTTAATGGTTTAACTAATTGGTGTGCGCATTTTTTTAGAAATATTGGAGCCATAAGATCTGGACCGGGTGCCTTAATTGAATCCAAGTTTAAAAGGTGTTTTAAAACTTCCTCTTCAGTTAGTTGACAACTACCGAGTGGAGCATTGGGAATGATATTGTTTAGGTGTGGTGCATTTCCTACGTGACAGTTACTGGTGTTAGTATAGACCGATGAAAAATGTTAGGAAAATAACAAAATATAAAGGCATTGGTGGCTATATCTTTCTATACGGACTTTCTGTACGGTCTCATGCATTACTGGGTATAATATGAGCCGCGTTAGAGATTTTTTTTTGTTTTCTTTATTGATTTAGGAGCTTTTATACGTATGTACATATCAGCCCCATTATAATCTAAGTATCATCATATCGTAATCATTAAAAAGACAAAAGAAAAACAAAATTACTAACTTAACGAACTAAAAAAAAAACAAAAGCAAGTTATATCTATAGTGTTCAAAGAATAAGACTTATGGATTCAAACAGACTTATGGCATCCTTAGATGCAGGGCGGGCAAGTATATTTACAAACATGCCCGTATCAAATATGTTCAAACCCATAAGTCCTACATTTTTGTCTCTACTAGACTGAAATCAGACACATTCCTTTAACAAGTGGTCAACATTCTCAATTGTTCCACATAACTCACATAGAGGTGACTCTGCATGTTCGACATCACGTTAAGCTAAGAGCTCCATGCTGGCTCAGCCTGTCCGTGGCTCGGCCTTGCGGCGCGCGGCAGCCTTTTATAAAAATCTATAGACCGAGGCGGTCTCTCGCGGCAAACGTCCAAGACTTCCTCAAGAGACTGCTCGCTCAGTCAGTACCAGGCCATTGAAATTTTGTTACTGATTTTTTGTAATAAATAATTACAATTACAGTCTTTGTAAATAATTTTGTTTTACTAAAATTACTAATTGGGTTACTGCCCAGGGCCCTATTTTTAACGGAAATAGTGTATCAGTGGGAGGCTCCTTTGCATGCCGGTTAGATTATGGGTACCACAATGACGCCTATTTTTTCTGTGAATCAGTAATTTGTAAAAATTACTGTGTTTCGGTCTGAAGAGCGCCGTAGTTAGTGAAATTACTGGGCAAATGAGACAACATCTTGCGTCTCGAAGTAACGAGCGCAATTGTAGTGCCGCTCAGAATTTATGGGTTTAGTGCAGAGCAGTACTCAGGATTCTCTCATTGTAATGGGCAGGGCGTGCCAATTACCATCAGCTAAACATCCTGCTCGACTCGTCCCTTATTTTCATAAAAAAAAACTACTTACACAAAACTAATCGAATACTTACAGCTGTAGATTACTCCGACAAGTCATATTTAACGAAATCGTCTCTCGGGTAGTAGTAGTCAGTAGTTAGACACACAAATTATCTTACACATTAATTCTTAATAATGACAGCAATTAATTGATTAATTCGGTAGAGTCCTAGGTATATTTATCCCAAGGCACCAACAAAATAACGGTGCGTCCTTGAATGTAGTCCCTTAGACTTCGTCAGCTTGTCTATTAGCAAGCTTTATATCGGCCGACAGTTTGACAGATTAAGTATTAGTTTTGTTAAAAAAACCAAGGTGATGAATCACATAATTGCTGTCATGCAAAGTAAAACGTTTCTTTTTACAAAAGTATTAACATATCTTTAGGGTACGGTCTTTGGTTAAGTTTGGTTGGTTTGATCGATATTTAATTAAATTCAAATTGTATTTCCGAGCCAGAAATCGAGTTGTATTGTTGGAAAGATGTAGTTTGAATACTTGGCAAAAGTGCTGTATTTAGCGGAGATTGACAAGCGAGCTCTCGACAAGAGGCCGGAAAGACGGCGTACTGTATATTGCCCTTCATACCTCAACGAACAATGTGTGTTGTGCACGCAATATGCAGCTTATGAAATTCCGTAACTAATCCGTTTCGCCGGCATTTATTTAATGTTAAAAGTTTTGACAACAATACTGACTTCAAACATAATGGAATATAAATATTTTTTAATAAATATTCTTTACAGCATTTTGAAGTTAGTGTCTATTTTTAAATATAAATTAAGAGTTTCAATTCGAGTTGATTAAATATAATATATGTAGGTCTACGTGAAATGCAAAGTTAAAACTTAGTATTACGGGATAGATTTACGCATCAAGATTGCATTTGAGATGGACTAAGTATCCCGTAGCACGAATTATGAGGGAAAAAATATTGTAATTGATAGAGCTTTCGTCAACCATTATAATGCTACCACTCTTATTACAAGGTGATGCACCGTTCGAGAGAAAAAAGCATTATAACCTAACCTCAAATTATGACATTTTTAAGGATTGAGACATTTTTATGGGAGGAAAGAAAGAGAAATGCCTAGAATTATTTTCTGGCGTTTTTTTTAACTATTCTAACATAACCTAACCTAACCAATTTTTAAAAATTATAGTCGATAAAGCTTTGGTCCACGATTATAGTGATACTAATCTTGTTACAAGCTAATACACATTTTGCAATGAAATAGTTTTTTTACTGGCTTTACAACTCTCGGTTCTAGCCTTTTTAGTTCAAAAATTATAATTGATGAAGCCGTCCTGTCTATCCCCGACTATTGTTTACGTTTCATTTTACTTTTTTTTCATTTATAATAATTGACAGTTATTGGCAAGTTTTTAGCCTTCCGGCGCCTTGACAGTTTTATTTACGTGATTTACCCGTTTTAGGTTAGATTTTTTTTTTGTTATTTTCTTAAAAACGGTGCATTAATGTCCTTGTAATAAGAGTGGTATCATTATAAGCGCGGACGCGAAGCTCTATCAATTACAATATTTGTTACCTCCTAATTCGTGCTACGGGATACTAAGTCCAATCCAAATGGAATCCTGATGTGAAATATATCGGTCTCAAGTAGTAATTGTCATTACCCTCAAAAGGTTGTAGACAATATTTATTTTTAATTTTCGTTGCTTTGTTTTTAAATTTATGCTTGCTGTCTGTTAATAATTATTTACTCAAATGATTGTTTACTGATATGATAATATTTTTAAAATTTAAAATGGAATGCTAAGACATAAATGAAGGAGCCTACTTAAGGCTGTTACACGGCACGTACATATTGTTTTTTTTTCTTGAATTCAAATCACAATTGTTCTTCAATTCAGTAACTATGTGAATTACATAAATAAAATTTATAAACGAAATTTATGAAGGATGTGGGACTCGAACCCGAGACCTCTCGCGTTCATTGCGAGTGCTATTCCACTGAGCCAACCGTTCGAGTGACGTATCGTGGATAAATCTTGTATGCGCCTTGTTCAACTCTCAGGTTGTGGCTTCATCTACACTACAGGATCTACTGCGGGCCCGAGCCCCGCATCGTTTATAAATTTTATTTGTGTATTTAATCTCAGAAGTGAAGGTTTTCACTTTAAAATAATTAACTTTATGAATTGTTATAAATGGTTTCTTAAAATAGAACATCCTAGAATGATCATTATTAAATAAAACGAAACATTATGCAGTATATATTTTATTACTTACATATTATTCGTGACGATTACAATATAGCTAAACACTTTGAGCTTACAAGATTTCCTCAATTCCTATTTCGGCCATGCGAATCGCTCCCTTACAGTAAAATATACAAGTAACTGTTAACGAAACAGACACGCGTCTAAAATACACACACAAACATAAATACGAATATACAAATTGCACAAAACAATTTCCATGATTTTTATCACAACTCCTTAATACAATTTAATATACTTAATACTTGGTAAACAATAACCGCCTTATTCATAATAAAACTCTTATCGAAAGTACAAACCTATATTAGTTAAAACCTGCGATAACATATACGTCGCTATAGAACGGAATGTTGGCATTTCGTACAAAAAACATGATTTGTTTTCAAAATCAAAGCTTTGAGTACCTAGCGAGCCTAGTCTGTAGGTTGGTAATGATTACTATTAACAGCTATGAGCTGACTGACATCTGGCTGTATGCGCATTCATAACGCACATATAGTGCCAAAAGGAAAAAAAAAAAGACTGACATCGAAAAACAAACGTCAAATACGAGACAGCTGCTCGATTTCGGCCATGTTTTTTGCTATCGAAGGTAATGATAGCTAAAACAGCTATGACCTGACTGACATCTGGTTGAATGCGCATACATTGCGCACATATAGTGATGAAAAAAAACTGACTGACATCGAAAAACAAACGTCAAACACGAGACAGCTGATCGATGTCGGCCATGTTTTTTGCCATCGAGGACTTAAAAGCTTTATCGAATTGATAATAAGCGTTTTCTCTCTAATATTATGAATACAATTTTTTAATAATTAGAGTCTATTAGCGATTTTTAAAGCCTCCGATAAGTAATTATGAATAAGACCGTAAATCACTATTCCTAAACTTTCTTTTGGTACTTTTATAAAAATTACCAAAGTGAGCAACAATAATTGGATGCTTATAGTTATGACTTATTAACCCCCTGAATTTACCTTTTTCAATAACTAATACACGAAAAACGAAATGAGATAAGTCTGCCTTGGCAAATAAGAAAATTCAATAGTGTATTGCAAAGCTAAATGTAAGCAGCATTTAAAAATTGTACTTACATAAATACACTCATTTCGTTTCAAAAAAATAAACCCACATCGCAATACGAACTATTAAAACTTACTCTAGTTTTAATGATGACTATTCAGTCCGTATTCTTACAATCTATAAAAGTATGAAATTATTTATGAAATCTGTGGTACTCGAGTCAAATTATCTACTTGCCTAGCTATTACGAATGAATAGAATATTTAAATATAAAAGCGTATTAAATATTAA
This sequence comes from Leptidea sinapis, assembly GCF_905404315.1. Lineage (NCBI taxonomy): Eukaryota > Metazoa > Arthropoda > Insecta > Lepidoptera > Pieridae > Leptidea > Leptidea sinapis. The sequence continues at coordinate 13,293,122 of NC_066283.1, read as the reverse complement.
TGTTACTTCGTGGTGACATTGTAAAAAATTGAACAATATAAATAATGCGTACCTATTTTATGTAAATATAAATAACCTAATTAATTGACTAGCCTACAAGAACGTAAACAATTAAATATAACGTGTATATACATAACTTAGTAATTGATGTTTGTTTTTAAGTAAACTGATTACAATTTCAGTTTTTTACCGTTTCAACACACATATTTTGTTTAACTGGTACTTATAAAGCTTTATAGTAATTATTTTGAAAGAAAATACTATGCTACATATCGATGAAGATAATCGACAAACTCTAACAGCTCTTGGATCATGCTTGGTAAAATATTTGTAGAAGCCCATATACTTTTAACAATAAAGTAGCCGAATTAAATTACGCTTATTACTAACACAAAATTAAACACCATTAATAAATATGCAATCGGTCCCTGTCCTGACGCTCGAATCAGAAAATGCAGAGAAGCTTAAGGTGCGTACAGACTGTTAAAACGTAACATGAAATGTATCAATCTATAGTGTCACCAACTTATCTGTGAACTGATGGATGTCATAGTCGTTTCGTTTGTTAATACTCCGGGCATCACTTTAGCTTTCGGCATATTTAACGCTTAAAATTCAGAAGTATCGCAATAAAACACACGGAACACTCGAAAATGACACTGACAGTCGAATGAAATTTCAACATGGCGACCGTGGGTCCTATTTTTGCCACTTCACAGATAAGTTGGTATTACTATACTTTCATTGCATGTTCGCTGCAACCATGGACGCATAGAGCGCTCATACCGCGCATTCACTACGAATCTCCCGCGTACGTCTGTTTCCGCCATTAAGCCGCGAACGCGCCCCTTTGTGTTCATTCGATAAACCGACAAATCACGGGTCGCTGCGCGCACGGCTTTTAATGCTCGCAGCGTGCGCAAGACGTCCAAACTATGAGAAATTGTTACACAGTGTGTTACCTTACATGATGCATAGCAGCATTGCAGCAATATGTACTGCGAATTCCGTCATTGCATGATACATTTCATGTATCGTTTTACCAATCTGTACGCACCATTAGATCGCAGATATGGGGGTAGAGGGAGGTTAGTTTCTTTTTATAGTAGTATAATAAATGATGTTCGCTAGATTTTATACTTCGCCGGCGCCAAAAGGCGGAAAACTGAATTCATGCAGTTTGTTTGTAAGAAGTGTGCAATTTTTTTTTTGTTTTTAGTGCATTGTAACTGAAGGGCATATTACTGGACTATGAGACTTAGGCTGGGTTACATCAACTACACACACACACATATACTCAAGCCTTGTACCCGTCGGGGTAGGCAGAGACAACAGAATGCCACTTGCTTCAATCCTTACAAACCTCACGCGCTTTTTCAACATTCATTACTCTTTTCATACATGCTCGCCGGTTGCGGGTGCTTCGGACCTTTCCTTTACATCAACTAACTTAAGCATAAACAAGCATTTGACAATTTTAGATGACGTCATAACTTTAACTGTTGACCGTAACTGTAATCTTAAATAGTTAAATAGCGACCTGTCAAAAGTTTCAAATAAATATTCGATATTGACTTGATATTTTACTTTTTAACTTTAACTGTGCCAAGGAATACGATGACGGAATACATTCCGCAGTCTAAGTTAAATTCAGCGTTACTGTTTTCGTTAAATTTGACTTAAACCTTAACTATAGAAGCCATATGATGCACCCCAGCCTTAGCATCTTATCTCAAGTGACAAGCGCTATTACAATGAATTTTGAGCTTTTTAATCATTTTGATTAGCTGGGCGTTACCATCAGGTAAACGACTTGCTTGTCTCAATGTTGCTCATTAAAAAATGAACATTCACATTTAACATTAGATTTAACATCTACAGTTATAAGAAATAGTTGGGTTCGTGGGAAATCTACTAGAAACAGATTCTAAGAAGACATTGAAGCTATCGCAGCCCTCACAACGCACATGGCACAGTGTTAATGGGAGTGCTCTACTCTGTGCATGCCGTTATGTGACGATTTTGAAATATTAAATTATTAACATCTTAATTCGACATTAAATCAATAAAAAAGAGATTTTTTAAGCTTCATATTTTTAAATAATAGTTTCAGCGTATTTTTTTATTTATTTGTTTAGTCAAGTAAATATATTTACAAGGAATGTAAGTAGTTAATAAAATGTATTAATATGTCAGTCAGGCCAGTGCACATGTTTGTCTACACATTTCAGAAAAATATACAAAAAGAAAGAATATGAATTTTTCTGATTTAGTTTCTGGTTCCTCAGGATTATTACTTATTTTGATAGTTATCACATTCATAGATGTCTAAAATATATTAACTATTATTTTATTCTGTTATTTATCGCCTCAACCTGCGCCACGATAGGAATGAGAACTAATTAGTAATTTTGTTTTTACTGCCATCTAGTGGTAAAGTAGCACACTGCAATCACTTTTATTTTTTTATATTACTATATATAGGTACTATTTTTTACGTGCACTATTGGACTTTTCAAGCTTTCCTGTATACGACGAAATCTCTATAACCCTTTTACAGATCTAGAATATTATAGGTTTCTTATTATATTTATTCATTCAAACTATCATGTGGATATTAATAATAATAACATTCATTTTTAATTCAAAATAATAATATCATTCTGTCTTATATAATTATGGTCAAACCAGCTTTTTCATTAAAAGGAACTATATTTCGTATTTTTACTCTATAGCCTTCATTTTCTTTTCAGTCTTAAACTGATGCCAACTAAGCCACAGCTTTTTATTCACGTTTCAAATCTTTCAAAGAAACAACATATCCCGAAGCTAAAACCGCAGCACGATTTAGTTTGAAATAAACGTACAGTATACAGGGTCTCTTTTAATTTCATGAAGACCTTTCGGGGATTTCCAATCAATTAATTAAAATCATAACAGTTAAATGTAAAAGAAAAAAATGTTATTGCCTATTAATAATTTTATAATTTGTGATTCTTTTGAATATTGTTTATTAATTATATACTACTAGCTGACCCGACAGACTTTGTTCTGTAGATAATAAAAAAAAACTGTTTTATAGGAATTTGCCAATAATATTTCAAAACATCAAGAATTATTTCGTAAAAAATGCTCCCTGTTGTTATAACGAAATTGTTTCACAGCGGAACTGTCAAACCGTGCGTCACTAAATTCTCTCATAGAAAATATGTCCATACAAAACAAATATTGAAAATAAAAATAATTATGCGTCCCAAATCGAAATAAAAACTATCCTATCTCTCAAGTTGGACCAAACTGCACTCCATGAAGTAATCGCCATTTAAATCCGTTCATTAGTTTAGGAGTCCATCGCGGACAAACAACGTGTCACGTAATTTATATATATTAAGACTAGCTGACCCGTCAGACGTTGTTCTGTTCATAATAAAAAAAACTTGGAATTTCGTCAAATTCGTTCTAAGCCAACCTCTAAGTACTCGGTGAAAAGAATATTCCTACCAAATTTCAAGTCTTTAGCTCTAATGGTTGTTGAGATATCGTGATGAGTGACTATATACGTGGAAATCTCTTTATAATACTGATTTTTGTAAATGTATTATGACTGTAGTAGTCGTAGTTGAGCTTTGGAATTGTTAAAAAACGTTTGTGTGGTAAAGGCTACTATAACATAAATGACTTTCTTAATGATACCATAGATTGGGAATGGAGCGACCGCCCTCAGGCTATTAAATAATAAGTTTAATTGTACAATGTGACTTTGTTACTTTGTAAATGTTACTTTAATTGTAAAACATATTTTTGATGAAAAAAAAAATCCCGCTGAGTTTGTTGCGCCCATTCTTCTCAGGCCTGAGGCATTGATTTTGGAATGAGTGGTAGTTTTTTGACTTTCAATAAGTGATGTCACATCCTATTTTGAATAAAAATATTTGAATTTTGAATTTGAATTTGAAAAATATCTAGCGTAAGGAAAAAATTTATGAGTGGGTGTTCAATAGAAGTTTGGTTATAAAATAACGGAACCAAATTAAACTAAATCAACTTTAACACTAGTGCTATATTTATTTAGGTTCATAACGTGGTAGGCACTGCCTTATTGCCTATATGATATGCACGCCCACGCATGGTGGTCTCGCACTCTCGGGAGGCCTATACCCAAAATGTTTCATGACATTACCAATATATCTGTGAAAGGATTTCAGTAAATTAGAATCGGGCCTGTATAAATAGAAGTATGTGCTGATATTTTGATTTCAATTGAAATCATATATTTAATATACGAATACACATGACATAACATAAATTATAAGCCGCATGTTTATCAGTATATTAGTATTATTGACCGATTTTGTAATACTCAGTCCTACAAAACCATGCAAGTTTGAAACACTGGCATAGTTCCACATACAGTGAAACGTCTTTAGGTGAATGCTTAATACGTCGTAAACCTGTACTATTCGAAAGAATTTTGTGTGCCTTTGCCCTAATAAGCTCCTGCGAAACTTAAAATCTCGGAAGTAAACAGCCAATTCTAACAGTCTAATTCAAGCCAAAATTTAACACGTAATATCCCTATACAACTGACAGAAGGTGGACAATAGAGACCACCAAATGGAAAGGACCACCAGGTAAAAGATCCACTGGTAGACCAAAGCAGCTATCGGCAGATGACATCGTGCTGATGGAAAAACTGGATGGATCAGGGCAAGGATAGGGAAAAATGGAAAAAAACCAGCGGGGAGGCCTATACCCAAAATGGGGTCCATAACTAAAATTTTATACGAATAAATAATTAAATTGGTCACTTTAAATAAAACTAACACTAGATTTTAAGAACTTTAAATTACTAACATTTGATTGTATAATATGGGTTATGGAATAAATAGCTTATTATTATTATTTCCCTATACAACTCGGGATCTCTAATTATTTATCTCTAAGTCAGAGTTAATTGAAATAACTCCTTGTCGCATCAATGCTGATATGGCGTGCAGACAGATGCTCAATGACGTCACGGGCTATCGATAATCTCCACGAGAGCATCAATAAAGGCATTCACTGGGCAAATTTGAGCGTCCAGATGATATGACGCTGATGACTTGGGCATTGGGACGAGTTGCATCTTCACTCTCGCTCCCTATCAAATCCAGGCTACTTCAGTTGGCAAACAAAGACAAACGTCACAAATATATATCAGTGAGTCCTATATCTTTGTGCCGTTTGGTGTCTAGACACTTGGCCCCTTATGCGCTGAAAAAAAAAATTTACGCGCCTCAATAGGGCTACTGGAAACCCAAGCGCTGGCAGCTACTACGCCCAACGAATCAGCCTAGCTATCCAATACCGAAGTGTTGATAGTATGCTTGGAACACTTCCACGTTATGATACTTAAGTTAACATATTAAGCATTGTAATAACGTTTAGTTACGTTAAATAAACTTAAACCTCTAAAAGTCGAATATTTTTTTACAAAACCTGCCAAAGTAGCTCTTCATAAGCCGAAATCTTTATAACATGAGTTATTTCGTCACCTAAAGTAACACAAAAGAATGATTTATAAAAACGGAAGAAAATTGAATCATGAAATATTAAAATACCTGTTCATAAATCCTTTATAAAAACAAACTAAGCTAAACTCTAGCATTCATCAGGTACAAACTAAACCACGTAAAATAAAAATATGCACAACTTTATAAAATATTTGTGCTAGGAAAAAGCTAAATGAATTAAGACATTAAGATTTACGATGGCTTAGTTGTATCATAAGCATAATGAAACGGCGCGGCGGGTGTTTCATTCTTGGTACAATATCAATAAAACGTTACTTGTAAAATATAAACTCAGACAATAGGCGCCTATTTCTGCCGTGAAGCAGTCATGTGTAAACATTACTGTGTTTCGGTGTGAAGGGCGCCGTATCTAGTGAAATTACTGGGCAAATGAGACTTAACATCTTATGTCTCAAGGTGACGAGCACAGTTGTACTGCCGCTCAGAATTTTTGGGCTTTTCAAGAATCCTGAGCGGCAGCCTCAGCGTATCTTCATAAAAAAAATATAGTCTACCCCATATTGAGTTAATGCAGTTCTAGTATAAATGTAGATTTATTTGATGAGCTCTTTTTCCCTATGTCGTATTTAATTTATTTCTCACGGTTTTAATTAATTAAAATTTTGAAATAATAATATTTTTTTTCATTTATATTGTTCATTGTAGATGTTTTATGTAGATTTGTAATCCTTCAATTTTTCTCTTGTCACTTTAAATTTTTTTTTATTTCAGAATATTTTAATATTAATTTGCTAAAACGTAAGTAATGCTCTGTTTTTTTTACGGAATAGGAGGGCAAACAAGCGTACGGGTCACTTAGTGTTAAGTGATCACCGCCGCCCAAATTCTCTTGCAACACCAGAGGAATCACAAGAGCGCTGCCGGCCTTTAAGGAAGGTGTACGCGCTTTTTTGGAAGGTACCCATGTCGTATCGTCCCGGAAACACCGCACAAGGAAGCTCATTTCACTGCTTTGTAGAACGAGGAAGAAAGGTCCTATGTCCGTTTTGTTACTTGATCTCGATTTGCACCTACAATAAGGGTGTCACCCAAATAGATATATCTGTGTTAGTAATTAAGGAATTGTATTGGTGCTCACCCTGTTGGAGCAATAAATAAATAAAAATAAAAAGCTCGAAAACCCATAGGTAGGTACTAGTTACATTCCAGCGCTTTGGAAATCAACAAATTCTACTTCATTCTCAACATGAACATTAATGTATTTAGTACTTAAGGGTTTTTAAAAATAATGAGTAAGTTTGGAATTGAAGATTATCTCATGTCCTATTCCAGTTCCGATTCCCGTTTTCCCTTCTTTCCCAACATATTATATGAATCTTATTTCGAGGAAGCTTTCAATGGCAAACTAAACCTATTATTGGTATTTATACCTCATCGACGTGAATTTCAGTTTTCCACAAATCCTGCGGAAGCCATGGATTTTTCCCGGATAAAATGTAGCCTATGTCCTTTCTCAAGCTCTAGTCTATCGCTGTCCCAAATTTCATCAAAATGGATTCAGTAGCTCCAGCGTAAAAGTGTTACAAAAAAACTTACAGTCACATTTATATTATTAGTATTAAAGTAAGGATGTTATTTCAAATGTATATTTTCAGTGAAATGCAAATGTTAAATTCATCAAAATTTTGTTCAAAGAAGGATTTTAAATCACTTATTGAAGATCAAAATCGAAACCAATAGAAAATATATGCCTCAGACATGAGAATAACGGGCGTAAGAAACACAGCGGGCTTCTTTTTTAAATAGAATCTCATTCCAACACAATTTACTATTAAATAGCCTGAGGGCGGTCGCGCGATTTACAATCTGTGGTATTATTAAAGAAGTCATTTACGGCCGTACCCAATATACTATCTACAGATAGAGATAACCTTACTACCTTCTACTGTCAGTAGTTAGCTGTCAATTATCTGAAGCTGTTGGGACAGCAACATATTGGGATATAAGTCATTCTTATCGCCTTATATTGGGACGCGTGAATTACAATTTCTATACAAACTTCTATCGCTGGTAAGCTATACGTCGTCCTATTGATAGACAGCGTGTACGGATAAGGTGAGTTAGCGTCGATATGTTAATTGAGACAGAAAAGTCAACGATAGTTACGATTTTTATCTCAAGTAAGAGATAGACTTAATATTGGGAACGGCCGTTATCTTATAGTAACTGTTACTGCACAAACGTTTTTAACAATTCTTATGAATTTCGTAACAACACATTTGTTTTGTATATTTTCTGGGATCATGTTGTAAAAATACATCGCCCAACAAAGGACTTACTAACTCGGCTTAATGGAGTAATGGGCATAAGTAATAATCATGGAGGGTATGTAATTATTCCTAATGAATAAAATACTCCTGCGTAGTTGTATGTTGGATTCATATTTCGAGCTGGCATTGGAAATTTTGACTTATTGGCCGGTGGTGAAAATGGGCTGCTAGAATTAACCTGAACAATCCCCGTGATATATGAAGTAGAAGATGCAGAGACACGCATAGCCAAAGAAGCAAGCTGATCTGAAACATTCTTCGTTGTATTTCTTTTTTAATGAAAATAAGGAATGAGTAGGACGTTCAGCTGATTGTAATTAATACGCCCTGCCCATTAAAATGCAGTTCCGCTCAGGATTCTTGAAAAACCCCAAAAATTCTCAGCGCCACTACAATTGCGCTCGTCACCTTGAGACATAAGATGTTAAGTCTCATTTGCCCAGAAATATCACTAACTACGGCGCCCTTCAGACCGAAACAAAGCAAAGTTTACACTTTACTTTTTCACGGCAGAAATAGGCGCCGTTGTGGTACCCATAATCTAGCTGGCATAAGAGGAGCCTCCCACTGTTAAACTGGTATGTGTTCAAATTGGAGAAGCTGATGCTGGGGATCCTCTGCTCAGAGGTGAGAACAGTACACCATATAAGCCCGTATTTGCACACTATTTCCGGCGGTGGCTTGAAATAGATTGGTGTAGGTACCTCATAGAAATTATAAATTCAATTTATAAAAGTATTGTTTGTACTTCGTTTTTCGATAATCACACAATGTTGTTCGTTTAGTATTAAATCATAAAATAACTTCCTCATTATGATCACTCGCTCAGTGCCATCCAAATATAATTGCGAAGCGGACATGTTTCTCTGTATATGTAGTAAATAATAAGTTAAGAGGCAATGGAATCAAGCGGGGAAAGCTTACGAACAGTCTGGTTTCTTTTCAACGAGGTATTGTGCACAATGACATGTTGTATTCTTTAACTATGCAAACCCGTTGCCGGTAGACTATGGGTATTGTGCCTTTTGTTAAGGAAATGCCTCTGAAGCAGGTAATTATGTTTTCTCGTATTTTATAGTCAAAAGAAAAGCTAAGTTAGTAGTTTTTAAGTACCTAATATAAGAATGTTAGTTACAATACAAGGGATGTAAAATTTTAAGGAAGGCGACCTTGGATTGACATATAAATTTACATATGTTTGGAGTTGAACTAAATAATAAATTAATGAAAGCAATTTGGAGGAAGCGTTGCTTAGGTTTTAGTTTTAATTAAGTTATTAATATTGAATTAATAATTGGTACCTATTCTTAGATTAGTATCAACATTGATACTAATCTGGGAATAGATACCAATCCATCTAGCCACAACAGTCAAAATATGTTCAATTTATGAATATAACGATTTATTTATAACGAAAACTAATGTCAAACAGTTGTTACCTTCTAAGCCATAAATTATGGCGCGTTAGGCGATGCGTGAAAATTTATACTTGAACGAACAAATATTAAAATAATACTTACTTTTAGTAAGAGATTATCGATAAGTGCCGCGTTACTGTTTCTAGTACAACGAATATTTTTATTAGAAACTAAAAAGTTTGTTTTTTCAAAGACCTAATATCCAGGCAAACACTGTATTAGAATATTGTTCAATGCTTATCTGGCTGAACTTCTTAGAGTAAATTGGTGTAGTCAAGGCGTTGAGGAGTTACTGGGATCCGGTGGGACTAAGACGTTAGAAATACGACAATGAATATTGTGAAGATGTTGATGTGTCATGCAGATCTCAAACAAACAATAATATGATATTAATACAGTGACTTTTTCGTAAATCTGCCATGCAATCATATTTATTACACACGGGCAAAATGTTACCAAACTAGTGACATTCTCTTTGGACACCCAAACTTTAACTCTTATCAAAATGTTTCGAATACAGCGTGGTGTAACAATCACGATAATAAATAAAGACACGACTAGAGCTACTTAACCTTACATAAAAAAAATGTTTAATAAATAAATTTTCTGAATATCATTTCGGAGCAACCTCTAAGTAATCTAGTAGCCGCGCGCTAGCGTATCTACCTACTTTGTCACGTCCTGCACGAGATTAAAATTTTGCCTCCTAAATAAGTAATATCTGGACGACCGAGCCTTGCCCGGATTTTTAAGAATGCACAAAACTTGAACAAAAAAAAAACCTAATAGGACATCTGGATTGGAACCGGGGTCTTTTGCTTTCCGGATCACCCAATGATCCCATCTGGGCTATTACAGTCTTGTATATAGTGGCGAAATTTACCTTTGTATTCTAAATGTTATTGTAGCTGTTTCTCATTAAAACACGGATAAAACTACGTTTTTAAAATGACTACTAAAGAAACTGAAACTACCTGTATACTAAATTGCATAAAAATCGTTGTAGCCGTTTCCGAGATTCAGATTATATATATATACAAGAATTGCTCGTTTAAAGATATAAGATATAATTGGTTCGTTTGAAAATTTGCACATTTTCATTATTTACTTTAATTTTTAGATTTTTTTACGTATAAGTTAGATAGCGCCACCCGTATCTTGATTTAATATCGCCATTGTTGTAGCCCCAAGTTGTATATTTAGGAGGACTATTGATGCGAGCTGTTCACTTTGGCCAGTACTCTCACTGTATTGCTGTCGAAATGATAAGAGCTGAATTGCAGTATGCTCCTCCTTGGGAGCTGTGTGCGACGTATTTCGCGCAATATCAAATATCTGCAGCTGTCTGTCTGTTGGTCGCATACACGACGATTCTGTAGCGACTCACGTCGGTGAAAGATTTGTTTTTATGAAAATTCGCGTCGAGACGAGCAGCACGTTCAGCTGATGGTAATTGATACGCCCTGCTCATTACCATGCAACCGCTCAGGATTCTTGAAAAGCCAAAAAAATATGAGCGGCACTACAATTGCGCTCGTCACCTTGAGACCATTCTCACCACCTCATTTTCCCAGTGATTCCACTCACTTCACACTTACCGACCGAAATACAATAATGCTTACACATTACTGCTTCACGGCAGAGTACCCGGCTAGATTGTGGCCGGTACCCATAATCTAGACGGCATCCTGTGCAAAGGAGTCTCCCACTGGTAAATCGACCCGAAGATATCTGTGCGTAGTTAACATATCTATATGATAAAGCTGACCTGACTGACGTTGTTCTATACATAATAAATAAAATGTTGCTTTTTTAAGAATTTGTCAATAATATTTCATAACATCAAGAATTATTTCGTAAAATATGCTCCCTGTTGTTACAAGGAAATTGTTTCACAGCAGAACTGTCAAACCGTGCGTCATTAAATTCTCTCACAGAAATAAAATTAATAATGGGTCCCAAATCGAAATAAAAGCTATCCTATCTTCCAATTTTTACTGCACTCCATGAAGTAATCCCCATTAAATCCGTTCATTAGTTTAGGAGTTCACTGGAAACAAACATCAGGACACTGGATTTATATCTACTAAGATATCAATATATCGTAATAACATATGCATTGGTGACATTCATACAAAATCAGTAAAAAGTACCAACTAGGTAAAACAGGTTTTAAGCAAATTCACTTGACACTTGACCGGACCTTATAAAATTGTCTCAAATGACATTTAATGGATAGAGTGACAATATAGGTACTACTGTGATAATGACATGACACATTTACATATTAATAATTAAATATAAGAATTGACAATGAATTAGAAAACTGGTCCTATAACTTTCCTCTCTCAATGTATGCTCATACAAAAATAAACAAATCAATTAAAATTACATATAAAATAAATTGTACAAAATAAAAAAAACCTAAAGGGTCCAAAACTATCGTAAAATATTACGTCCCTTTCAAAGTCTAGGTGAAGGCACGGTTATGATGTGTTTAGCACTTATGTTACGGGACTATCTATTATAATAGAGAGACAGGGCTTTCTAAAGGGATCAAAATGCTCTAAACTAGATGTTAAGAGAAAGCGTCTCAAGGCACATACTTTTAGAAACAACAATAATGTGGCCCGCCATCGCCACTGAACTTGCACCACACCACAATTACAATATTAGAGCAATCACTAAAAGCGGGACTGTACGACATTACACACCAATAAATTAATTCCGACAATAATTATCACATCAAAATATGACTTTATATAAATATTCCAAACACACACACAACATATACGAAGCTCATTAAGTACTTAACGAATGTCTACCACTCACGCGCGGTTCACGACACCAGATCGTTTCTGGCGAGCCGTTCAGCTGCCTTCACAGTCTTCATCGGAAACGAACGGAATGTCACCGTTGGTCTTTTCGTGAACGCGACACGAGTGTTGCATTAGGTCTGGTCAGAAATGTGGTTGCAGATGTCGCTGGTCACATCGGAGTGGGAGGCAGGCGCCCGCGCCGGTACAGAGATGCTTGGCCGCGTGGATGAAGGCTGGCGCCCGGGGCGGCGGGGCAGGGGGCGGCAGCACTGGAGACAGCGAGCCCGCGCCCGAGGGGCTCTCCCTGGGGGGCGCGGAGGGCGGGCGCTACACGTGGGTGCAGGCGCCCGCCGACACGGGTCAGCCGGCCGCCAGCACGTCCTCGGGCTCCGGAGACCAGCAGTTGTCTGACAGCCAGCACCCGACTACCACGGTCACCACGCCGATCAGCAACGCTAGCACGATGTACACCTCCGCGTTGCCTGGCGCAAGGACACAGTACAATCATTATAGATAGCATCGACTCCATTGATTTATAGCTCCTACAGTCCACACTATTACCGTCTCTATTCACACCCGTCACAGTACATGGCACAAAGCTGATAATATTCATGAGGCATAGTAAATAAACAAAACACAATAATGTTAAAATTTAAATATGTATTGTACTACGAATTCTTAAAAGGCCGACAACAATCCTGTGATTCTTCTGGTGCTGCCGGCTGACCCGTACGCTCATTAGGCCTCCAAATACACGAATCACATCAACGTAGATATTAAAACAAATGAGGCTACAACGGTTTTCAAAATTTTACCCAATAAGCTACCTAAAAGTTAAACATAAAAAGATGAATTATACGTTAAAAGTTAATATGGGAACTTCAATGTCAATTTGGAAGGAAGAAAAACAGCTTTGCTAGTTCTAGATCGAATTAAAATAGGCTTCAGATGTCATTAGTCTTAATACAATAATAAGGTAGCTAATTTAAATTTTCTCGGCACAAAACATGCATTTAAATGCAGCTGCCGTAAAGAATAAGTTGCCAATTCGTTTGTAATGTAGAATAGCTGTGCCGTTAATATTGTTTTAATTATTCTAGATTTTTCGAGTATCAAAGAGTAATTAACAAACTTTACCAAGCTGCTTTCGAATGCCCAGTGGCTGTCGGCTGCGCCACAATGAATTGATGAGCGTGGGGTCTCCCCTGGTCCTCCAGTCTCGATACCCACGTCCTCTGGAATACTGACTGAATCTGCATAAAAATACAACCATCGAAACAAGAGTCACAAAAACATTTAAATATATTTTCGCTTTCCTCAAACTACGTGTCGTTTATAGGTGTTCTTAAGAAGTATCATCTGCATGGTAAGTGACAAGGGGAACAAATAGTATTACCCCATAATGCGATAACAAATTACCGAAATCCCACAATCCTGGAGCAAAGCCAAAATCTTTAACGCCCAAGCTAGCAGACTGTAAGAGTCGCTCGAAATAAATACAAATGAATACAGTAGCTGAAAAGCGAAATTGAATTGTTAGCATTCCATTGATAGGACATCCAAAGAGCAATACGTGCAGGAATACATATCTGCGTAGTTCTAATATTACCAGTGACTCATGCGAATGCAAACAAGCTACAGTGAGCATATAAAAATATCTAATCTAAACTCTCAACACTCAACGATGAATTTTTGATTCATCGAACAGAACATAAAAAAATTCCGAATGAATGTAATATTGAAAGTGTTATTTATGAATTAAAAACAATTCAATTTCGCGAATTCGTTTCGACAGAAGCGAGTTTGTTCCAACCAGCGGCGAAACTTACACTTGATTTGAATTTTAAAATAACTCCGATCAATTTTACTTCCATTAAAAACAAAATATAATAAAATTTTTATTTATAAATTACTATTAAATACAGTGATTTTGAATTTTGATAGTTTTTTAGTACAATACTCAAATTGCCACACATTGTTAACTACAGTTCCTCGTGCAAAATTTGGTTTCCTCATGCATTTTTCTACCTACCTACAGACAGCATCATCAGTTACATTCGATGATTTAGTTTCAACAAACATTGTTATAACTGTCAATATTACTATACATTTATTTCTAAGAAAAATACTTACATTATCTCGTCGAAGCCGTATGTTGCAGTTGACAACATTAAATACACAACATGACTGACACATACTTAACAACAACAATAATATTATATCATTTATAATAGGTATACTACAGTTAGGATCATATTAATATCATTAGAGTGTTGCGGTTAGTTTAAAGATGTTTATGGTGTTAATGGTTAATTATTAAATTATTTAGAACTATTGAATTTAAAATAGATTTTGGGTTAGTGGGGGTATTAACATTTTAGGTTAGCAAACACATGAAATATAAGTGTAAACAAGAAAGTTATAGCCGATATATTATTGTAAATGCCGAGGCCACCCGTAGTTGTGAAGTAAAGCGTATTCTTTATTTGCCAGATATTTTAGAATTCACTCTATAAATCGTACAATTTGGAAATATGATTAGTTATAATTCCGCAATAGAAAAAAAGAAGAATATAAAATAAACAGTCATCAGATTTTAAAAAATTACATAAACTATATTTTTTTTAAAGATTATTACACACTTTATATTTTCAAGATGTATCTATATATTTTAATAATAGAAAGAAAATGCGTAAAGAGCCGGCACGTTTCCCCAGCCAGAATATTTCATCCTGCTTTCCCTGGAAACTCGGTACCCCCTTAAGGGCAACTCTCGTGTTTTTTAAATGTATTGTTCCATTCAATGAAGTTCTATATGACTTTATAGAACGTCATTGGTTCCATTACAAGAAATATTATTTTTTGCAATCACGTTTCCTGCACGGAAAAACATAAAATTTTTCGTTTAAATAAAAAATTAAAACGAAAGTCACAATAATTATAAAGTCATTTTGACTACGTAATAATGGGACAACAAAAGATGTCACTCATACGAAGGATTCATTTATCGTAGTCAAATTAATTTCATCTGAATTCCTGTAAACCTGATACCAACAGCGTTCACATTTGATTTGGTATTCATGCTCCAGCGTTTGTTTCGCTTTAATTGGATACTTTGAATGGACTCTACACAATTCTGGATACACCTGCATTCATCGCACTATGAGGACGGCTACAAATCTATATTTGACGAGGTTACTAACAGCTGCAGAGGCTTATACAACACAGTATTCCGGAAAATTTTGATGTTCAGTAAAAAACTAGAAAAATGTTTGAATTTGGTGCTATAAACAGCCTGTTAATATATATATATAGATTCAGGATAGGGTGTTTCATAGTCAATTAGTCAGAGATGATCTAAACTATAGTCCCATAAAGGATCTAGGTCGACTTACGAGGTAACCCTGTATATAATACTTGTGTTAAAGTAATAATTGTAAAATATTTTTTTCATTTATATAATTCGTTATTACTTTATAGTGGACAAAAACGTCATAAAATTATTTTTCATACATGTCTGATTGCCTGTAAGTAGAAACGCAATTATCATTGTTTTTAAGGATGTTGTAGTTACAGTGGAATGCATGTATGTAGTATGTTGTAGTTTCTGTAGGTAATCTTAAATAAATATAAGGTAGCGTGTGGCAGAAAGAAGGAGTTATTTATTTCTTTTAATTATAACCAAGTTTTTAATCAATTTCATTTTGTGTTAACTATCTAATATGTAATCCTCTAATCGTTTGGTAAAATTACACAACAGAGCACCACAAGAGTCCCCATTTAAGCGCCAATTTACACTTGATATGATTTCAAGAACTTTTCACTCCAACATGTCATTTTAACCATTACTTTAAAAAACGTCAACGCCAGTGGATAGAGTCAATATCCAGTGTAGAAGTGCTCCATCTGTATAGATGTCATATGTATAGGTATATTACCTAGATATTAATAAGCTTGTCGAACCAGGCAATATTGAATGCCTGGCTTTAGTATATATTTATAGGTATTCAGCAATTATGCTTATGCCCTTATACTTATGTGTAATAGAATGTCAGTGGTATTCAGGCATACATTCATATTTTAATTGTATGATCAGAGGAGTAGAAAGGTGTGTAGAAATTCAATTTTAGTTCATTTTTAATATGTGTCATAATATTTCTGTAGCCTTTAAAGAAATTCATAGAATACTGGACCATTAATGTGACATCATCACGTAGAATACGGATCTTAATATTTAAACAATAAAATCTGTATTTTTGTAAGATGATATATATAACAAGAATATGATAACAATATTTCCAAATAAACTATTGTGAATCGTCTGTGTCATAAATATTATGTAGTCTAAGGTGTTTTAGTATTTAACAGCAAATTGTTGCTAGACAGCAGTGGCAACGAAGATTCTATATTATGGCAATATACGTAGGGACCTCCTCATAAAATATAGCATGGACTTATATTGATAACTCAGTGATATTCACCACTTCACTGGTGAAAAAGTTTTTGAAATCGATGAAGTACTTTTTGTGTTTATTCATTCAAGCAAATAAAAAAAAATATCTCTTTATGAGTACTAGGTACAGGTATAACGGATTATAAGAGGTTTGAGGTATAAAAGTCGTGTAATTATATTAAAAAAGCTCGTATTCACGTCCAGTGCATCTTGCCAGTGCTTACGTATGGGGCTGAGACTTGGGTTTTACTAAGGAGATCCTTCACAAACTTCAGGTGGCTCAGAGGGCAATTGAGAGAAAACTGGTAGGAGTAACACTGAGAGACCGTAAAAGAAACGAATGGATCAGAGAGCAGAGCAAAGTGAGCGATGTAACCAAACGTGTTGCGAAATTGAAATGGGATTGGGCTGGCCATGTCGCCTGCAAGCATGGCTCATGGTGCAAGGCAGTGATAGAATGGAGACCGTGGGGTGAGAAACGCCCGAGAGGAAGACCGCAGATGCGTTGGTACGACGATATCAAAAGACTGGCGGGAACAAAGTGGTTGGAAACTGCTCAAGACCGGAAAAGATGGCATAAGCTGAAGGAGGCTAAAACGGCTAAAGAAGAAGAAGAAAATGTTCAAATGAAAATGTAAATGTAAAATTTTTTCAAACAAAATTACATTCCACCTGAACACCGAACTATAAAATGAGTTACTGTTTTATTTCAAACTGTAGTTGACCCCTATAAAGTTGCGCTGGAACGCCTTTGTGGATATTCTCAATATTCTACAAAGTGATAGACAAGTGACCTTTATGCATTCACAATATACATAGCGGCTTTTATAGGTGACACCGACTTTATTGTGGCTTTAAGATGGTTGCTACGCAGTGTAAATATTGCAGCAAACAATGTTTAACTTTATTTTTCATGTGTTTACGCGCTCTTTTTAGTGTATTCATGAGTATTTGAAATAAAACAATCATATTGTTAGTTGGGAGACATTTTATTATAGCGATAGTTATAATTCGTCACTTTGAATCTATAAATATATTTTGACTTGATCAGACCACAAATTAGTAAAAAAATAAGGACTCCGTGTCACCTTACATAACAGTGTAGCACCAAAACAAGCCGATTAACGTGTAAATACATTGCCCCACGCACACACTTACACTACTACAGGCCGATAGGCGGCCATTATTTGAATTGTCATCGTCTGTGACAGAGCAGTTTGCGTCTTAATAAAATATTTTTAAAATGCCGTCGTGCGTTGTGAAAAAGTGTAAAAACGATACTATATAAGTATTTGTGGCCATATATGATTATTTAAGGGAGAAAAAATTGTGTAACTAGTATCCCCCGTAACCGCACACACACTAGCACATAACGGTGCTTCACTTGCTAATATCACGGCGCGGAGTCCTTCTTTTTTTACTCGTCCGTGGATCTGACTAAATGATTCGTCATTATTATATAATTTTGGGTAAATATTTCTTATTAGACGTAAAGGAACCAAAGAAAATGTTACTACTTAGCGAATATAATTGACGTTATCAAGGTAAAACGCATGAAATTTCATGAACTTACTTCGGATCACATGTTGGATTTGTGAAGGGTAAGGGAACAGATCCTCATTGTTCAGATCATAGAGTTGGCTCAGGAGTTCAACAAACTAACATACATTTTCTTTGTTGATTTCTCTAAAGCATTCGACCCTGTGACACGGCAAATTTTGTGGAAAACTTTAATAGAGATTGGCACGCCAAAAGGATCTTGTGGACGTTCTAAGGCCTACTTACGAAGAAGGTAAAGCCTCAGTCTGGACGGATGATATTTTGTCTAGCAATATCCATCCCAGTGCTGGTGTCCGCCAAGGACGCATTGCATCACCGCTTCTATTAAACGTGATGGCTACAAAATTGCAAAAATGTGCTACGCGGAGCATACAAGTCTTTTTGCAAATAGCGCACACCATATGGAAGAACTACTTCAAAGGATAGTAAGTAACCTTTTAGTTCAGGTTAAAGGCTAACTGTAGCGAAACCAAGATAATGTTGATGATGATAATTCACCAACAGTCACCCCGATTAAGAACTGCAAAAGTAGTCCAAGAACATAAACCCGAACAATTGTCGGTATATTGATGAAAAAAAGAGGCGTTAGTTATTACAAGAACTGCAGGGGAGAAAATGAGCAAGAGAAGAAACGCGACAAGTATATCAGGGCTGTTCCAAGTAAAGTCAGTCCGTAAGTCTATCCTCTGGAAGACAGGCATTACGCGACGATAAATTCAAAGGGGCCAATGATAAGAGAATATGTTTATAAGGTTTGATGCTAGATGAAGCAGGGGCAAATATATCAGAGTTGTTACAAATGAAATCCGCAAGTCTACCTCTCTGGAAGACAACTGCTGTATGTATGTAGATAATTAAATGTACCCATTTAATACCGGAGAAAATCTTTATTTTGCCAATATTGACATTGCAAATGTTAACTTTATGAAGTAATTCAAGTCTACATCAAGAACAACAAGGTTTGCGTAACTTTCATTTTAGAGTTGTTATTCTACAATTGTTTTATTTCAAATATATTATGTTAATAAGATGAGATGACGTCAGTAATATATTACATATTGAAAGATTCAACAATATTTTGCATTTTTATTTTATAAAACCTTTCAAATACCTGCGAACAAAATACATGATAAATCTTTAAGTACTGTGTACCCTGCTTCCTCCTGTGATTCCTCTGGTATTGCAGGAGAATGTGAGCGGCGGTGATCACATAACACCAGGTGACCCGAATGCTCGTTTATCCTGCTCTTCCATAAAAAATACAGCAATAGATATTTTTTACAAAACGTGGCATCGTTTACATGCCAACTTCTCAATGGAAATCGAACCCGTAAAGACATGTCAGAACTATGGGAGTTTGACTCAGAATTTAATGTATAAATTTTCTCTAATATCATTTCGGAACAACCAGTAATAAATCTAGTAGCCGAATCTACTTATGCAACAATGTAAGGATGATTGTTAGAAAATTTTAGTGAATTACTTAAATTTTTAGATTTTTTTTAATTATTTAGCTTAAGTAACTCTTCCCGCGTGTTTATTTAGTCGCCAGTGCAGTTCAACGCTGTATTAAAAATATTTTTCAAAGCGGTTAGTATTGTTAATTATAAAAACCAACAGGGCTGTCAACCGAAGATCACAAATTACTTTGAGGCGTGGATTACACATACCAACCTTAATTTGTGGAACTAACCAATGTTTGAAGTAAAATAAAACTCATTCGCTAAGTACGTACTATCCACCAACCATCTGATTTGCGAATGACATACAAAACAAATCACGACAGACGATATTGTTCGCAGATGCTTAGTAGTTATAATTAATGTTTTCTAAAATATACTTGTTGAAGGCTTTATAATTCGCATATCTAATGCAAAGGCTTATTGAACTAAATATATCAAAAATTCAAACGCAGACAGATACAAATAATATTTATGCGAATGTAGTTGTCTGTTACGCTTTCACGCCCCTGCTACTAATCATGAAATTTTAAAGAAAAGTATAAATTATAGAGTGGGATGAGAATTTGTTTAGCAAGGCGAATAAAAAAAAGATGGTGGATTGTTAGTTTG
Source organism: Leptidea sinapis (assembly GCF_905404315.1). Lineage (NCBI taxonomy): Eukaryota > Metazoa > Arthropoda > Insecta > Lepidoptera > Pieridae > Leptidea > Leptidea sinapis. The sequence continues at coordinate 13,272,957 of NC_066283.1, read as the reverse complement.
CAATCATTCCCTGAATATGGACAAGGCTTATGCGTCTTAATACATGTATTACATACGACCAAAATACATTTTTAGAGATTTTTTTTTGAAGAGGATGAGACATTCCATCTTCTGTCTCATGGTGACAAGGTACAGTGAGCTCATAACGTAGTATGCTATGCCTTATGATCATGTTATGAAGCATCATCATTATCATGGTTGCGTTATGAAATTAAGAAAAACACACAATGGTAGCTTTGCATTAAATATGCGATATATAGAAGCTTATTGGTATTCAATATATAATATATTACTGTGAAGGAGTCAGGGAGTGCCGGAGTAAATGTGGTTGGTGTTAGTAACGCACCTGCGAACTCCGCCCACGCCTGCTGGAGGCGCCGTCGAGTGCGAGACCCCGGGCAGCTGCGCTCCTCCCTGGACGCTGCCCTGCGGCGCGCACACACACCAACCTGGAGACACGTCGCCAACACACCAAAAATCATTACATCTTTGAATCCACTTGTCTCTACCCAAACCTTGGCGTTGCGTAGAGACGCCGCTACATTATGTGTCTTCTACCGCATTTATCACGAGGAGTTTTCCGAAGAGCTGTTTCACCTGGTTCCTGCCGCCGAATTTCCCCTTCGCACGACACGCCACAAATTAGGATATCCCCACCATCTGGATGTGTGGTGGTAGTACAAAGCTGTGGAATGAACTTCCTTGTGCAGTGTTTCCAGGACGATACGACATGGGTACCTTCAGAAAAAATGCGTACACCTTCCTTAAAGGCCGGCAACGCTCCTGTGAATCCTCTGGTGTAGCAAGAGAATTTGGGCGGCGAAAAAAGATCTCCTAACGCCCCCAGCAAAATAGTCCCCACTTATTTTGATTGATTGATTTTTATATAATTTACCCCAAAAACGAACAACTGTTCAACGTTAATTGTTCTTGATGATAAATACTTTTTGGACAAGGAAGAAGAAATTGATAGCCAACGACTTTAATATCGTCGTATCGAATAAAACTAGTCTAAGAAAAAAGAGATTTACTCGATTGTATGAAACGCGCAGTCATTGATAGATTGACAGATGACGGCTATAATATTGTAACAAAGGAGATCTACTACGTTTTAAGCAACTGTTTACTTTCAAACTTAGCCGAATTATCCATCGCAATACTGTAATTACTACTATTTCAAACTAATCTCAAATCACTACACGTTTCACACTAAACTAAATTTCAATTTTTACTCAGGTAGTCTCGCCTCTTATTATGTAGTATTTACATCCTCTTTGGTACATATCCACAAATGCATGTGGTATAATCAATAACATTCTTATATTGGGTATAATATTTTCTCCTTTGCTATTCGATTTTAATTTAGTTCAGTGCGATGACTTTTCGAATGGGAGAATATAAAACGGAATTTGTAACTATTTTATTTAGCTTGTGTTGTACACTCAGTCTGAGTTCGCAATACAATCACATTTCTTTTATGGGTCACCGCATCTCAATACCGGATTCAGAATGCTACCAGAAAACACAACAGAACCAGGTAGGACTTACACTCAAAAGAAAAGCATCCTACCATCTAGATGCTTTCAAAACATTGTCACTTCACTGAATATAAATATCGTCTAAATTTAATCTGGTGATTCAAGAAGAACTCCTCTTGCGTCTTTGCTGTGCTTTAAATTTCTTTTAAAGATATCAATTTGAATACAACTTTCAAATCGATATTTTTAAAAGAAATAATAATATGAAAGTTCATAGTCGCTCAGAGGGCAATGGAGATAGGGCTCGGGGTTTGCTTGTGAAATCGAATCAGAAATGAGGATATCCATAGGATATCCTACATTTGGTTATGGCCATTTCGGTTTCAACGATTTCCTGTAGATAGAGAAATACCATAGACAACAGACGCATTGCCATCTGTGAGGTTAACATAATGACAGTTGTCTATTGCGCCGCCTACTAATATAACCAAATTGTCATCTAGCAACAAAGATCGCACGCAAATCGAAGAACGCAACATACACATAACTATAAGCTTAATATAATAGACAATTCTTCAGAAGACTTAATCAGTGATATAAAACCCAGTCGTTAAGTTCTCGGTGTAACACAACGCAATACTCTTTTCCTATACACGCCGAGAGGAAGTAGCACACATCTTAGCACCAGGAGTTCCTAGAGAACAAGCGGGGGCCCCCAGCTGCGACGTACCTGAGATTATTGCCCCAGAAATCACAGGTACTTCGGCATATTATTTAGCCCTAACAGATATCGCAATTTTAATAATATAAAATCAACTCTTTTCCTACGCACGCGCGTCAACAGGTACTAATTGGAGTGTGAAATAACCATAACACTTCATCATTTCAATTTCTTAAGCTTTTATTTTAGTCTCTCAACCAGAAAACCGAATTCTCTTATTTATTTATTGGTTCCCATACAACATACATGTATTAATAATTACAAAATAACGCTAGTATAAGTAAATCATTATTAACATATACGTCAATTAAATGGAAACACTTATGATGGTAACACGTGATATTTAACTTAAATAAATGTAGAGTTATATAAACAATAAAAAAAGATATGTTACTATCACGACTTAGGCACTTGCATGTAACTTGTCAACTAAAATAAAATTAACATAAATTTAAAACACACAAACTAAAATTATATCCTACATATTATAATTAGTATAACATACAATAAAGCGAAACTGATACAAATTTCAAAAAACATAAATATGAAGCACGCAAAGTTAAGCTAAGGCTCTAACAGGCGCAGAGTGTCTAAAACTAGGCGTCGAAAACTACACAGACTATTAGAAAAAATATCAATACAGTTATTGATATTTGCTATGTTATTATATGAACGAGATAATCTATTAACTGGTGCATTATGTGATGTCCACAAGCGAGAAGTTGGAACAAAGAAAGTCCTTACATATCTAGTCCTACAAGGATTACAGTATAGAGAAAACCTGGACAGCAGTATTAATTTTTATTATTCATTCTTATATATTTGCGCACAATATTTAATTACAGCTAGCAGTGTTTATCAGGAACGCTAACTAAATTAAAGGGGACAAACGTTACTACGTTTGGACGATTGGAGGAACAGAATCAGATAAAAGAGTGGAACATTTCAAGTATTCGCTCACGACAATGCGAGTTAAAGCAATCAATACAAAGAGGAAATCTTGAATGTAATACAACAACGGGGACTTATCACAGACTCGTTGACGAGTTGTTTCATTCAATACGTTATCGATCTTAGTCTAATAAATACTTTGAGAAATTGAATGGTTTTTATTCACTAAATATATATTACTTACATCATACATATTTTGTTTATAAGTGAAATCAGACAAGACCAATCACCAATCAAAATTACCATTTACGGACTGCCACCAAAGTTCTCTCCCTGTTATAAAATGGGCTACGAAACCCAAATTCTAAGATGAAATTTGGTACAGCGATAGACTAAAGCTTGGGAAAGGACATAGGCTATATTTTATACCGGAAAAATTCATGGTTCCCGCAGGATTTGTGAAAAATTTAAATTCATGTCGATCTTCCTCAAAATAAGATTCATATAACATGTTGGGAGCGGGAGCGAAAACGGGAACCGGGACTGGAATAGGACATGAGATAATCTTCAATTCCATACTTGCTTATTATTTTTAAAAACCCTTTATCTACGCGGACGAATTCGCGGGCATCAGCTAGTTGTATATTATATCGTAATACAAACGATTCAGTTAGCCAAAGGTGAGCGTGTTAGATTATAAAGCTTATTAAGCTTCTATGTAATTATTTAATAATAATAGAGAAGTAAATAATACTGAATAAAACCTAATGTTAATATTAAAAGTTAAAGAGTAATGTTTTGACATCTTAAAACTAAAAAGTAGCTCATTTGTATTTTAAAGTCAATACAGCTACTAGTAGCTTGTTCCTGATTGGCCGTTCAAGCTAGGATTGCCAACCTAAGTTTACTAAGGTTTCGTTGGTGCAGCGCAGTAGTGCTTACTGCTTAGTCATATCTGCACCGAACGGACACGTCAGAGTTACTTACGAGTTATTATTTAATATTATTCTATTTTCTGTTCCGATATGATCCCTTTTAGTACCTATTAATTATCTAATAGCGTCACCTCATGTGAATATTAAATGAGGCTAGTAAGTGTTATTTTAGTATTTTAACATAAGTACATTTTATTTAAGATTCCTCAACTTGTTGGATGTATATTTTGTAATATTATAATTCAAAAGATGAGCTGGGAGTTTCTTATCGGCTCTTCTCCCCATGTCAAAGCTCCTTTACAAACCGATGTAGCTTCATGACTTAATAAATATATTTATAAAAGTGACGGTAGTTTACTTGAATATAAAGGTCATTAGATTTTCATATTCGTTTTACTTGTAACTTCTATTCCCTATACTCTATTTATCGTAGCCATTCTAGCGCGTGTACTGAATAGTCATTGGTCAAGTAATGACCACAACGTATCGTAATTAGTGAGATAATAATCACAACATCTTTCTTTCATATTATCAACACAAATATTTCTTTCATATTATGTTTCGTTTTTTATATGTATCAAAAGGTGTAAGTATTTTTGTTGCTACCTTTTTCTAATATTAAACATTTTGTGTTGTATTTTATATTATAGCATATAATAATTTGTAAATCCTATATTGATAACTAATTCATTACGGCAAATGATTGTAATCTATGTTTTCACTATTCTTTGTATTATGCTGCCGCATTATAAATTTTATATAAAAACTAATTGACCCAGCAAACGTTGTATTGCCGATATTAAAATCGCGATACAAAAGTAACTGTTGATCGTAGATGGGTTTAAATTTGAAGTTGTGTGTAATGCTGACTCATAATCAAACAAATTTAAAAAAAAATAAAAAAAACCCTTAACATTTAGGGGGATGAAAAATAGATGATGTCCGATTCTCTGACCTACCCAATATGCACTCAAAATTTCATAAGAATCGGTCAAGCCGTTTCGGAGGAGTTCAAAGTTTAACACCATTACACAAGAATTTTATATAGTAGAAGAATAGATATGATCTATTGCTAACTTTTTTGTACATAAAACAATTTATATCTTTTCGTGTAATAATACCCTTCACAAGTTAATCGATTGTATCGGCAAATTATGTAAACTTGATATGTTCATTTTTCGGTTTATGTAAATCGGTCTAATATAAGTATTTTAGTTGCTAGCTTTTTCGACCACTACACAATTTATAATTTCTGTTACAAAATGTGGAACTCTAGGTCTATTTGTTTTCATATATTTATTGTTATATTTATTTAAGACTGAATGTTTCCCAAATAAAAGAAAAAAAAAACATAATATAAACATTCACCAACGGGTACTATATGTACGTATTAATTTACATTTAGTTTTTTCTCTCACTCGTGTAAGGCATTGAATATTTAATGTTTGAGTATTATTGTTGCGTACTTAATATATTATATTTTAACTGAATTGATTTGTAGTCCGATGAAGCTGTATAATATGAATTTATAAAGATAATATTATTTCCCTAATGTGTTATCTAACCTTATTCGCCCTTTATAAGTGGATTTCGTAGACCCATCATAAGCGTATTTCGTAGACCCTTTATAAGTGTATTTCGTAGACCCTTCATAAGCGTATTTCGTAGACCACTTATAAACGCATTTCGTAGACATTTATAAGTGTATTTCGTAGACCCTTCATAAGCGTATTTCGTAGGCCCCTTATAAGCGCATTTCGTAGACCCTTTATAAGCGTATTTCGTAGACCCTTTATAAGCGTATTTCGTGGGCCCTTTATAAGCGCATTTTGCAAGGCCTTCATAACGTCGATGGGTTTTAGACTCGCTAAATATAACATTTTATACGATTATACAAATACTGAAACATGAAACATATAGAATTATTATTATTATAACAACCTAAGTGAAGCAAACAGGGTAGTTATCACTTATGCGATGAAATATTCACTTAACAAAACGACCCGTTTAAGTTCATAGCCATAACACATAATGAAGTAACTTGATACATTATCCCTAACGGGCTATTTATATCTCAATGATAATAAAGTTCTAGGACTACGATGCTTGGCATTTCATTCACTTCTTTCAAATTCATTAGATTAACTATTAACCATTTATCAACTAGATAAACTATTTTATTAAAAAGAACGCAAAAAAAAGAATGCTGGGAGAGTTTCTTGCGCCGCTTCTCTCTCAGAGCGCCATTTGTTTCCGAAGCGGTGGTAGTGTTAGAAATGACATGTAAAAGATTTTTAAAGTAAACAATTTTGATAAAATAAATGCCTTTTATGCCTTTTAGCACGTTTTGCACTCAGATAGATACGTTTAATAAGAGGAATGTTCTCATTTACACCAAAAAATTATATCAAAATAGGATATGAAACCACACAAACTTCAAAATCTACCACCAATTCGATTTATGCCTCAGACTTCAGACAGTCTTCTTCTTTTTTTATATAAAATTTCGTTACAAATAAATTTACTGGCCCTCTGTCAGACTTGTGCCAGAATTTGGCGACTCAACATCGCCTGAGGATGCCTCGCATAGAGGCGAAAGTCGTGTCAAATGGATTGAAGACAAATATTAGCGGTATTTACACTACAATAAATGTATTAATTTAATAGCCAGAGGGCGGTCACTCCATTCCCAGTCTATGGTATCATTAATTAAATCATTTATTTAATAATAAACCATATAAACGTCTTTTATCCATTCTTTTGAATTTCGTAATACATTTGTTTTGATTATCTTTTGGGATCATGTTGTAAAATAATTTACATCGCCCAACAAAAGACTAACTCGACTTAACCAAGTAGTAGGCATAACAAGTTTCGTTTGTTCCATGGTTTTCACAGTTTCTAGAAATTTCGCTAATGTGCCTTTGTACTATCGACAAAATTGAATCGTGACCCACTTCAATGTGATTTTCCTGCAGTCATTATAAACAATTAGGTCGAAATTCGCTTGAACATACATTTCCTTAGTAACTGTTAGTTATATGTTAACGCGCATCATTCTGCCAACGCGTATTATTTTACGTGTATTAATAGATTGCTTATAATTATGATGATTTAAAATTGGCTAAATTATGATTATTTGATAGCAATAGAAATGACTGTACAATATTGTATATTTTTATTGAAAAGAGCGCAAAAAGAATGCTGGCAGAGTTTCTTGCGCCGCTTCTTCTTTCTCAGAGCGCCATTTGTTTCCGAAGTGGATGTAGTATCTAGTATATTAGAATAGACATCAAAAGAATTCTAAATTCTAAAGGAATCAATTTTAAGAAAATAAATGCCTTTTATATGAATCCAAAAAATTGCAATCTAGAATAGAAAATCAAAGTTGTTTAATACACATAAATGCCAAAAGCTACAGAAAACATATACATATAGTCTATAAAAATTTCGCTTAAAATAAGTCAACTTTTACGTTCTGTGAAATTTTGCGGTTAAAGTTAAAATTTACAAAACAATTTACAGCACGCTTCGTCGCACCTCTGGCAACCCGTAGTCGACCGCCCCACTCCCCCCCCCCCCCCTTACTACTTACACTAGGCCCGTAACACACTTTAGGCTGAGTGCTTGAAATATGTAATCCAATACTGTTTACATATATTGAAATTCAGTGGCAGTAAAAAATATTTAGTGATGTAATTTCTCACAGGACTATAAAAGTCGCAAAAGAATAAAAGTATTAACACTCCAATGATCTTATCATCCATAACAAAACTATTGTAAACATACTTAATAAACTTATCTAAGAAAGATTTTATTTGTCAACCGACTCCAAAAAATAAGGAGGTTCTCAATTCGTCAGTATGTTTTGTTTATGTTTGTTGCCTCAGAACTTTCCACTGGGTGAATTGATTTTATTCATTCTTTTTTTATTTGAAAGATGGTGCTACCCGTGTAATTTGATCCAGATCTGACAATAGCATCCATGAGAAAAGCATAAAAGTAAAATTTGCTGTAAGTATGTGCGCGACAACAATAGATATTATATGCACAAAAAAGTTAAATATAATTGCGTAGTTTTATACAATCTAATTAATTAATCGAATTCTTGTTACGATTATTGTAATTTTTGGTGATTTTAAAGTCGGTTCTTTTTTTGTTAAAATTTTTCTTACACAAATAAGACATTTGATTTCATGATTTTCTTGATTTTTTTACAAGGATCACTCACTGAAAGGCTTTAGAATTGGCCAGTAAGAAAAGGTTGCAGATGAAACATTAATCCTTAGATAAAATATTAGTCTCTGCTGCGCTCCAACTAGATACTGCACTACCTAACAACAATAGCTTTTTTTATTACAGCAACTTTATATTGTAGTGTGTATCTGCTATTTGTAAAGATGCTCAATGGCATATTTCAAATTTTGTAACATGCGCTTCGTGTTATTTTACATTGAAATTAAAAAAATACAAAACATTTACTGATGATATTATGTGATTCCAGTGTATTCCTTATTTCTTGTAGTATTATTTTCAACGCAACCAGGCTTTTTAGTTTCAATTATTAGCAGTTTAACAGAACATGTGGCACGTCAACGTCACACATTGTTCGAGATTGGCTCGAGTACGCCCTCTTGGACGTAGTATTAGTTGCCGCACTTTTCGACTTTCCTGTGGTATCTAGTTAGAGTGCAGCGGAGACCAATCCTTAATCTAAGCATTAATCTCTATTTCTAATAGGGAACGTTTTGGGATTGGGATTTGTTTATTGTGGAATTTTTTTAAAAGCTAAAAGTCAGTTAAATTCCCTAAAACAAATAATATAAATAACGGATAGTATTTATAATGTAGGGAATCAATAAAGCTATTTTTAATTATGTCTTAAAAGGGAAAAAATCGCTCCATGAATCTTATGATCTTAAAACTTATAACCATTCAAAGTCAAAGTCAAATAAACTTTATTCAATTAGGCTAAAACTAAGCGCCTTTGAATCGTCACTATAAATATCTCTTTTAAATTCTGAATCTACCACATGTTCGGAAAAAATTGAGCTCGTGAGAAGAACATACAAGAAACTAAACGGGAACTCTTTTCAATCAAATAGAGTATTTTACAATGGCTCTAGTATATATAACAAATTAGTTTGTAACGTTCTGCATCTAATTTTTAACAACACATTTGTTATAAAATCCACAGGAGCCAGGAGGTCTGTTACCAAAATCGAAAGCCGAAGTTTCGTCCGAAACGAAAGAACGACGAACTTCAAATTAAATCCTATAAATTCAAGTTGTTGTTACGACCTTATTAATCTCAAACAACAACAACGAAAAAGTAAATGTCAAGTGAATTTGAGAATAAGGTAAACGAAAGACTAAATGTCTAATCGCGAACTTCGTTTCGATCTTCGGATCCGAAACACTTGTAATATGAAAATGTACGATCCGTCAACCGAAACTTCGTATTACGATTTTGGTAATAAGGCTCTAGTAATGATCGTGTACATGTTGTATGTGTTTATGTTGTTATAATTGTCAGCTTAATGTGTTTACAAGCACTACAACAGCCATGAACTGTCATAAGACATTTGACATTTTTGACATTGTTTGACATATTAAAACACGATATATAATTGATTAGATTAGACATCCCAATTAATTATGTTATTTATTTAACTACTTACTGTGTTAGTATTGTTGTAGAAATAACTATAATAGCAAATTGTATTTAATTCTTTGGTTAACTTGGTTCGTGTAAGTTAGTTGGCACTACAGTAGTGCCAACTAACAGTTGGTAGCATCATCACTGTGACGGTGGTGCCCTATATAAGCCAGAGCGCTCAGTTCGAGAGAACATTAATCATTGTGAATTGTAAGGGGTAACGCTGCCCAAATTGTTTTGAGTCATTTATTCTAATAATTATTATTAGTGGAAATAGCAAAATACAGATTTTCTATTTTAAGTGCATTTAAATTACAACCACTTCTAAATAATTTCTTGACTAATCACGACATGTTGTGATCATTACCTGACCAATGAGCATTAAATACCACGCGCCCATTTACCTCAGTTGGTTGACTAAACTGTGTGCATTCCGAATGTAGTTGGGAGAAATAACATTTGTAATATATTTAATTAATTGATTGAATGAATATTAATTGAAAGAAAATTTGGCATATTTTTATAATATAAACTAGCTGACCCAGCAAACGTTGTATTGCCACATAAATTAATAAATTAATTAAATAAAAAATTCAATAATTAAAAGTTTTGGGGTATAAAAAATAGATGACAACCTATTCTCAGACCTACCAAATACATATATCGTAGATATATAAAAATTATTGTACTATTACAATTATTGTATTTGATTACCATCTTGCAATCAAACCAAACAATAGGGTTTGTGGATAGAACAGAATAATATAAATATCGCGATACAAAAATAGTTGTAGATCGTAGAAGGGTGATAGTGTGAAGTTGTATGTATTTTTCAATGCTGAATCATAAAGAGCTAAAAGTAAAAAGAGTATCAAAATTAAAAAAAAATTAGGGGACTACCCTTAACAGTTAGGGATGAAAAAAAGATGTTGTTTGATTCTCAGACCTACCCAATATGCATTCAAAATTTCATGAGAATCGGTCAAGCCTTTCGGAGGAGTTTAACTACAAACACCGCGACACGAGTATTTTATATATAAGATTAGATATGATATTAGGTTTAACAAAACGTCACAAAAATTGTGTTTGGAACTGACCTCTGTTTTGAGTAATTCAAGCACACTAACACAAAGTATCATACAAATCGCGAGTGTAAGACGTAGCTTGTCACGCACACTAAACTAATATTCCTGATCTGTTTTTATCGGTTTTCTAACAGCAAGAGACTAGACGTATAAATTATTTAAGTTAATGACCTATTTCGAAATGTATGATTAAAATATAGCTTATGTTGTCAAAAATTGAGCTACTACAATATCTAATAATTAAATTCAAATTCAAATATTTTTATTCAAAATACGATGTGACATCACTTATTGAAAGTCAAAAACTACCACCCATTCCAAAAGCATGCCTCAGACCTGAGAAGAATGGGCGCAACAAACTCAGCGGGCTTTTTTTTTATCGAAAAAATATGTTTACAAAGTAATATTGTACAATTAAACTTATTATTTAATATACTGAGGGCGATCGCTCCAGTCCCAATCTGTGGTATCATTAAGAAAGTCATTTAGGTTATAGTAACCTTTACCACACAAACGTTTTTTAACAATTCCTTTGGATAACGTAATACTTTTGTTTTGAACATTTTCGGGGATCTTGTTGTAAAAGAATATATATCGCACCACAACTCGCCTTACCTGAGTAGTAGGCATTATAAGTTTATGTCTGTACCTGGTGTTAACATTATGCCTTTGAACATACATTACATTATCTATATATATAAAAACTGACCCGACAGACGTTGTTCTGTTCATAATAAAAAGAAACTCTTGCGGATGAAATTTTGATGGATCCGTTCGACCTCTACTCGGTGAAAAGAATATTCCTACTAAATTTCAAGTCTTTTGCTCTAATGGTTCCAGAGATATCGTGATGAGTGACTATATACGTGGAAATCTCTTATATATATATAGATGAATTGCTGTTCGTTAGTCTCGCTAAAACTCGAGAACGGCTGGGCCGATTTGGCTAATTTTGGTCTTGAATTATTTGTGGAAGTCCAGAGAAGGATTAAAAGGAATAAATATGAAAATGCTCGGAATTAAATAAGAACCAACATTTTCGTTTTTCGGATTTATTTTAATTATTAAGTCTTCTAAGTTTTATTCCTTAGACACTTGGCCCTTATCTAGAAAAAAAATATGATTTTTATAAGTACTATGTGGTTATAATATGTGCTCATGTGTGTACGCGGACGAAGTCGCGGGTCGAAGTCAAGAATATATTAAAGAATATATATAAATATTAATAATATTAAAGTATAAATAAACAAAATTAATGTTTACCTTATAAATTAGAATTCATTATACTGTGATCATTTTCAGGTAAGATGAATACTATGGAAAAGTTTCAATGGAGTTCCGGCGATGCATTCAAGCCAGCAATAGAATTTTGTTGAACATTATATGAAGAATAACTTTGAAAAATTAAAAAGGATGGAGCATTATTTCGCTCTTGCTTTATGAGGTTTTTGCGATGTTTCATCAAAATAATTATGCATCAAATAATGAAACATAATATATCATAAAGATTATTCATAATAAAATTGCAATGAAGAAATATTGCTTTATTTTTTATCGAGTTATTATAAACTTAATCAACCAATCGAGACGAAGTATAATAATTTATGTGATTTCTTTAATAGCAGTTAGGAAAGAGACGAGCAGGATGTTCAGCTGATGGTAATTGGTACGCCCTGCCCATTACAATGCAGTGCCGTTTAGGTTTCTTGAAAAACCCAAAAATTCTGGACTGAACTACAATTGCACTCGTCACCTTGAGACGTAAGATATAAGTCTCATTCGTGTAGTAATGTCACTAGCTACGGCACCCTCCCGACCGAAACACAATAATGCTTACACATTACTGCTTCATGGCAGAAATAGGCGTCGTTGTGGTACCCATAATCTAGCCGGCATCCTATGCAAAGCCACCTCTCCGATGTGATAGTAAAATCTATAACTTATGACATTCATAAGTGTTATTTTTTGACCTAAATGAATAAATGACGACCTTCGACGTGACTGATATGTGATATGTCGAAAGAAAGCGGCGATCGTGCATAGACTAGGGTAGATGCCTGTCCGATCTCAGCTACGTACCAATGTGAAATTCCACCCGCAATACGTTTACGTCAGGCATTCTACAACCGCGCTTTTTGCCAGAAATTTCTGGCTTCGTACAGCCACTTTGTGGAATCAATAACCGGCTTCAATTTTCCCGAACCAATACGAATCAGGGAGCTTCCAGTATAGAGCATACTCCAAACTTAAAGGCTGGCGATGAATATCTTGACCTCTGGTTTTACACTTCACCAATTCCCATCGAAAGTCTTGCCCGTTTGCCCTGTCTAATATAAAAAAAAAATACATTTTCTAAGTCATATTACGTAATTTTACAGTACAGATATATTCGACACTCTTACGGTAGAGGATTAATTATGGGTGTTCGAAGTAAATCCATCGAACAGCATTATATTACAAATATTGCTTAGTAGATAATATTAATTACTTATAACCATGTGTTGCCTTTAGTAAGGCAGTACGCGAGTAACCATTGATCAGTACGGTCCTAATTACCATTAACCATTTGTCTATAACCATTATAGGACTGGTCCGAGTAACCATTTTAACCAATTACTAGTAGGGATCCGCGTACTCACCAGTAGAACCAATAATTATAGTTATTTAGCAAGTGTCATAGATTAATTTAGTATCTTAAGTAAATAAATACTTTTACCATAAAGCCAATATCTACCCTAAGTGCACCCCTTTTCAATGAGGAAACGTAAAAACACATCTTCGAAGGTTTTGTATGAAGGCCTGATCACCTTAATATGGGGTAAAGTCATGTCCCTCACCTATACGAGCTGACCACGATGATATGAAATGAAATTGATGGCTGTGGCATCCTTACCGGCGAGTACTGTAAGAGTAGCCAATGTAATGAGTGTGGTGCCGCTGGATGCCATGTCACCAGGGCATGCCGCGCGGTGCCAGCTACCTCATCGCCAGCACATCCCGATACGACCTTCTATAGCGCCTCCGTACAGACAACCTGTAAAACAAATACACCTTTGTAATCAAATAAAATTGGAAAACAACATTTTTTTTGAACGATGCGGAGCACGAACCCACGATCTCTCGGGTTCCGTGTGAATGCTCTTCCAACTGAGCTGACCGTTCGAGTGACGTATAGTCATAAAATCTTGTACGCTTTGTTCAACTCTCAGGTTGTGGCTTCATCTACAGGATCTACTTTACAGTTGATAACCTGCTCAACCCCAGCATTTACATATTAGGAAATTGAGATGTCGCTCTTGCAAATCTAAACAATTTGTTTTGTTTTTAAAGTGATAACTCTCATTTCTGGGATTAATATGCAAATAAATTTGAAATACCTTTGTAATGCTTACATTCATAATGGTACACTCTCTCGTAGAGAGGAAGAAGAAGTGGTTGCCGACATGTAAGCGCTTTTATTTAATGTGCCCATTTTGTATGGTGATGGCTGGTCCATGTGTCAACTCGTGAACGAGTAGATTCGGTAATTTAGATTAAATATTTATAAAGACCAAATCTTGAAACTCTTCTGGAGATGAAAATAAAATAAAATATAAGTTGATGACTTGATACTCACCCTCTTTTAAATTTGGTTGACAAAAGTCCATGAGAAATAAGTCGAATAAAAATCGCGACGCTTCGAATCTCCGTCGAACAACTTATTTACAATTTTAATTTATATCTCGTGAGTGTAAGGTAATTAATAACCTATAATTTATAGTTCAAGTCTAAGCGATATTCTTGAACAAAGCAATTTGGCACCGACCTACGTAAAACTTCTGAGGAACCCATTAACTTTTGAACTACCTATTTATTACCTAACAGGTGCTTGTCGGTTAAGTCAGGAGTTAGGAGTCTCCTAATAGTCAATTATTAGTAGAATACTATTAAGTATTGCTAGCCTTCACGGTGAGTAAACGAACATTATAAAATTACCTTTGTAAAAACACTGCGGGAGGTAATAGTAATTTATGCAACTGTTGTGTAATAAGGGGTATTAAAACACGTAAAACAATTATAATGTGAATCCTCTATAAAAGATTCTGAAACAGCTTACTGCTAGCTGTTTCAGAATCTTATGTAACTGTAATGACATTCAGTACAACATTACATCAATCGTTTGGATGATGTAATGGTTATTACAACATTGGGTGTTTAATGTTGGTTTGGGTTTACTGTTTTGGAATCTTCATGGATTTAAAGCATGTGTGTAGATAAAATCATTTTAATCATAGTTGCAGGAGAATAAAACATTCATTTCGGTGGCAGTTCAAATACGCACCTTTTCGACAGTGTGAGACAGTATTTCTTTGGCGTGATGTCTCTAGGATTATAACTTAGAAGGCCTATAATTTTGCGACTATTGTGTACAATGTTTTTCGGTATATTTCATTGCGTTGGTTGTCAAGCCGGGCCCGGCGCCATATTTTGATGCCGAATACCTACATTGGTAACCACAGAAACCTTTATTTGTTTCAATAGTTGTCCAAGAAATAAACTAAGAAAATTGGGGATTTTATGTGAACCCCAGTAAACTTGTGTAAAGTTCTTGCAAAAAAGCTCCTTTCGAAACGAATGAATGAAGATAGTGCTCAGTGATAGATGTGTGGTAAGAAGCTCTTAGTAACATTTTCCGTATTCGATGACAAGAAGAAAAACAACGCGTCTACGGGAGGTGCAGGATTTAAAATCACTTATCTATTGAATAAACCAGGATCTCTAGTTTTAGAATTCGGCGAGTCGACCTGGATGTTCCATCAGAAGTTAAGCGTGGGTCGATTTGTTAGTAGAGCACGCATATAACCCCTATCTCTTACGGCCGTTCCCAATATACTATCTACAGATAGAGATAAATTACTGCCTTCTACTGTCAGTAATTAGCTGTCAATAATCTGAAGCTGCTCCATTATTTTTATTATATTTTATTTATTTGGAAAACCAACAGATTTAAAAACTTAAATGATACTTAAGATAATTACAGAGAGCCAAATACCCGATAAGTCATTCTTATCGCCTTATATTGGGACGCGTGAATTGCAATTTCCATACAAACTTCTATCGCTGGTAAACTATACGTCCTCCCATTGACAGACAGCGAGTACGGATAAGATGAGTTACCGTCGACAAATTTATTGAGACAGAAAAGTCAACGATACTTACGATTTTATCTCAAGTAAGAGATAGACTGAATATAGGGAACGGCCGTTAGTCGTGCGGGCAGGCGTTAGGTGCATTCGAATGTAGACTCGCAAAACTTAGCGGGATTTACATTTTAGATAACTCATAACATTTAGATAATATACCACCAGTTCCCACTCTAATCCATCCCATGCAAGATCCAGTTCTAACAGGTTCATTCTTTGTTTTACTGAACATTTAAATAAAACAATACAAGCCAGTTAAAATAGATGTACTAAAAAATTACCAGTGGGTGGTTCGTTTGCACAGGATGCCGGCTAGATTATGGGTACCACAACGGCGCTTATTTCTGCTGTGAAGCAATAATATGTAAGCATTAGTGTCGTCTGTAATTCGGTCTGAAGGGCGCCGAAGCTAGTGAAATTACTGGGCAAATGAGACTTGACAACTTATGTCTCAAGGTGACGAGCGCAGTTATAGTGCCGCTCAGTATTTTTTGGTTTTTCAGTAATCCTGAGCGGCACTGCATTGTAATGGACAGGGCGTTTTAATTACCATAAGCTGAAAGTCCTGCTCGTCTCGTCCCTTATTTTCATAAAAAAATATGTGGCAGTGATTAAATAAAAAAAATCATTCTATAAATAAATTAAATTCGTTTCCTCATACGTACAGTATAAAGCACTTTGCATCACTCGAGAGAAAGTGCGATTTCCGCTTGGGTTTTTGAGACTACGAATTACATCTGCGAAGCAATCTCGGAATGTACAATACTCTTTAATTATTAAGAAAAAACACTTATTGAAACACAGGAAATAGATCTCCGATGTTAAAATATTATTTTGATACATTGTACGTTTGGATATCGTTAGAAGACCGAATGTTATGTCAATGGGACGTAATTCCAGAAAAACGTTCCAAACCACAATCATGTCGAAATTCAGTTGAGAACACAAAACTGGTGATGTGATTCATATTAACATACTGACAAAAAATGGCAGCCCTACTGTCGCTCTTTAAATTACATCATTACTTAGTAGCCCAACCCACATGTATGGAATACACTAATACTTATTAAACTTTAAACACGAATTCCTTAAAATGTGATGATTGTGGCTTGGAACGTTTTTCAGAAACTATTCCATAACCAATTGTAGTTTGATAAATAGGGAAGAAAGAGAGAATACTGCATTTGAATAACTTGAGAAAAAAGACAAGCTTCATTTCATTCTGCAGAGGTTTTCTAATATTTCTACTCAGGAAAATGTTTATGAAATCTCTCTGGCACATCTCTCTGAAAGGATGCCAAAAAAAAATTGAAAATCGACTTGAATAAAGCATGGACGCTTAAGTTCTCTTAGAAAATGTCTATTTTTTAATATGTACTTAATTTACGTTTTTATTTTAGCTTTATTTATATTTTTGGTTTTAGTTTTATTATTCCTGAAACTTGGTTTTGTGCCTGTGGTTTTACTTTATTACTACATAGTATAAAACCAAGACGCTTTCTCTGTCCCTATATCCCTATGTATGCTTAAATCTTTAAGACTACGCATCGGATTTTGATGCAGTTTTTTTTAGTAGATAGAGTGATTGAAGATGAAGGTTTGTATGTATAATAACATCCATTAAATAGTGGAGCAATACTGTTATTGTCGGAGGCAGCGGTTCTCCCTCTAGCACTTTGAATTTAGCAGCGATCGGTCGCGTTTATTATCGGAGCTCTCTAGCGAGGAAAATAACAATACTTAATAAAAACGTGCTTTTCGGCGCGAGAATGAATCAGTAATTACTTTTAAGTAAGTTACGATAAATAATTGTATGATAGTAGTTGTAAAGTAAAACTACTGGATCGATTGTAATAATTTTTTCAATGAATGGGCTATATATTTTATACCCGTGAGAAGCCGGAGCGGGCCGCTAGTATTGTTTAAAGAATGGGCAGTATAAGGTGGACTATTCGCATGGCCACGATATATACGCTAATTGTACAAATGTTAAAACAATCGAACTAAATGATAAGATTTGTAGTAATTACAATTATTGTATACGATTTTGTCTCATTCGGTGTCGAGACCCTTGGTCCGTGGGGTCCTAGCGCTATGAGGTAATAGCAAAAAGGTTAGTCGACATCACCGGAGACCGAAGAGCTGGCAGCTACCTCGGACAAAGAATTAGTGTAGCTATTCAAAGGGGGAACACTGCCAGTATCTTAGGAACCTTGCCTAAAGGGACTCCTTTAAATAATTTATTTTAGTTATTATATTATACTAGCTGCCCCGACAGACGTTGTTCTGTAGATAATATTAAAAAAATACTGTTTTATAGGAATTTGCCAGTAATATTTCAAAACATCAAGATTTATTCCGTAAAAAATGCTCCCTGTTATAATGAAATTGTTTAACAGCGGAACTGTCAAACCGTGCGTCACTAAATTCTCTCATAGAAAATATGTCCATACAAAACAATTATTGAAAATAAAAATAATTATGCCTCCCAGATCGACATAAAAAACTATCCTATCTCTCAAGTTCGACCAAACTGCACTCCATGAAGTAATCCCCATTAAAATCCGTTCATTAGTTTAGGAGTCCATCGCGGACAAACAACGTGTCACGTAATTTATATATATTAAGATTTTAAAATCATTGAAAAGCGCACAGAGACCACCACACATCGAGACGGTGGGGATGATATCGTAATTTGTGGCATGTCGTGCGAAGGTGGAATTCCGCGCGAGGCATCAGGTGAAACAATGTGGCTGTGTATATATATCTCGACGAAGAGACAAAGAAGATATTGTGTGAAAGTTCTTTAAGGATAAACTAACCAAACCTATCCCAGGATTAACTACCTGAACAATAGCAACGGCGAAACAAGACGAAAACAAATAGCAGGATCGTGGAACGTGCTCCGATTACATATGAGGTGCGTGAGGTGTGGAGCAGATGTAACAGGTGGTAAATATTTGATTATTTTGTTGAGCCCTCGTCTGTCTGTGTCGGCGTGAGGAGTGAGGGTCCCTCTCTCAATGCGACCTCTCGCCGGGAAACGCCGGGAATGCGCAGTATGACAAGGGTCGAGATATTATCAACTTGTTGTTGAAGATAAAATTCACCATCTTGCTTAATACTTTAGTCAATAAAATTTTCGTAGAATACTTTCCAGGATCCCTATAATTTCCGTTTGTTCAAATAAATAATAGTTTTATTTCTTTGAATAACGCGTGTGTTACACATTTAAATAAAACACTTTTATAGGAATAAAAGTGAAAGTTACTTTTTTATTATTATTTTAGTTAAACCGACGTTTTAAGACCAGATCCAGATCTCGTTTTCAGGGGGACTTATTTCTAATGTTAAAACACATTTAAAATTACACGCGTTACACATATAGTAGTGATATTTAATCAGGAATCACGAAATGTTTGCCTAGAAAAGAGAAACTCAGCAAATTTAAATGAAGTTAATATTCGCTTATATTGTCATATATTTTTTGTATATTGTATTATATGTTATTCCAATTTTCACAGCCTTAACAATTCACTAGAGATTCTGATTCTATTTCTTTCGTAATTGAACGGCTCGAATGAAAGCCGTCTAGAAAATCACAATATATTCGCCGAGGCTCAATCAACAATGCCTGCCAATCTTGACTGTAAATGGCTGTAACTATACATCAAATTATATAGCTGACCCGGCAAACGCTGTTTTGCCATATAACTTATTTTAGAGTTATACCGTTTCTTGGACATTGCAACATTACTTTATTTTTCTAAAATTAAAGAATTTTTCTAAAATTAACGTAGCCTAGGTTACTCCTTAATACATCAGCTAGCTGCCAGTAAGAGTCCCGTCAAAATCGGTCAAACCTTTTCAGAAATTAGCCGGAACAAACAGACAGACAAAAATTGTAAAAAAAAAATGTATATATAATATATTCATATACATGTAGTAAAAAACGGTTATTTGAATATTACAAACAGACACTCCAATTTTATTTATATGTATAAATGAAAAGTATTGTAAGGTCAATAACAATAGCTTCTTAAATATTTACTATGCCATCATAAGTATACGATTTATTTAAGCTATTTAGTATGTAAAAATTAAAGACATTACTTTTACAAAAAACCTATATTATAACTGACGGCCCAGTTTCGCACGGACTGGAGAACATTTTTACTTCAAGTATTTAAAACTAAGATTTAAAAAGTTGAACTGCGTCCTATATTTAACATTCGCAATTATATAGTATACTTTAAATAGATCCTGATAGGTATTAAGCTGTATTAAGGTAAGCTCAGATAGTAAATACCTTTTTAGGATGGATGACAGAATATTATGTACGATCAATCTAAATCACTGACCTCTACTATATACCACTGGACAGGCGTCTATCAAAGTGCTTTTGTGCCTGTTTGATATTCGCCATTTTGGCGCTGATGGCCATGTAGCGAGAGTCTGCGGTACTAAAACTACTGAACACAAACTCAGCAAACATCGTTAGAAGCTGGGAAACTATTTACAAAAAGAAATTGTGTACATTATTACGTTGATTCTTAAAGTATAATTAACACGGATAACAAACGAAACTGATTCAAAATGCAAAAATACTTCAGAGTATTATACGTTCTTTTGCAGCCATTTGCATTATACGTCAAAATTAGTTCTCTGTACACTCGCGAGTGGCACTTCAAATAGACACAAAGAAATTGCTGTCAAACATATGGAACAGCCTGTCCAGTGGTATTTATACAGGTCATTGGATATCATCCCCACCATCGCGATGTGTGGCGGTCCTCCACAGTGCGGTTTTCAAGGAGCTTTCTTCCACGTACTACAAAGCTGTGGAATGAGCTTCCTTGTGCGGTGTTTCCGGGACGATTCGACATGGGTACTTTCAAAAAAAGCGCGTACACCTTCCTTAAAGGCCGGCAACGCTCTTGTGATTCCTCTAGTGTTGCAAGAGAATGTGGGCGGTGGTGATCACTTAACACCAGGTGACCCGTACGCTGGTTTGTCCTCCTATTCCATAAAAAAAAAGGTCAGTGGTCATTAAGACCACATAATATGTATAAATACGTCAATTAATTTGCAAAATAAGTATGTACCAAATGATAAATACCACTACACAAAACATAAGTGGGTGAATTTTTACTGTAATTATGCAGCAAAGACTTACTAGGTTATAGGTTATCACGGGCTATTATCCGCAACTCGACGACTACAGCGCGCCTATTTTGCGTGGTGAGGTGGGCGGCTAATCCTGCCACCCCAGTTCCTCAAGGTAATGTATCAAACCTCTGATGTCACCCATGACCTCGGGGAGAGTCCTCGGTGACCCCAGGTGTTTGGCCCGGTATGAGGCCACACTCCTACACTCCAAAATGACGTGTGCGGCAAAAGACTTACTATTAGTTAATATTAAATAATAATTCAATAAAACAAAAATTAACTCACATCCAGTTAGATTGAAAAATGTGTAAATAAGTAAGTATCTATCAACCCAGAGAAAAGACAAACAATAATATGATCTTAATGCTTTTAAGTATTTCACTTCGTAAAACAAAACTAAAAACCGATTTTAACAATTAATTTTCATCTAGGTACTACCTATCTACTAAGAACAAACCAAAAATTCGACGTTATAACAAAGTTTAAATTAATTTATACGTGAAATAAACGCTAACGACGCGAAACAAAACGTTTTTAATTACAACTCAACTACAACTTTCCAATAACGATGTAACACTAGTCAAAAAGAAAACAATCGCTTTTAATAAATACTAATTATGTCTTATTTGTTATTTTAGTATAATCATTTAAGTAACAATGTTTAAAAGAATACAAATACATATTATACTAGCTGAGCCAGCAAACGTTGTATTGCCGATATTAAAATCGCGATACAAAAGTAGCTGATGGGTGGAAAGTTGTATGTATTTTTTAATGCTGACTCATAATCAAACGAATTTAAAAAAATGTCAAAAAAATTAAAAAAAAATATCGTATGGACTACCCTTGACATTTAGGGGGATGAAAAATAGATGCTGTCCAATTATACAGCAATACAGACAGAAGCATACAATTACAGACCTACCCAATATGCACTCAAAATTTCATGAGAATCGGCCAAGCAGTTTCGGAGGAGTTCAAAGTTTAACGCCATGACACGAGAATTTTATATATTAGATTATGAAATCATCACCTAATCAATTTGTTGTTTTTTAAAGTGATAACCCTAACTTTCAGGATTGAAAACGAAGCGCGCTTCGCACCCGTGTCCTCTCGACCAACCGTTCGAGTGACGTATCATTGATATGTGTGAAAGAACGCTAGCGTTACGCGAACGGTGATTATGTGTCTTGGGGAATAAGCTGTTGAATGCGTGACGAGATCGTTACGAAAAGTGTGATCAGGTAAGGCGAACGGTAGTTGAGAGGGAGATGTAAGTTAGTGCAGATACAAAAAAAGGGAGAGTTCGTTTCGTATATTACTAGAGGAGCAAAGTCACTTTATTTGTGACTTAGGCTTTATATTAACCCGAAAAATGAAAGACTTATCGTGGTCTTCGGATTTGCAAAGAAATTCGGTGAAACGGAAACGTTTAAGGATGCCTTAAAAATGGGATATATATTATTAATATAATATAAGCCTTTCTTCAGATAGTAGAATTTATATATGCTAACTATCCTTAACTAAGTATTTATCACTATCTGTTTGTCTATTGACAAAGGCCTCTTCCAACTTTTTCCACTCTTTTCTATCTTTAGCTATCCTATACCATGTCTTGCCCGCTATTGTCCTTAGTTCATATGACCTCCTCTTGTAATGTCCCCCCCCCCCCCCCGTTTCCTTTTCAGGTTTCTGGGATACCATTCTGTGATATATTTGATCATTTTGTGTATGTGCATGTGGCAATATTAAAACACCAACTCATATGGTAACACTGGTTAAAGCGGATGAGAAACAGCTAGTTTTTTTTATGGAAAAGGAGAACATACGAGCGTACGGGTCACCTGGTTCCAGCCCAGATTCTCTTGCCAGAGGAATAACAGGAGCGTTACCGGCCTTTAAGGAAGGTGTACGCGCTTTTTTTGAAGGAACCCATGTCGATCGTCCCGGAAACGCCGCACAAGGAAGTTCATTCCACAGCTTTGTAGTACGTGGAAGAAAGCTCCTTGAAAACCGCACTGTGGAGGACCGCCACACATCCAAATGGTGAGGATGATATCCTAACTTGTAGCGTGTGGGGTGTGTCTTACGATGGTGGGTTTCGGTGGCAGGAACAGTATACAATGTTTCTATAAGATGCAACAACAAACAAAGCGGCAACAACGCAAAGAATACTGAAGCGTGTTTTTGTGTAAGGGGATTCGCAAAAGCCGTTATGTTTGATCACAATGACGGAAGCTCACAAACGATGAATAGAGCGACTCAAAGGCGACACTGCGGCTACATTCACTACAGATAAAGCGACGACGTCTATCAACATTTACATAATGCTTACTATCACACCATGAGGTGGTAATGCGATGAAGCGTTACTGTTTTCGATGAAA
Source organism: Leptidea sinapis (assembly GCF_905404315.1). Classification (NCBI taxonomy): domain Eukaryota; kingdom Metazoa; phylum Arthropoda; class Insecta; order Lepidoptera; family Pieridae; genus Leptidea; species Leptidea sinapis. The sequence continues at coordinate 13,249,450 of NC_066283.1, read as the reverse complement.
TAAAAACAAAACATGCGATAAAATTTGTGGGGAAACGTTCGCGGAGCAACAATGGATGTCACGCGCCACACAACCATTCTCTTCAATTTACGACGTGTGTCTTCCCCTCGAGAACATTATTTCATACTTTTACTGCGAATTGTACCTTTGTACCTTTTGTAATAAGTTATTTCATATCACTTTTCAATTTTCTATATAGTTCTGAAAATCGCCTGTTGCACTTTTCCACATACATTAAATATTATTGGCGTGATAATTTCTCATAAATCGATGAACGCCGACTGCACGCACGAAAAAGTGTCACGTTCCACCTGAGACGAGCATGTGAGCGAGAGCGAGCGATACAGAGGCACGGTTGAGCTGAGCGTGTAAGAGAGAGTGCGGAACAAGCGATAGAAAGGCATGGTTAAGCCGAGCGTGTAAGAGAGACCGCGGAACAAGCAGTAGAGAGGCACGATTGAGCCGAGCGTGTAAGAGAGAGCGCGGAACAAGCAATAGAGAGGCACGATTGAGCCGAGCGTGTAAGAGAGAGTGCGGAACAAGCAATAGAGAGGCACGATTGAGCCGAGCGTGTAAGAGATAGCGCGGAACAAGCAATAGAGAGGCACAGTTGAGCCGAGCGTGTAAGAGAGAGCGTGGACCAAGCAATAGAGAGGCACGATTGAGCCAAGCGTGTAAGAGAGAGCACGGAACAAGCAATAGAGAGGCACGATTGAGTCGAGCGTGTAAGAGAGAGCGCGGAACAAGCGATAGAGAGCCACGGTTCAGCCGAGCGTGTAAGAGAGAGTGCGGAACAAGCAATAGACAGGCACGATTGAGCCGAGCGTGTAAGAGAGAGCATGGAACAAGTAATAGAGAGGCACGATTGAGTCGAGCGTGTAAGAGAGAACGCGGTACAAGCGATAGAGAGCCACGGTTCAGCCGAGCGTGTAAGAGAGAGCGCGGAACAAGCGATAGAGAGTCACGGTTGTGCTGAGCTTGTAAGAGAGAGTGCGGAATGAGTGATAGAGAGGCACGGTTGAGCTGAGCGTGTAAGAGAGACCGTGGAACAAGCAATAGAGAGGCACGATTGAGTCGAGCGTGTAAAAGAGAGCGCGGAACAAGTGATAGAGAGTCACGGTTGAGCTGAGCTTATAAGAGAGAGTGCGGAACAATCTATAGAGAGGCACGGTTGAGCTGAGCTTGTAAGAGAGAGTGCGGAACGAGTGATAGAGAGGCACGGTTGAGCTGAGCGTGTAAGAGAGAGCGCGGAACAAGCAATAGAGAGGCACGATTGGACTAAGGTGTTGTTTAATTTAAGTTAAATAACATTTGAATTAACGAGTGTAAATAAATGTTAATTTTCTTTCTATTAAACAAAATAATGATAATTCATGATTCAATTAGATTTATAAAAGTAAGCAATTTATCATGAATGTTTTCTTATGACGTAATCACATAAAATTATCGACTTTACAGGCAACCAATTCTTTTGTTGTTGAAAATAAACATTTTCTCTAACAGCTTACAAAGGTGTCAACATAGGGGGCAATTTAACTTTGGATGAAATGAATATAGCAGAAGTCGGTGTAGTTAATATAATTAAAAATGTCCGAACTTAACGCTGTAGCAATACTTACTACCAAAAAAAATACTTCAAATAAGTTAGAATGACTATTTTCAAAAGTACTTACTTATTTGTTTGACCATTGGGTCGAAATGGGACAAATATTTTTGTGTGATCTCAATCATTCGCCTGAACTGTCAGTATTTAAATTTCTGGTCTTCGATTTAAAAAAAATTAAAAGATTGGTCTCCGCTGCGCTCCAATTAGATACCGCAGGAGTAGTCGCAAAGAGTGGTAACTAATAGTACACCCAAGTGGGCGTAATCGAGCCAATCTCGAACAATGTTCACACGTTGACGTGGCACATGTCCTGTTAAACTTTGCTAATAATTGAAGCTAAAATGCCGGGTTGCGTTGTAAAAATAATACTACAAGACATAAGAAAGACAATGGGATCACATATAATCAGTAAGTATTTTATATTTTATTATTTTCAATGTTAAATAACACGTAGGCAGCGTATGTTACAAAAATGAAAGATGGCATTGAGTGTCAAGATGCCAAAAAAAAGCACACAAGCATCTTATAGTTTCCGTAATAAAAAAGCTATTGTTCTTAGATAGTGCGGTATCTAATTGGAGCACAGCGGAGACCAACCCTTAATCTAAGGTATCGATTTTGAAAATAACTAACTAAAAATAAAAAAATTAAGAAAGCTTTAACAATATTTTTACGTTTTACAATATCAGTAATAATAGTGAAAAAGAAAAGAAAATAAAAAAGGGGAAGCAAATAAAAAGTGATTTCTCCTTACATTAATTGTATTCTTCTATGAGGACAATTTCTATTTCCACGGTATTTTTTTGTATATTGTATTTTTAACGAAAGGCCTATTTTAACAGCAAACGCTTTTTCATCAAGTACCACTCGCTTCAAGAGTTGATAAGACTATAAAAGCGACACGACATAATATTTCACTACAAAATAGAAGACTAAGATATCCTTAATTTGCGGATTTATAAAAATAATTTCTACGAGAATAGCATGATAATCAATAAAGCATCCGTTAAAACCATTTACTTCATAAAAATGGCACACCTGGTCGCTTCACCGGACGTGTTCAGTTAAACACTTCTATTGTATACAATAAATTCAATTATTGCTGGAATAAATCGTACAATAGCGAGACAAAGCACATCTTTTCAGGGTTCCGTACTATTCATTACAAAGAAAAAAGGGCAATTGTTATAAAAACACTTTGTCGCTTAAACGGAACGTGGAGTTGAATTAATTAAGACTAATTTTATAATTAAAAAGTTATTTAATTATTCAAAATTGATTCCTTGAGAATTCTTTTTGATGTCGGAAAATACCAGTAATATGATGTTATACATAAGTAATTGTTAGAGACAATCATTACCCAGGCTTCCTTATCGTTTAGAATTTAGATAATTGGCAGCGGAGCATCCTGATTTACATCACAAACATTTATTTTTATTTATTTATTTATTATATACAGACACTTTATCACATAATATTACATCATATTTGGACCCTACACTAGGCGTAGCCTGTCCTGTAGGCAACCAATTTACATTCTATGGTTAACAATATGAACCGAAAGGTCAAAAAGTGTGTATTGTGTATGTGTGTCTTTGTGTGTGTGTGTGTGGTTGTGAGTGAGTGTGAGTATCTGATTAATCATGTTACAAAGTATTAATACTATATGAATGCTATCACTTTAAGAATAGCTTCCATGTCTGCATAAGTGAGTGTGTGTAACCATCTCTGTATTTTAAATTTGACCTGATGGAAAGAGCAGTTTTTAATAGAACATTTTAAATATACCTTGTTGTATATATATGTATGTAAGAATGGGCTAAATCTACTTGCAAAATATGTTGTATTTATTATTGGTGTTGGAATTTTGTACGAACGATAGATTTTTATAATTAGGCAAATTCAAGACCTCTTTCATTTTTTCATTGAAGACATCACAAACATTTAGAATGAAACTTTAAAATTTATTCAGAGAGAACATTCGGACAGCGTCTGATATTTTTAACCGACTTCAAAAAGGATGAGGTTATCAATTCAATTGGTATTTTTTTATGTATTATTGTTACTCTGAGATTTATGATCCGATTTACGTAATTTCTCTCTAGTTCGATGCAGAATAGATGCCATTTGGTCGTTGCTTGGTTGTTTACCTCGATGATAATTTTTCATTCAGTTTGATTACATAATATAAATATTAACTGACACTAAAATGTAAAAAATAAAAAATAAATGCGTTAAAAAAACCAACTGCAAAAACTGAAAAGCATCAAATAACTAAAATTTTAATTTAATGCACATCTTATGCAAACCTTCACCTTATATATATTATTATATATTAATAAAATACTATTATTTGTATGTGCTATATATTTATAGCTTTTCAGTTTTTGAAGTCGGTTTTTTTAAACGTAGTTTTTGTTTTGTTTTGATAAATGTGTATATATAGTGGTAGTTCTACATTTTCCATTAAATACTGTTCTGTGTTTAGTATTGTTAATAATTTTATATATATATATATATATGTTTGTATTGTGTGTTTTAGAGCCATCTAGTATTAGCAACAAGCATTCTTTGTTTCTCCTGTTGTAGCTATGAAGATAATACATATGATTTTTAGATAATTTTATAATTTTACCAAATTATACTGAGAACGTTTGAATTGACAGTGGGCAGACATAGCTCGACGGACCGATGGCCGTTGGGGCAAATGGCGACCACGTACCGGAAGACGTAGTGTTGGTAGGCCCCCACATGAAGGACCGACGATCTGGTCAAGATCACCAGAATACGTTGGATGAGGGTAGCGCAGGACCGGACGTCGTGGAAATCTTTGAGGGAGGCCTTTGTCCAGCAGTGGACGTCTTCCGGCTGATGATGATTCTGAGAATTAACGGTATACTTGTGTATATTTATTTCCTTAAATGGTTCCCTAAGTCTGTGTATAACCAAGCTGATATATTACATAGACAGCTCTCATCTGGAACGCAAAACCAATATTGTAGTCAAACCTCGGACCAATAATTGGGCAGAGCACTGACCTCTACTATATACCACTGGACTGGAGGCTGTCAAATGCTTTTGTTCCTGTTTGATATTCGCCATTTTGGCGCTGTTGGCCATGTAGCGAGAGTCTGCGGTACTATAACTAGTGATGACAACCTCAGCTAAAGAAACATCGATAGGAAAACTATTTACAAAAAAAATGTGTTCTTCATTACGTTGATTCTTGACGTATAAATAACACGGAAAACGAACGAAATTAATTCAAAATGAAAAAATACTACACAGTATTGTACGTTCCTGCGCAGTCATTTGTATTATACGTCAAAATTAGTTCTCTGGACGCTCGCGAGTGGCGCTTCAAACAGGCACAAAAAGTTTGCTGTCAACCATATGGAACATCCTTAGCAGTGGTATTTATACAGGTCAGTAGGGTAGAGAGTCAAACTTAGAACTTATAATTATTTTCACAACCGTGAAAATAATTATAAGTCAACCAACTGTCAACTGACAGTTGGTTGACACTTGATCTGTAACACATCAGTCGTACCACATAACGAATAACGGCTGTTTTCAATAACCTATCTATCTATAGTTTAACTTACGGATACATTGCTGTCACCGTTTAATGACAAGATCTTATGTATCCATAGTTATGTCCAATGCTATCTGTCAATAGGTTATTGAAATGTAAGTAAGCGTTAAAGGATAGATTTGTCTACCTCTAGTAAGTTAAGCTAAGTAAGTCGAGAATCAGCCTTGGTCACGCATAAAATGTGCGCTAGCATTGGCCGAGCTTGAGCCTATTTTCGTCTGCTGCGTAGGTTATTTTTTACTTAAATCATTTTTACGTCTAGATATACTATGGCAGCTGTGAAAACGTCAAAAAAAGTTGAGTTTAGAACTAACCTCTATTTTAAGCAATTCACGCACACTAACACTAAATTGTCACACAATGAGTGTAAGACGTAGCTTGTCACGCACACTAAACTAGAACCTATTACTAGCCTGTTTTTATCGGTTGTATAACAGCAAGAGACTAAAGATTTATCTCTATATATATCTCTAAAATATATTTGTCAAATTTATCTAGGATTTTTTATTTTGTATGGTATATTTAATTTTAATTTAACACACACACACACACTCACGCCTTGTTCCCGTCGGGGTAGGCAGAGACAATAGAATGCCATTTGCTTCTATCCTTACAAACCTCACGCGCTTCCTCTACATTCATTACTCTTTTCATATGTATGCATGTGCTCGCTGGTTGCGGGTGCTTCGGACCTCTCCTTTTCTCAAAACGTCCCCAATTTGGTCGATAAATGTTCTACGAGGTCTCCCGCGACCGACTTGCCCACACACACTTGCCTTATATATTTGATGCGTTATTCTTTCTTCACTCATTCGCTCCACGTGTCCAAACCATTTCAGCATTCCTTTTTCAGTCCTTTTCACAACATCCTCTTTCAAACCACAGCGCGCTCGTATTGCCGCATTCGGAATTTTATCAGTCAGTCTTACCCTACACATAATACGCAGTTTTAATTTAATTGTTGTTTTATTTTGCACCCAATAGGATTTTATTATTATTATTAAACTATACTAAAGGCAGCATGACCCTTTAGCAAAATATCATGTCATGATGCTATGATAACAATTAATAACTGAAATTAACTAACTAACCGTAGCAGCAATAGTGTCCTCTATTATCTTTATAACTGCGTATACAGCAGTATCGGGTCTATTCTGTTGGCCAATTTATGTTTGCGGTTCCGCAAAATTGTGGCCAATGTATTAAGTACTTGATTTTAAAACAGCACAAGTGAAGGAAAAAACTGAAAAGTGTCTTACAGTCGTTCATCATATGTGATTAAACTGCTTAAGAACATTCTCAGTAATTAAAAATTATAATACGGACATCGTTTGTAAGACATCTTTCCGTTTCAATTTTGTACGCATTTTGCGTGCAAACAAAAGTATTGCTGCCATCTCTGGTCTGACGCACCCCAGTATCAGCTCGATCCATTTGACCGCGTGCAACGTAGAGCAGCTCGAATTGTCGGGGACCCAGTGCTCTGTGAACGACTGGATCACTTGGCGTTGCGTAGAGATGTCGCTTCATTGTGTGTCTTCTACCGCATTTATCACGGGGAGTGTTCCGGAGAGCTATTTAACCTGATTTCTGTCTTCGCACGACACGCCACAAGTTAGGATATCATCCCCACCATCTGGATGTGTGGCGGTCTTCCACAGTGCAGTTTTCAAGGAGCTTTCCACGTACTACAAAGCTGTGGAATGAACTTCCTTGTGCGGTGTTTCCGGGACGATACGACATGGGTACCTTCAAAAAAAGCGCGTACACCTTCCTTAAAGGCCGGCAACGCTCCTGTGATTCCTCTGGTGTTGCAAGAGATTGTGGGCGGCGGTGACCACTTAACAACAGGTACGCTCGTTTGTCCTCCTATTCCATAAAAAAAAAAGTATGATGATGTGTTATCACTGTTACACATAGGCACATACGTGAAACTACTATAAATATATATATATACTATATATATATACTAGAAACTGTCATAACTATAATGTTTACAACAGGAACAGACATAAACTTATAATGCCTACTACTCGGCTAAGTAAGAAGTCTTTTTTGGAGCGATGTATATGCTTTTGACAACAAGATCCCAGAAAATGTTCCAAACGATATTCAAAAGAATTGTTAAATACGTTTGTGTGGTAAAGATTGCTATAACATAAATGACTTTCTTAATGAGACCACAGATTGGGTATGGAGCGACCGCCCTCAGGCTACTAAATAATAAGCTTTATTGTACGATAGTACTTTGTAACCATATTTTTTATAAAAAAATAAGCCCGTTCGTCTCAGATCTGAGGCATTCTATATGGAATGGGTGGTAGTTTTTGACTTTCATTAAGTGATGTCACATTCTGTTTTGAATTTTAATATGAATTTATCTCAAAATATGCACAATAAGCCGAAACTTGGTCTCTGAGACTGCAGGACCGCCGTAAAATCGATGCATTAGAGATGTGGTCCTGGAGACGCCTCCTAAAGATCCCGTGGACGGCATTTCGCACCAATGTATCCATCCTCAAAGAGCTTCGTATTAAAGACAGACTATCGTCAATTGTGCAACTAAGAATAATGAAGTTCTTTGGTCACGTCTCTAGAAATGAGAACTCGATGGAGAGACTGGATCTAGATCAGGGCCAGGTGAAAGGCAAGAGCACGCGGTCGATCGCCAACCCGCTGGATAGACGCCATCACAAAGGCTACTGAGTACACCATAGTACAGTGTACTCGCTACGCCTCTAACCGTCAGAAATGGAAGCACATGGCCAGATCTACCCTCAGAATGGATATTGACTCACCGAACACCCCATCATGTACCTCGTCAGCGCAACCACGACCACTCTGACAAGAGTGTCCGACTAAGAAGAGAAGAAGATGCACAAAAAGGAAAATATTATCATATTTTTAGAGTGATATATGTAATACATTGTGGTACAAGGGTGGCAAGTAGGTTATTGCAAACGACCAGTCATAGTCACAAGCTAGAGCTGAAGACGAGGATTTTTTTTTATATCTCGAGTTTTTTCAATTTGTGAATTTTTCCGTACTTTCGACCGACTGAAAAATAGGATGGCAGAGGTTTGAAAGCCCTACCAGTGGGAGGCTCCTTTGCACAGGAAGCCGGCTAGATTATGGGTACCACAACGGCGCCTAATTCTGCTGTGAAGCAGTAATGTGTAAACATTAATGTGTTTCGGTCTGATGGGCGCCGTAGCTAGTGAAATTACTGGGCAAACGAGACTTAACATCTTATGTCTCAAGGTGACGAGCGCAATTGTAGAGCCGCTCAAATTTTTTGGGTTTTTCAAGAATCCTGAGGGTAGGTAGCTTCTCGTCTCGTCCCTTATTTTTATAAAAGAAAATAAGGAACATCAAACGTTCTGCCCTTGTAGTGTATGTATAATATACTAGATATTATTTTAATATATTTGCTCATAAAAGTGGAGTTTTCTATGTGTGTTTAGCGAAAAGTTAATATTTTCTGCACGAGTACTTTTTATTTACCTCCTGCACGTAACCTCCAAATGTATGAAAGAGGTTTTTAATCAAAAAATTTCTTACAAAAATTATTGTATGAAATCACTATTTTGCAGCGTAAGTACTATAAATACGTGAATTAAATTTATTTATTTTTTAAATATATATACACATAGTGTAAGTTATTTTTTCGTAAAATTGGCTGAATGAAGCTTCCTGTCCTGTCATGTCCTCAAAAAAAAAAGAGTTACTCCCGCCAAATTGCATTTTTTATGAAGTTTTTACAAAATGACTTTTATTAATATATATTATTATATATTTATTAATAATACATTTTATGAATATGGATGTTTATTTCCGAGTCATGGATGTTTAAATGTATTTATGTATGTTTTAGTAAGTATATTGTATTAAATATATCATTGTCTTGTAACCCATAACACAGGCTATATATGCTTAACTTGGGTCAAGATAATTTGTGCAAAAAGTGTGTCAATATTATTATTATATTAATGATTGTGATGAATTTAATATGACAAAGCAAAAATAGTTGCTGAGTCACTTTAACAATAATATATTCATTTCACTCTCAACTATTGTTCAAACTGTAATTATTACTTTTCCAAGGATTAAACTGTTTAATGATTTCCTTCCATTGTTTTCTATTATTCTCAAATTTATTAAAAAATGTTGGTCGTGGCGGAATTGTCATTTTGTTTATGATATACATATTCATTTTCAGCAGCCATTATATTTACTACTTATATTTTTTATGGAAGATTATTTATTGTCCTCCACAAACGAGCTTCCGGGTCCTGATGTTAAGTGATTACCACAGCCAGGTCATTCCCTTGCAACACGAGAGGAATCACAGGAGCGTTGAAGTTAAGGCGACACTAAATGCCAGCGACCTTGAGCGATTTGAGTTCACGGCTTCCGGCCGCCATCTATGTAACAAAGCCAATATTTTCAAAATTATTGAGTGGAAAACAGTTTATATGCTTACAATCCTCGTTATTCATTACTAATCTGAATAAATATACCTACACAAAAAAGTAAAGCTATAAGAATAACTTATTTGAGAGTTGTACTAAATAATGTGTCATGCCATGCCAAAAAACTTGTTTAACTGCAAGGAAAAGTGATAGTTCAAAAAGGCTCTGGAGTGAAAACTGTAACCAACAGCAAGCATTAGAAACCTACAAATAAGACTTAAGGATATGTGTAAAAGGATTAAGTTGTGTTCATAGCTCGAAATGCTATATTTTCACCAAAAAACTTGTCTAAAAACACCTTGAATGCGTGTTTTCTGCTTACTCTTCACCTTAACAGAGCACTGGGACCCGGACAATTCGAGCAGCTATGCGTTGCACGCGGTCATATGGTTCGAGCTGATGTTGAGCTAACATACTTAATAAGAGGAGCTCTGGTAATACCAATTTGAATTTGTTCCTTTGTCTTATAAGTAACATACCAGTTGTTAGTGACCCTGCCTTCTGAGCTAGAGGTACCGGGTTCGAATCCCGGTAGGTGCAAACACACTTATATGTTGAATATGGATATTTGTTACCGAGTCATGGATGTTTATAAATATATCCTTGTATTGCACCCATAATACAGGTTACGACTAGTTTGGTGAAGGATAATTTGTGTGAAAAAGTGCTAATCTAATATATAAAATGCTCATGTCGCAGTGTTTGTAGTTAAACTCCTTCGAAACGGCTTGACCGATTCTCATGAAATTAGGAGTGCATATTGTAGGTCTGAGAATCGGACAACATCTGTTTTTCATCCCTCTAAATGTTAAGGGTGGTCCACACGAATTTTTATTTTAATTTTTTTGACATTTTTTTTTATATTTGTTTGATTTTGAGTCAGCATTAAAAAATACGTACAACTTAAATTTTTCACCCATGTACGATTAACAGTTACTTTTGTATCGTGATTTTAGTATCGGCAATACAACGTTTGCTGGGTCAGCTAGTATTATTATAATTATTATACTTTTGGTAACAAATATATTATTTTAACTATTTGTTGTTATTTTTAACCGACTTCAAAAAGGAGGATTTTTATGTATGTACACCCATTACTCTGAGATTTATGATCCGATTTACGTAATTCTTCTTTTTTTTTGCCATTTGGTCCCATAAAAATTTTACATAGTTGGCCCAGTAGTTTTCATTTTATGAACATTTATATGAAAATTTTCGTCTACCTGGATGACGTAATTGTTTTCTGTGTACGGCTTTTTTTGGGGCTTTCATTCAGGTTGATTATATATTATTATGAACCGACACTAAAACGTAAAATATAAAAAAAACTACGCTTAAACAAACCGACTACAAAAACTGAAAAGTGTCAAATTACTAAAAATTTTATATAATACACCTCTTTTGCAAACCTTTACCTTTAATATTAATAAAATACTGTTATTTGTATGTGCTTCATATTGATACCTTTGAAGTTGGTACCAAGCCAAATGTAATACCTACACTCGCGACGCGTGACTTTGAGCAGGATAGCTTCGTCTAGAACAAAACAACCCAAACGTACAGACACACGAGGCCAGACAACCTAAATGAAAACAGTAAGTAAGCTGTTTATAATATTAAGTTTTATTTTGTTTAGGGTTTGGCACTGACTTAAAACCTATCAATATGTAGCACATACAAATAACAGTATTTTATTAATATTAAAGGTAAAGGTTTGCATAAGAGGTGTATTAAATTAAATTTTTAGTTATTTGATACTTATCAGTTTTTGAAGTCGGTTTTTTTAAACGTATTTTTTTTATTAAACATTATTATTCATATTATACAACCTGTAGCCGAGTAGTTAGCGATCCTACCTACTAAGCTAGAGGTCCCGGGTTCGAATCCCGGTAGGTGCAAGCATTTATTATGATGAATATAGATGTTTGTTTCCGAGTCATGGATGTTTAAATGTATTTATGTATGTTTAAGTAAGTATATTGTATTAAATATATCATTGTCTTGTAACCCATAACACAGGCTATATATGATTAACTTGGGGCAAGATAATTTGTGTAAAAAGTGTGTCAATATTATTATTATAATATTAATAGATAATTAGGCAACACATATCTTACTTAACAGTTTGCAAGTAGCGTCGACATATATAAACTGGTATGGTCAAATGAAATCACTAACTTATCACTTGTATTTGTAAATGTTTTCGAGGCAAATAGTATTGTATAGATACGAGAACTTGGCTACACTACCATTGACATAAACAAGTTTCATAATAGCAATCTCATACATGTGTTGTTCTGTACGCAATTTAGTTGACTTCCCTTGCCATAACAAATGTAGAATGACATGAGTTTTGTGGAGAACGACCTCAGCAAGGAGTCAGAGTTACTTATAAAAACGCAGGAGAATTAGCTCTGCGTTTTTAGAGTTCCGTAGCCAAATGGCAAAAAATGGAACCCCTCATAGATTCGTCATGTCTGTCTGTCTATCCGTCCAACCGTACGTCACAGCAATTTTTTCCGAAACTATAAGAACTTCACTGTGGAAACTTGATAAGTAGATGTATTCTGTGAACCGCATTAAGATTTTCACAGAAAAATAGAGAACTGAAACTTTCATTAAATCTATACGTGGGAATCATAAAATTAAAAAAAATATGTGATGTACATTATGCAAACTTCTACCGAAAATGGTCATGGTTTGAACGAGATCTAGTATGTAGTTTTTTTTAATAAGTCATAAATCGTTACAACGAACTACAAGAACTTTTATATATGTTACTTGCTGCTACGGAACCCTTTTTTTTTCTGGAATAGGAGGACAAACGAGCGTACGGGTCACCTGGTGTTAGGTGATCACCGCCGCCCACAATCTCTTACAACACCAGAGGAATCACAAGAGGCCGCTATTATATTTATACCTCGTAAGTATATGCTGTTTTAGATATTGCTTGAATTCTATACATGTAAGTCAGCCTTACTTTGGTCTTATTAGTGTCAGTTAGTATTGAAGAAACGACTTAGGATTTTTGACACTATTAACGCAGTAGAGATATATTAATTGGAGGCTGATAACGTAATAGTATTTAATTAAAGTACTTGCTTGTAAACGGTTGAAAGCAAGTGTATTTCATAACTTTTTATATAGAGAAAGTTAACGAACCATCGAGATAAATAAACACTATTTATTTATGCCAAAGAATTAGTGTAAAAGGAGATACATGGGCCATTGTTGCGTCAGACAATAATATATTTGATAATTTAAATTAATATATTTGATATTTTCTTTCAGTTTGGGACTGGAAATAAAGTACTTCCTATCCCGAGTATTTTTTTTTGTATTCTAAAAGTACTTTATAGTATTGAAATAATAAAATCGATTGCTATTAATCGAATCATAGTCGATTAAGATGGGAATCTTCATAGTATGTTTTACCAGTGGGAGGCTCCTTTGCATTCCTGTGCAAAGGAGCCTCCCTGGCTTCCCTAGCTTCCTAGCCAGCTAGATTAAGGCTGTACACAAAGGCGCTTATTTCTGCCGTGAAGCAGTAATGTGTAAACATTACTGTGTTCCGGTCTGAAGGGCGCCGAGTGAAATTACTGGTCAAATGAGACTTAACATATTCTTATGTCTCAAGGTGACGAGCGTAATTTTAGTGCCGCTCAGAATTTTTGGGTTTTCCAAGTATCATGAGCGGCAATGCATTGTAATGATATTAATAACTATGGTATGGTATTAACAATGGTGTATTAATTACCATCAGCTGAACTTCCTGCTCTTCTCATCCCTTATTTTCATAAAAAAAGTAAGTAATTCATATTAAATTAAATATAAATTAGAAAAAAATATATAAAAAGATCGAAAGTTTCTTGCTTCATTCCCTCTAATAGTATTTTAGAACACAATATTTTATATAGATAAGATCTCAATGTTATATTTTAATTTTTATTACATAGGTTGTTCATTGGATATATATTTAACTTTTGCACTTTATAATCAGCAATGTAATGCAAGTTCATAACAATGTTGCAAACCAATAATCGGCTTTCAGGATATCCAACTCGAGCATAACTCAGCGTAAATTGGAAACGGCTGAGAGCTCGCGTCGGTATTGGCTGACACTCGCTCCAGGCATTATCTGAATGTTCTTTTTTCGTTGGAAGCGTGGGAACGAGAGCAGATGGAGTTAAAAGACTAAAATCAATAGGCGGAGCTTTTAATAAAGTATTCATTACTCACTCCTTCTATAAAGAGTTGAGTGAGATATAATTAATTGTATCAAACTGTTATCTATGGTTCACAAAAATTATGGTATTCAGTATTAGGGACGCGCACTTATTCAGCTCCATTCGCGTTTCCCTGAACGATTTTGGTCACACTTATACAGCTCTGCTTCTATCAGCCGCGTACGGCTTCGTAAGAATGAGAATAATAACTTTATCCACACCCATGCTTTAAATCCTCTATTAAAGATTCTGAAACAGTTAACTTATTGCCAACATTAAAACACCCAATGTTCTAATAACCATTACATCATCCAAACGAGTGTTGTAATGTTGTACTGAATTTCATAACAACACTCCTAACTCCTAACACGTTTTTTTTCGATCCCTTCATGCGCAAAGAGTTTCAACAGACAGCCGCATTCTTATTGCTCGATGCGTGGTATCTGTATGAATTTCAGAAAATGAACATTTTCGTTTACGCGCGTTCCTCACAGCCAGAACGTCGCGCGCGCGCGATATTTTTATTGTTTTGTTAACAAAAAAATAGCGATTATTCGAGTGAATTTTAATTATTGCACTATACAAAATGTAAATTGCTACTAAAATAAATAATTGTTTCATTAATACTTAGTTTATTTGTATATAATCAGTAATAGATGATATAAGGTTACTGGACTGGTGTTTTAATGTTAGCAGTAAGCTAAGTGTTACAGAATCTTTTAGAGGATTCATATTCTGGGTGTAGATAAAGTCTTGTATGCAACTGTTGATAATTAGGTATTAAAACACTCATGTGATACTATTATCACAATCCACATTCGTGTTATAATAATATTACACAACAGTTGCATAAATAACTATTAAATCACGTCTGCACTCTTTAATCTTTGAGTGTATAATGATTACATCAAATCAATTCAGGAACAATACAGGTCGCAACTTGTCGACAAGGAGTCGCGAACTACCCCTGTGAAGAGAATCCCTATTCCGCCGCATTCGACGGCGAACAGCGCTGTACGCGGCGGAACAGCGCCGAACGCTCTCTATAGCATTCGCATAATAAAAACACATTCATCCTCATTTTACGCTGGTTTGCCGCGAAAACAGAATGGATATAGGAAGAGATTTTAATATAGATGCGTCCTAACACATATTTCACAGATACAATAATAACAAATAGAAAATATATATACGTATACATACAGTCACAAACGCAAACATTAAGAGAAATAACTAATTTGATTATGCACATTGATACAAAAGATCTAACGATCTACATACACAATATTTATTTGGGAAAATTGTGCTATTATTTTTTATTGCGATCAAATATATGTTATTTAGGGTTATAGCGATATGTTTGAAATGGACAAAAATTACCAACATTAACCACAATCACCAAAAATAAAAAAATAAAACATGGAGGAATTCTGCTTTTTTTTTTTTTAATGCCCATAATTTTTAAACATGATGATTTTTCTGATTTTTCTGATGGTGTTTATTTACCATCTGTCCTATCGTCCTGTTTCGTTGCTTAACGTTGAATTTGGGGACATCCTGTATAATAAAATCGTAATAGTGTAAAAAAGCAGTTCCGGGCGCCCGAAAGAAGCGAAGCTTTATATTATAAAGCGATTCATTTTCTACAGTTTCGGTTTTCGTGTACGTATTGGCTACCGAGTATAAATTGGACGATTATTATTTTACAGAAACTAACTACCTAATTACGAGATTAATATAAACAAATCGAAGAAGAAATAACAAAATAGAAAAAAGACAGTAAAAAGTGATCTTTAACAAGTAATTTCTAAGTTTTGTGTGTAGTACATTATTTTCTTTGTTTGATATTTATTATTTTTGTTGTAAGTTCTTTAGTCTATCGCTATTTAGATAGCTAGATTAGTTTAATATTTTTTTATGACAATAATGGATGAGACGAGCAGGATGCTCAACTGATGGTGACTGAGACACCCTGCCCATAATAATGCAGTGCCACTCAGGATTCTTGATAATCCCAAAACTACAATTGCGCTCGTCATCTTGTGACATTCGATGTTAAGTCTCATTTGCCCAGTAACTTCACTAGCTACGACGCCCTTCAGACCGAAACACAGTGATTATGTAACATGTATTTTACTGTAAAAAAGCATGGGAAGCTCCTCGTCACTTTGCTATTGACCTACATAGATAATTTATGCGTATAGATAGAGTCTCTTGCTGTTAGACAACCAATAAAAACAGGCCAGGAATATTAGTTTAGTGTACGTGACAAGCTACGTCTTATACTCGCGATTTGTATGTCACTTTGTGCAAGTGTAAGTGAATTGCTCAAAACAGAGGTTACTTTTAAACTCTTCTTATTTTTTTTCGACGTATTCACAGACTAATATAGTCTATCTAGATGCTAGATGTATCATTTATACATCTAAGTAAGTAATTTAGTAGAGAAGAAAGTAGAGTAATTTTAAAGTTATCTTTTAAATGCACCCACATTTTTTAGATATACTACGCATAGAAATTTGGAGAATTGAAGCGTTTCATATAGTATTTACGCCCCAAAAGTAAACGTGAAAAATTATTTTATACTTTTCCGCACTACCGCACCCTTCTGATCGAAACGTGCTCGTAAACGATTTGAGCAACGAACCAAATATCAAAATATTACGGCTTTTGCTGAACAGAGCTTAATAATATTTCCATTCATTAACTAATATATTAAATTAAGGAAATTATTTTCTTTTAACGTGCCGGTATTTTAAAAGGCCTTTTTGTCTTAAAATAGCTTGAATGTATCAAGTTTAAATTAACATTAAACTCTTAAGTCTGTAGTCTCTTGCAGCTTGAAAGTTTCTAAAACTCACCCACTTATAAGATACAGGCTTACATACCTTACATTTTCACTTAACTGAAATCTTCCTAAAATCTTGACATTTTGCCAGTCAAGGTTTAAGAATTTGACTTTATTATTTCATTATCACTATTTGAACAATTAGTTGCTTTAAAGTGATAACCCTCACTACTAGGATTAATTACACAAATAAAATTTGAAAACAAAATTTATGAACTATGCGGGACTCGAACCCGCGATCTCTTGCGTTCCGTGCGAGCGCTATCCAACGCGGTAATGCTGCCAGTATTCTTGGTACGCTTCCACGTAAAAATAGTTTTAATTTTATGTAGTCATAGTATTGTAAATATAGTTATAAGTTTGAATTTGGCACGGGGAAAAGCATTAATATTGGACGAAAATTGCATCGATACTCTATCTCCTTCTTATGTCCAGACTATTTCAGGAGGTGCTAGGGCTGCTGCTTCGATTGCCAAAGAGAAATAACGTCATAAATACGTCGGTCTCAGTGACTCTAATCCAGTGTCTCCCAACGTGGGGCCCACAGGGGAGCAATTTGATAGTTAAGGGGGCAATTTAAAAATGGACACGACACGACTTTACCCCTTTCACTTTTGGGTTATTTAAATGCAATGCTAGATATTGGTGACAAATTTAACAAAAAAGGCAAATTCCAAGAATGTGCAAGAAAACTTTAAAACCGTTTCCATCTTTATATTTAGCTGAATGTTGTTGTTTAGTGTTATAAATGATTTACTGATAAAAAAAATCGACTTGATATAACATAACGCGGAGACTTGAGAATAGAGCTAAGTAAATTCGAACCTAATATAAAATCCCTGTGCAGCAAGCATCAAGCGCAAGGATGGCACTAAATGAACACTTAAAAAACAATAATATTTTTTTTTTGAATTTCAGTTTTTCATTAAATGTTTTGAAATTTTATTTACGATGTTTTGATAACAATTTTATAGTGATTTCTTCCTAAAACTTATCATTTATATTTCTTAAGAGAACAAAACAGTTTTTAAAGATTAAAAATTATGTATGGGGGAGCTTAAAAATTGTAAAAATTTTTTGAAAGTGGGAGAGTCACGCTGCTGTCTTATGACGTCAGCACAATCGGGCCAGACTCGTCCGGGTTACTTACCACACTCGCACAGAATACCGGCGTGAAGTAGCGGCCTAGTGCCGCTATGTTTCGCATAGGTTAGTGTCGAGGACCGGAGGCCATTCCCCCCCGTCCTTCCCCCCCCCAACAAAATATGAGAGCGGTCCTAAAAAATAAATTACCCCAGGAGGGTACCGGCTCTTCTAGAGCCGGAGAATCCCTCCCCGAGCATTCGCGCTCGGGCTGCCCCTCGTATTCTGGGGAGGGCACAGTACCGCGTATGTCACAGGACAAACAGGGCAGCAACACCACGGCACCCCGCTCCACGCTTAATGTGGACTTTTGTAACATCCGGGGAATTCACTCCAACTTAAACGCCGTCCACCACCACCTTGAGACGGCGCAGCCGGCCTTGTGTTTCCTTACGGAGACGCAGATATCTCGACCTAGCGATACGTCATATTTAACGTACCCCGGGTACAAAATTGAGCATAATTTCATGCCTCATGCCGGGGTATGTGTGTACGTTAGGGAGGATATCTGCTGTCGCCGTCTCGGCAATTTTGAGGGTAGGGGCCTGTCTACTCTCTGGCTCCGCGTAGATTTAGAGGACCGCGTCCGCATCTATGTGTGTGTCTACAGGTCCCATAGTGGTAACGCAGAAACGGATCACCTCATGGGCTGCGTTCAAGCGGCATTTGATGACGTGCTTGCTCAGATCCCCTCCGCTGAAATCGTAGTCTTGGGTGATTTCAACGGGCACAATGCCGAATGGCTTGGATCACGTACCACAGACTACGCAGGGCGATCTGTGCATAATTTTGCATTGGCGTATGGTCTGTCCCAATTGGTTGAGTCGCCGACGCGGCTCCCGGATGTGGATAGCTACATGCCGTCCTTATTAGATCTTCTGCTGACTACACATCCCGATGGTTACCAGGTCTCTGTCGACGCCCCTCTCGGAACGTCCGACCATTGCCTGGTCAGGAGTGTAGTGCCTATCCGACGCCAACGTCGCAGACCACCAGCGACCCGCCGCGTTTGGCACTACAAGTCAGCAGATTGGGATAGGATGCGTTCCTTTTTTGCATCCTACCCTTGGGGCAGGGTTTGTTTCCTTTCGGATGATCCTAGTGCCTGCGCCGTTGCAGTAGCCGATGTGATACTGCAGGGCATGGATATTTTTATACCAAGCTCTGTAGTACCGATCGGTGGCAGATCACAGCCCTGGTTCGATGCGTCAGTTAAAGCAGCATCTGACTGCAAAAAACAGGCGTATCGAACTTGGGTTGCGGCGCTGGGCTCAAAGGATCCGAACTGCAAAGTTCTGAAGAGGAAATATAACCGTGCCTCCAGATTTTTTAAGCGGCAAATCGCCCGTGCGAAATCGAAGCACGTCGTCAAAATTGGCGAGCAGCTTTCCAGTTACCCGACCGGAACACGCAAGTTCTGGTCGTTGTCGAAAGCTGCTCTTGGTAACTTCAACCAGCCGTCCATGCCGCCGTTGCACATGAGGAATGACACCCTGGCCCATACGGCAAAAGAGAAAGCCGATCTCCTGTGCACTCTTTTTTCCTCCAACTCGACTCTTGACGACAACGGAAAAACACCGCCGACCATCCCGCGGTGTCAGAGCTCCATGCTTGAAGTACAGTTCCGACAGAAAACTGTTAGGCGAGCTCTGTTTTCGTTAGACGTCAGGAAGTCAAGCGGGCCGGATGGCATTTCTCCAATCGTGCTTAGAACGTGTGCCCCTGAGTTGACGCCGGTGCTAACGCGTTTATTCCGGCACTCTTATTCAAAAGGCGTAGTCCCTGATTCATGGAAGTCAGCCCTTGTCCATCCGATCCCAAAAAAAGGAGACAGTTCGGATCCGGCAAACTACAGGCCTATTGCTATTACCTCCCTACTCTCCAAAATTATGGAGAGCATAATTAACCGCCAGCTCTTGGTATACCTTGAGGGTCACCAGTTGATCAACGACCGGCAGTACGGCTTTCGCCATGGTCGGTCGACTGGCGATCTTCTGGTATACCTAACACACAGATGGGCGGCGGCTATTGAAAGCAAGGGGGAAGGCCTGGCAGTTGGTCTGGATATAGCGAAGGCCTTTGATCGTGTATGGCACAAGGCGCTCCTCGCAAAACTTCCATCATTTGGGCTTCCCGAGAGCTTATGCAAGTGGACCTCCAGCTTCCTCACTGGGCGCAGCATACAGGTCGTTATCGACGGTTATTGCTCGAATCCCAAGCCCGTGAACGCTGGAGTGCCCCAAGGCTGTGTGCTATCTCCCACGCTGTTTCTTCTGTATATCAATGATATGTTGGACACCGCCAACATGCATTGCTATGCAGACGACAGCACTGGTGATGCCGTATACACGGGCCATGCAGGTCTCTCTCGGGAAAACGTCGACCAGTGCCGGGTGAAACTTGTGTCTTCTATCGAGTCCTCTCTCGAGAAGGTCGCGGAATGGGGTAAGTTGAACCTTGTCCAATTTAACCCCCAGAAGACTCAAGTTTGCGCGTTTACCACTAAAAAAACCCCATTTGCCGTATCACCGCTCTTCGAGAACACTTCCCTTAAAGCCTCGCCTAGTATCGGAATACTGGGTCTCGAAATCTTGAGCAATTGCCAATTCCGTGGCCATCTGGAGGGCAAAGCCAAACTGGCTTCAAAGAAACTGGGCGTCATAAATAGAGCACGGCAATACTTCAAGCCGGCCCACATTCTAGCGCTCTACAAAGCGCAGGTCCGGCCTCAAATGGAGTATTGCTGTCATCTCTGGTCTGGCGCACCCCAGTATCAGCTCGATCCATTTGACCGCGTGCAACGCAGAGCAGCTCGAATTGTCGGGGACCCAGTACTCTGTGAACGGCTGGATCACTTGGCGTTGCGTAGAGACGTCGCTTCATTGTGTGTCTTCTAGCGCATTTATCACGGGGAGTGTTCCGAAGAGCTGTTCAACCTGATTCCTGCCGCCGAATTTCACCTTCGCACGACACGCCACAAGTTACGATATCATCCCCACCATCTGGATGTGTGGCGGTCCTCCACAGTGCGGTTTTCAAGGAGCTTTCTTCCTCGTGCCACGAAGCTGTGGAATGAGCTTCCTTGTGCGGTGTTTCCGGGACGATACGACATGGGTACCTTCAAGAAAAGCGCGTACACCTTCCTTAAAGGCCGGCAACGCTCTTGTGATTCCTCTGGTGTTGCAGGAGAGTGTGGGCGGCGGTGATCACTTAGCACCGGGTGACCTGTGCGCTCGTTTGTCCTCCTATTCCATAAAAAAAAAAAAAAAAAAAAAATGTCAATGTCTAATCATATCTTCGGGCCGGTATCATAACCAGGTGAGATGCGGAACTTGTTCTAATTTCTTAGGCTATTCCAAAAATAAATTAGTATAAATAATAATTACAATATGATGGAAGGATAATGATAATTTTTCCAAGTTTTAAAAGTACCCTCTAACCCCCATGCACGTAGCATTCGGGTGAACTAGCTTTCACACCAATTTTTGTGGGAAGTAAAAATAAATCTGCAATGTACGGTACGGGTTAACATCTGTGCCCGTAGTAAAGCTAAATAGTCGAAAATTTTAGAAGTTGTCTGCGCGTGGGCGGAATCTCGCGGTGTTTTACGTGAATACATTTAGGTGTCTCTGCATTTCGATATTTTATCATTTTAACGTCTCCGTGACGTCAGAAGGCAGTCCTCAGTTTGCAAATAGAAGAACCCTTGTTTTTTGAATTTTAAAGTGAATGTATTGACGTGTTTTCGTCTCAAACTTTTTCGTCTGTGTGTTGCATGTCGCGTTACGGCGCCTATAGTTCGCAGCAGCTGACCGGTATAGACTATTACTCATTTGTGCCTGTGCTCCACCTTATTTTGTTTGTTTTTGATAGTGTTTAATGTAAATGTTGTTATTTTATTCTTTAATAAAATAACAACATTTACATTTCACTTTTGAAACTTTTTTTTCTTTGGCAAACAACGACACAGCTAGTGAAATATTATTCCAAAAATTTTTAGTTAAATGTCTATAATGTGAAAAAATGTTTCACTTTTACCGTGGTTTCATAAAACCGCACAATCATTTTTTTGTTCACTCGGACCTTCATTATTTTGAGAACCCGACACCGCTTCACTCTGTTATATATAGTGTTTATATTGATATCTATCACTATATAGATTTTAGCCCTATGCGTCTGTATTAAATATTATTTATGTTTTTATATCCCAGAATGTTAAATGTTAATCTTATCCCATTTCTATAACTATAAATTTTCAGCTAATTTTATGGGTCTTCCTTGTTTTTTTTTCTTTTTACACCACCGATGTGGAGAGAATAAAGAATTCACAGCATTTTTTTTTATTTAATAGAAAATATTGTTCATCACTGTGAAAAATAAACTTGAGTATCCGAGGTATTTGTCGTAGTATGGGCACGTTTGTCGGTTCAATTTACGACGCTAAATAAAGCTCTTATCACGCCTTGGCTCTACGTTCAGAGTTTTCAGATATTGTGAGTAAATATTTATAAAACCTCGTGAAAATGTCATATTTTTATGGTATTACAATATTGTTTCTTTATTTTGTCTCAGAAATACCTGATTAAAGTTTAAAAACAGTTGTTTAAGGATTTCATCTATTACAATATATATTGCGTAATAGAAATGTATATACAGGATGTTTTTCTAACTGGAAATGTCCAAAGTGCAAATAAAATTTCCTTTTCAAATATGGAATATATACTTATTTTATGTTTGTTTGTTTTGCTGATAGACAACGGATAAAAACATGCCAGGAATATTAGTTTAGTGTGCGTGACAAGATACGTCTTACACTCGCGATTTCGTGTCATGATTTAACATCATAACATTTGTATGTTAGTCTGCGTGAATTGCTCAAAATTAGGTAAGTTCTAAACACAATTGTTTTCGACGTTTCCACAGCTGTCATAGTCTATCTAGACGTATAAATGATGTAAGATGTAAGTATCGAGCATGATTCAGGCACTTAGCAGGAACTGGCTTTTCGTATGAGAAAACATTTTATTAAATTTGACTAACTTCTACTGCTCAAATTTTTTTCTTCCGACACAATTACAAATAATTATCATATGAAACTGAGTTCTGAGACTAATTTTAATGGACAACTCGCGCTTGACCACAAAAGTAACTGTGCCGAAATTGGTTTCACAAGAAAGGGCAAATGGTTCCTAAGATCATCATCATCAACAGCCGGAAGACGTCCACTGCTGGACAAAGGCCTCCCTCAAAGATCTCCACGACGATCGGTCCTGCGCTGCCCTCATCCAACGTATTCCGGGGATCTTGACCAGATCGTCGGTCCATCTTGTGGGGGGCCTACCAACACTGTGTCTTCCGGTTCCTAAGATAGTTCGATAATATCTCTTCTGGATTAGGATTTCTCCATACTGTCCCGTTTAAAAAATACACTGTATATAAATAACAGCTATTCTTAACGTTCAAAAAATATAATTAAAATGAACGATTTCTTTAATGAGTCTTTAATTTTTTTATCAATGTTGTCTACAAACGTAGGTATATCATTAGATTACTGCAGTCGTCTTTATACTTATTTTTTTTTATGGAATAGGAGGACAAACGAGCGTACGGGTCACCTGGTGTTAAGTGATCACCGCCGCCCACATTCTCTTGAAATACCAGAGGAATTACAAAAGCGTTGCCGGCCTTTAAGGAAGGTGTACGCGCTTTTTTTGAAGGTACCCATGTCGTATCGTCCCGGAAACACCATACAAGGAAGCTCATTCCACAGCGTTGTAGTACGCGGAAGAAAGCTCCTTGAAAACCGCACTGTGGAGGACCGCCACACATCCAGATGGTGGGGATGATATCCTAACTTGTAGCGTGTCGTGCGAAGGTGGAATTCGGCGGCAGGAATCAGGTTAAACAGCTCTTCGGAACACTCCCCGTGATAAATGCGGTAGAAGACACACAATGAAGCGACGTCTCTACGCAACGCCAAGTGATCCAGCCGTTCGCAGAGCACTGGGGCCCCGAGTTTCATTTGCAATGCTTTACTGAACTATTTATTATGTCCGTTCCATTACTATTTATCTCAGTAATATGCAGTGTTTACATGAGTTTCCGATGCGCCGGCTTGGGCGTCATGTACAAGAAGCCTTACAGTTTGAGAGCTGTTGAACAAACATGACAAATTAGGCCACTCATACACTTATATGTAATTTAATACTGATGTAATAAATAAACTGCATTTAATCACAAGTTAAATTAAATTCAAATTCAAATATTTTTATTCAATATAGGAATTAAAATCACTTATTGTATATTTAGGAAAATTTATTGAATAAGGCGTTACTTTGCGGAAATCCATAATTATACAAATTATTTAAGTTTTCTTTAGTGTTAATTCCGCCAATATTTGTCTTTAAAACAATTCGACACACAATTTGTACACTTATTGTATGTCAAAAACTACCACCTATTCAAAAGAGACTGCCTCAGACCTGAGAAGAATGGGCGCAAGAAACTCAGCGAGCTTTTTTTTTTAATATAAAATATGGATTACAATGTGATATCGTACAATAAACATTTATAATTAAAGAGCCTGAGGGTATTCGCTTTATTCCCAGTCCGTGGTGTCATTAAGAAAATCGTTTATGCTATAGTACCTTTCCCACACAAACGTTTTTTAATAATTATTTTAAATTTCGTAACACATTTGTTTTGTACATTTTCTGGGATCATATTGTAGAAGCATATACATCGCCCAACAAAAGACTTACTAACTCGACCCAACCGAGTAGTAGACATAACAAGTGTATACGTGTTAACATTATGAATGTCACAGTTTCTAGAAAATTCCTCAATGTTCTTATGACCATACAGAACATTATCAAAAATGTTTTGAGAAGCAACAGTCAAAATGTTTATTTCTTTAAATTTTTCTCTTAATGATTCTTTAGGAGCTTCAGAATTCATTTTGGTTATTTACCAAGGTTATTTAATGTTGCTGTCATGTCAACAGATAAGTTAAATCGTATATTATGTATTAAATAGGTCTTACAAATAAAACTGGGTATAAAGTTACACCTGAGAATAAACCAAGAATATGCAAAATGTGTACAAACAAACATTTTGCTAATGATTGATTATTATATAGTTTCCCGCGTTTATTAGTGTCAATATTGTAACCCCTCGTTTACACCAAAAACTTGTTTTATACAAAACTTGTAGAATACTTGTCAAAACATAATTATTTGTTTTTAACATGCATTGCAATTGTCTGAAAGATTCTTGCGTTCACACTGTGTTGCCAACAAGTTTTTTTACAAGTTTAAAACACATGTTAACATATTATAGATCTGAGAAATGTTTGATACAGTCTGATACATTGGCAGCGTTCACAACAACATAAAACATACATGTTTTAACAAGTATTGTTAATATTATTGAAGTTTATGTATAATACTTATTTAAAACAAGTTTTATACTCTATCCATGCTAGGTGGATAAAGTTTTAAACACTTACCGGAAGACCACTTTTTTTTGTGGAAAAGAAGAAGATAAATGGAGTGGTCAAAGACATAAGCTTTATTAGCATTATTTGCAAGGCTGGTTGACATTCGAGAAACTTCAGAATTATCAATGTGAACATAGTGTTTCTTTGTGTCATTGTATTAACAGTGTAGTCAGTGATATAATCAACATTTTGCATATTCTTGGTTTATTCTCATATAAGTTTAAGCAAGGCTGTATTAACATTCGTATTGGATACAATTGACGAATTGAATGTCGACAAAAGTTGAGACACATGTGCTGAATGAAAACGGAGAATTGCTCTCGTCTGTAACTCTGTAGCGAGCGTCCGGTCGATTTTCATTCAATAAATGTGCTTTGTTGTCAACATTGCTGACGTTACCGCTGCCGACACCAAGATAATTCTACTGCAATCTATAAGAGCCTAGTGAAACTCTCCAAGAAAATAGCGTATCACTAGATTAATATGAAACGTGCAGTCATTGATAGATTGACAGATAACAGATATAATCTTGGATATAAACGGATATTATGCAACTGTTCGCTTTTAAACTTAGCCGGATTATAATTCATCGGCAATCGCCATACTGCAATTACTACTATTTCAAATCTCATTGCAAGTTTCATACTAAATTAAATTTCAATCTTATTATTAATAATAATATTGACACACTTTTTTACACAAATTATCTTGACCCAAGTTAAGCATATATAGCCTGTGTTATGGGTTACAAGACAATGATATATTTACTTAAACATACATAAATACATTTAAACATCCATGCTTCGGAAACATCCATATTCATCATATAAATACTAGCACCTTCCGGGATTCAAACCCGGGACCTCTAGCTTAGAAGGTAGGATCGCTAACCATTCGGCTATACAGGTCGTCAGGTATTATGTAAATGCTTTACACCCTCATTGATCTCTACTTGTATAACTGAAAACGCAGGCTTCATCAACACGCCACTACCTTCAATATTATCATAGCGGTCTGAATGTGTGACATTCTCTTCAGTGTGGGTTTCAAGGAACTGGTGGAACAATGAAATTGATTGCGTAGCAGGTCGATATGACATATTTAGATAATTTTCACGTCTAGATAGAGTCTCGTGCTGTTAGACATCCGATAAAAACAGGCCAGGAATATAAGTTTAGTGTGCGTGACAAGCTACGTCTTACACTCGCGATTTGTATGACACTTTGTGTTAGTGTGCTTGAATTACTCAAAATTGATGTTAGTTCTAAAGTCAATTTTTTTCGACGTTTTCACAGCTGTCATAGTCTATCTAGACCATAGTTTCTCAACCTTATTTTGCTCACCACTCACTTTGAGAATATGTTTTTTTCTAGAGTATTTTCGTGTATTTTTTTGCCTTTTTAGACTATATTTTTAATCTACCCACGACCCATCTGCGCCATCTCAATGCCCCCTAATTTTCTCTGGGTCTTCTACTGCCCCCCCGAAAGTCTCAAACGCCCACAAGGGGGCGTTATCGCCCACGTTGAGAACCTATGATCTAGACGTATAAATGATCTAAGATGCCATAGAAAAAAAGCACGGACTTAAGGTCAGTTCGCCAGTTTGGTTCTATTATCTTTGCGTAAGTATATAATAAAATCTAGAGTTTCGCGCCCTTTTTCCGATCATATCTCAACAAATATACATTGTATGCATACTACCACTGTGTCGATGCCAGATTTCCTATCGTCGACTGGATTAAGTTTAATTTATTATTATATCGAGTCATACACCTAAACTTATTAAACAATTACTCTAATATTACTCCATTTACCTACTCTGTCAATCATACTTCATCCTTCATCTATCTGTCAAATACAACATTAATTCATTCACTCTTCTACTTCAGCTACTTGCACACGACACCTCAACTACACAAGAACTATTTTATCTAATCCTGTTAAGACAGACGAAATATAAATCTTTGAGAAGATATCAATCTTTCTTTTGTTCATCGCGAACACACTGCATATTTATAACAAGCTAGTTACTTAGGCCACTGCAAAGCATACATAAATATATTTTTTTTTATAAAACGGGGCAAACAGGCAAGTGGCTTACCTGATGGAAAGTAATACAACCAGCCGTAACCTTAAGGACCAGCAAAGGTATGGTGTTGTATGACAGCATGGTTGGTCATGATAAATTTAGTTCAATGCACAGTTTTTCGTAGGATTTTTTTTTATGGAATTCACAAGGAAGCTCATTCCACAGCGTTGTAGTACGAGGAAGAAAGCTCCTTGAAAACCGCACTGTGGAGGACCGCCACACATCCAGATGGTGGGGATGATATCCTAACTTGTGGCGTGTCGTGCGAAGGTGGAATTCAGCGGCAGGAATGAAGGTTATAGGTTAGTTATTCTTCACTTAGAATTCTAGTGACCCTCCACCATTTTGGATTTTCACCGTAATTTTTAATCATATTTTTTCTTATTCTTAATAATCTATAGTTATATATTATGCTATAAATCTGATAAGATTGAATCACAGTAAGATGCCAGTTTTAACGTACGCCTCTTTGAACCAATGTTTAACATTAACAGTGACGATAAATTACGATATATCTACATAAGCTACCACGTAATTATTATACTTTTCTAATGATCAATCCATTAAAAACATTAAGGCCTATCGCAGACGACACACTTTTTGTGCTATCGAGTCTGCGGCACACAAAAAGTCTGCATTGCGCGCATAATGTCTTTAGCAGAGTATCATGACAGAAATTTAAAAAGAAAATTGTGAGATGAAGTAAATTTATTTGAATATAGTTTTAGAACTGAATGTTTAATATGAAACAGTCCATTTAATCATCTTTCTAAAAGAGTAGTGCTGGTCTGTTTTCTATTTCTTGAATCAACATCGATACACCGATGTCTAGCGCCATGATACACGTCAATCACTAGCAGGTGTAGACTACAGACTAAAGTGAGCGTCATCTGCGTTAGCGCGTTTTTACGCCAACGTTGTATCTTAATATATATAAATTACGTGACACGTTATTTGTCCGCGATGGACTCCTAAACTAATTAACGGATTTTAATTGGGATTACTTCATGGAGTGCAGTTTGGTGCAACTTGAGAGGTAGGATAATTTTATTTCGATTTGGGACCCATAATTATTTTTATTTTCAATATTTGTTTTGTATGGACATATTTTCTATGAGAGAATTTAGTGACGCACGGTTTGACAGTTCCACTGCGAAACAATTTCACTATAACAACAGAGAAATGGCAAATTCCTATAGAACAGTATTTTTTTAATTATCTACACAACAACGTCTGTCGGGTCAGCTATTTTTTGGCGCACTTTTTGCACGGCGCGGTGCGGTGCGGTCTGTCAGATCTACGAGGATATTTTTTGTATGTCAGACTTTTTGCTCGTCGTATGCGTTACTGCATATAATTCTATATGTTTTATTATCACAGACTAAAAAGTGCGTCACGGATAGTCTGTCGTCTGCGACAGACCTAAACTTAAACAACGAACTCTGTCAAAAATCAGCCCTAGCACCGCGTTTATTTCAAAACGGAAACATTCTTTATTAAAACATTATGAATTAACGAACTTTGCTACAACGGTGTAAATTATAAATCTTGTTTCTCTGTGAAACATCTCAACACAGTTTATTTTAATAAGCAAACTTTGTGATACTAAATGAACATCAAACATCTATTCAGTATGATTCTGATGAGCTGTTTATTGCAAAGAAAAAACATAAATATTTTATATTAAGGATTAGTATCCGCTGCGCTCTTGATACGGCGGGCGTAGTCGCAAAGTGCGGCAACTAATACTACGCCCAAGTGGGCGCACTCGAGGCAGTTTCTACATAGATACATTAACATTAAACAAGTCTTAGGTGCTAGGGATACACATAATTCTATTTATAGGCAGTTACAGCATGTACACATGTAATACAAGTCGTACAAAAAGTTAAAATTTATAAAATAAGTAAAGGCTAAATAAAGTTATATAAATGTTAAATTTATACAATGAAAGGTATATAAAAAATAAAAATACAATGATAAAGAAAAAAAATATTCACAATTTTAATATCTACGGGTAGCTAGCGGTAGATTGATATCTACCGCTGCAGAATCGAGTGTCTTAATTAATTTATCTTTAAATTTTGTTATATTATCGCTGAACAGATCAATGGACTTGTCTCTACTAATAAATTCATTAATCGGGGTATTAGGGAATGATGACCGAGATTGGTCCTGTGGGTTGGGTACGTAAAAAGTGGAATAGGATGCCGTGGAGTACGGGGGGGAACCTTGATGCATATTTGACTCAAAAGATCTGTGATATTTGTGATGCCGTTGAGAAGCTTAAAAAAAATACCATATCATGTAATACATATCATCAGTAAGTATTTTGTATTTTATAAATTTAAAACAAAACAAATCTTATAACTATATTTACAATCCTATGACTATATAAAATTAAAACAATCAATTTATTAATTTCAATTTAAAATAACACGATGCTTATGTATATAAATTTGAAAGATGTCATTGAGTGTCAAGATTCCACGCACACAAGCATCAAATAGTTGCCGTTATAAAAAAGCTATTGTTCTTAGGTATTTCAGTATCTAGTTAGAGCGCAGCGGAGACCAAGCCTTAATCTAAAATCTATATGCTGATTGAACTAACAGCTATAAATCTATAATAAAATATTTCCGTCAGTTTACTAAAAGCCACACTGGTCCATCCATTACCTAAAACCAATATTCCCTGAGAGGAATCTATGCTTCATTAGTGTATTACGACTTCACAACTTTGTCAGGGTAAATGTTTAGCTTTTGAAACTCCATTTGACTCCCTTTAGCAGATAATAGAGCAAAATCTATAATTACAAACTACCTTAAAGGAATGAAATGTGGCTTGCTCAATTAAGACTTTAGTGTCTATGAAAGTTTTACATTTTCTATATAATTTTTTTCACCCATACTGTTCCAATTATAGAAATACTGAATTGAAATGAAATTTTATTTGCAAGAAACATTGTACATAAGATGTTAACATAATATTATTGATAATCCAATATGTTTCGTCAATTGACATGCAAAATCTAATATATAAAATTCTCGTGTCACGGTGTGCGGGACCGAACTCCTCCGAAACGGCTTGACCGATTCTCATGAAATTTTGAGTGCATATTGGGTAGGTCTGAGAATCGGACAACATCTATTTTTCATCCCCCTAAATGTTAAGGGTGGTCCACACAAAATTTTTATTTTTAATTTTTTTGACATTTTTTTTTTAATTTGTTTGATTATGAGTCAGCATTAAAAATACACTTAACTTCAAATTTTCATCCATCTACGATCAACAGTTACTTTTGTATCGCGATTTTAATATCGGCAATACAACGTTTGCTGGGTCAGCTAGTATGTTATAAAATTATCTAAATACCAACACACTACTGTTATACTGAAACATGTCGGATTTCACAATGCTATCATTTATACATATTTATAAAATTTAAATTTAAAGATATTATATTATAAGACGTAAGTAATTTAATAATCCATTTAGGACCTTTGTATCATATTAACAAATTCAATGTCATAAAGGTAATTAATTTACATATATTATTATCAAACTAATTAATTATACTATTATATATAACTACTAGCTGACCCAGCAAACTTTGTATTGCCGATATTAAAATCACGATACAAAAGTGACTGTTAGTCGTAGATGGGTGAAAATTTTAAGTTGTATGTATTTTTTAATTCTGACTCATAATCAAACAAATTTAAAAAAATGTCAAAAAAATTTAAAAAAAAATCGTGTGGACCACCCTTAACACTTAAGGGGATGAAAAATAGATGTTGTCCGATTCTCAGACCTACCCAATATGCACTCAAAATTTCATGAGAATCGTTCAAGCCGTATCGGAGGAGTTCGGTCCCGCACACCGTGACACGAGAATTTTATATATTAGATTAAATTATAGACTAATTCATAATACCTAATAATTCATTTTGTATTGAAAAATTGTATTGTATTTTATTAAGTTCAATTAAATGTAATTCTTTCGCTTGTATTGCAGTTATACATATCACGAAATAAGCGATTACATTTTAGATGATATTTCATAAAAGCTCACAGCGAAAACTATCTCTACTAATATTTTATGTGAATGTAAATTTGTTTGTGACGCTTTTTCGCCGGAGCTAATGTACAAGAGAGAGAGACAAGAGCTTGACATAGGCTACATTTTATCCCGGAAAAATCCATGGTTCCCGAGGGATTTATGATTAACTGAAATTCACGTCGATCAGCTATAACTCTGCCTGAGTAGGTTTAGTTTGCCATAGCAATCTTCCTCGAAATAGGATTCATATAATATGTTGAGAACGGGAGCGAAAACAAGAACCAGAACTGGAATAGTACATGAGATAATCTTCAATTCCAAACTTGCTTATTATTTTTAAAATCACTTTATCTACGCAGACGAAGTCGCGGCATCAGTTAGTATTATATAAAGAAACTATTCGTTCCGGCCCGCTTCGCTGGGCGAATTATAAAAGGCAGGAAAGTTGGTATTCGAAAAATGGTAGCCATAAACCATCTAGGATAAATGTCGCATCGAATTGTGGTAGTTTCATGTCCATACGATCAGTGGTTTAGGCGTGATTGAGCCTCAAACAAAGACCATTTTCATTATATATATATATACTAGCTGACCCGACAGACGTTGTTCTGTACATAATAAAGAAAATACTGTTTTTTATTAATTTGTCACTAATATTTCATAACATCAAGAATTATTTCGTAAAATATGCTCCCTGTTAAGTCCCTGTTGTTATAATGAAATTGTTTCACAGCAGAACTGTCAAACCGTGCGTCAATAAATTCTCTAATATAAATATTATGTACATACAAAACAAATATTGAAAATAAAAATAATTATGGGCCTCAAATTGAAATAAAAACCATCCTATCTCGCAAGTTGGACTAAACTGCACTCCATGAAGTAATCCCCATTAAAATCCGTTCATTAGGTTAGGAGTCCATCGCGGACAGACAGTGTTACGTAATTTATATATATAGATTGCAAGCTAAATTAATTATGTTACAGGCGTGAGTGATAGATAAGTGACCTTCAATAATAATTATCAATCCGTTGTATCGTGTAGTGTTCTTACGGACTTCGTTGTGAATAAACCTATTTAAATACGTTTAGTTGATTTAAAGCCCTCCGGTGTTCGAATGGTTTGGTAACTACTGAACTGTTTTGGCCTTTTCTGTGAAATTAAATGACGTTTGAAAAAGAAGGATATAAGAGTTATCTACTGATAAGTTTCTTTTTTTATGAAAATACGGGAAAGGACGAGCAGGACATTCAGCTGGTGGTAATTATAACGCTCAGGATTCTTGAAAAACCCAAAAATGATAAGGGGCACTGCAATTGCGCTCGTCACCTTGAGACATAAGATGTTAAGTCTCATTTGCCAAGTAATTTCACTACCTACGGCGCCCTTCAGATCGAAACACAGTAATATTTACACATATCTACTTCACGGCAGAAATAGGACCGTTGTGGTAAGCGCCCCCATATCTAGCCGGCATCCGTTGCAAAGGAGGTACTAGCAAAAGAAGCCTCCTGTAGAAGTGACAATGAATTGTTAATTTAAGTTGAATTACATACATTTGTCATGTCTTCCTTATAAAAGAAAGGACTGTTTTAATAATTATTATTATATTAATTCCAGAAAAACTATCCAAACCACAATCATGTCGAAATCGAGTTAAGAACACAAAACTGCTCACGTGATTCATATTAACGGACTGACAAAAAATAGCAGCCCTACTGTCACTCATTATGTGACATCATGACTTAGTAGCCCAACCCACATGTATGGAATACACTAAGAGTTATTAAACTTAAAACACGAATTCCTTAAATGTGATGTTTGTGTCTTGGAACGTTTTTCAGAAGTTACGTTCACTTGAGCTTAATAAGACGTTTATTAACACCAATTGCGTTATTCCTCCCGTATTATTTTATAACTTATAGGAAGGTATATATGATGTGAGAAATCCCGCGTCTAAATATAATATAATACTGCATCTTATGAAGCATTTTTCAACATTCTACCACAAAATTCAGCGACAGTTTTCCGTAGTCCCGTGCAAAGCTCAGCTTTGTGCAATAATTTAAATATAAGTTTAGAATTTTACAGCGAACGACTCGATACGACTACTGATCTCAAATATACCGCTGATTTTTCAAGATATGCGCTCTCAAAATATTAAGTATTTAGGTGTTTTATATATGTATACAATACCAGCTGACCCGACAGACGCTGTTCTGTCAATAGAAATAGAAAATGATGTAAGTATTCGGGAATAATGTAGTCTTTACCAGTGTGAGGCTTCTTTGCACAGGATGCCGGCTAGATTATGGGTACCACAAATGGGTTTTATAATATGTAGCGATAAGTAATAAATACTTCTTTATAGTTTATATAATTTATACTTTAACTATACTGATAAATGCGGACAAAATCTATACTACAAATATACATATAGTCTGTCTATAGTCTACAAGAGACTACCACCATAGTGGGTGGTTAATTTGCACAGGATGCGGGCTAGATTATGGGTACCACAACGGCGCCTATTTCTGCCAAGAAGCAGTAATGCGTAAGGATTACTGTGTTTCGGTCTGAAGGGCGCCGTAGCTAGTGATATTACTGGGCAAACGAGACTTAACATCTTATGACTCAAGGTGACGAGCGCAATTGTAGTGCCGCTAAGAATTTTAGGGGTTTTTCAAGAATCCTGAGCGACACTCCACTTAACGGGCAGGGCGTATCAATTATTATCAGCTGAACATCCTGCTCGTTTCATCCCTTACTGTTATAAAAAAAAAACAAGCAGAGCTTACATGCCTACATACAAAAACTTTATCTTAGGAAACAGCCATTGTTATATCAGATTATGATTCACCGTCAAATTATACCACAAGAGTGTATACCAAGCTTTAATTATTCCACAACAATCAGAGCACGTTATCTGTTCCAACTTTTCTGAAAATCAATACGTCTGTTAGTTCCTTAAACAGAGCCCAGCACTTCTGTACCGCTTCCATTTGAAAATGTAATGTAAATTATGTAAATATTCAAGAATAGAATTATAAGTGAATGCGGGCTCTAACGGTGGTCGAATGTCGATAGTGAACATGTTTTATAATTTAACGATAAATATTATAAACACCTTAACAACAAAAATACTAAAATTAACCAACAGTTAGTAACAAACACAGATGAGTAAAAAAGAAGGGCTCCGCGCCGTGATATTAGCAAGTGAAGCACTGTTATGCTAGTGTGTGTACGGTTACGGGGTTACTAGTTAAACAATTTTTACTCCCTTAGATAGTCATATATGGCCACAAATACTTATATAGTATCGTTTTTACACTTTTTCACACCGCACGACGCCATTTTAAAAATATTTTATTGAGACACAAACTGATCTGTCACAGACGATGACAATTCTCATAACGGCCGCCTATCGTAGTGTAAGTGTGTGCGTGGGGTTATGTATTTACACGTTAATCGGCTTGTTTTGGTGCTACACTTTATGTAAGGTGACACGGAGTTCTTATTTTTTTACTAGTCCGTGGTAACAAATAGTAATATTGTTTCTTATAAATCAATAACGTTCTATAGAATTGTTACAACTAATATATTATTCACATGTGTTATCCAACCTTATTTGTTACAATACTCATTTTTTTTATATAAAAGAGCAGCCTAGCAAAACTCTCTGTATAAAACATGCAGTCATTGATAGATTGACAGATGACGGCTATAATCTTGTTAAAAACGGAGATAACCGAAATCCACAACGTTTGAAGCAACTGTTCGCTTTCAAAATTAGCCGGATTTTACTTCGTCACCAGTCGCGAAATAAACTTCAAACTTTTATAAAACTTTTCATATTAAAGTAAATTTAAATTTTTACTCAGGCAGTCCCGCGTATTACGTAGTATTTAAATCCTCTTTGTACATGTGTTATAAATAAATCATTAAAATCATAAATACCTTAACAAATAAAGACTAAAATTAACCAACATTTAGTAAAAGTAAATAGTAATATTATTTATATTCACATGTGCTATCGAACCTCCTTACGAAGGTATAATAGTTATTTATGCAACTGTTGTGTAATAAGGGGTATTAAAACACGAATGCGGGTTTTATTAAAACACGAGGCGAAGCCGAGTGTGATAATAGTATCACATGAGTGTTTTAATACCTAATTATCAACAGTTGCATACAAGACTTTATCTACACCCAGAATATGAATCCTCTAAAAGATTCTAGAACAGGTAGCTTACTGCTAACATTAAAACACCAGCTCCTAGTAGTAGCCTAATATCATTCATTACTGATTATATACAAATAAACTAAGTATCAATGTATCAATTATTTATTTTAGTATAGTAATTTACATTTTGTATAGTGCAATAATTAAAATTCACTCGAATATTCAGCGTTTAAAATGAATCGCTCATTTTTTGTAAACAAAACAATGAAAATATCGAAGAAAATGGCGGGGATTCGAATAACCTACTTTTTTTTTACGGCGCGCGACATTCTGGTCGTGTGGAATAAACGCATGCGTATAAACGAAAATGTTCTTTTTTTGAAATTCATACAGATACCACGCATTGAGCAATAAGAATGTGGCTGTCTGTTGAAACTCTTGGCGCTTGAAGGGATCGAAAAAAAAAACATAGGAGTGTGGTTATGAAATTCAGTACAACATTACAACACTCGTTTGGATGATGTAATGGTTATTAGAACATCGGATGTTTTAATGTTGGCAATAAGCTAACTGTTTCAAAATCTTTAATAGAGTATTTAAAGCATTGGTGTTGATAAAAACATATTTCTTGTCCTGCTTGTCATTGTGACTCGGTTTTTTTTATAAAAAAGTTCAACGCTTTCGATTAAAGTGAACCGACTCTATACGTTTTTCTATTATTTAGATATATCTGCTCTGCTAACCGGGAACAAGCCTCCTTAAAAGGATGATATTACTTTTGTTCTATGTGTCTATTGTTAGACCGAATATATGATAGTTATATTCTAAGCAACTTCTGTAAAAAAGTTTTCTACATTCAGATACGACAGACAGTTGACTTTAAACGGTGCGTAATTGTCATAGTATTAGTATATATATATACTACTACTATATATATACTATATTAGCTTAACCCTTAGGTTAAGGATTGGTCTCCGCTGCGCTCCAATTAGATACCGCACTACCTAGGAACAATAGCTTTTATATTACGGTAACAATTAGATACTTGTGTGCGTGGCATCTTGACACTCAAAGGCATCTTTAAAATTTTGTAAATTATTAATATACAAAATATTTACTGATGATATGTGATTCCAGTGTCTTTCTGCTTTCTTGTAGCATTATTTTTACAATGTTTTACTACGCAACCCGGCATTTTAGTTTCAAGTATCAGCAAAGTTTAACAGATCACGTCAACGTCACACATTGTTCGAAACTGGCTCGAGTACGCCCATTTAGGCGTAGTATTACTTGCCGCACTTTGCGGCTACGAGTGCGTTATCTAGTTGGAGCACGCGGAGACCAATTCTTCATCTAAGCCTTAACACACACATCACCACACACACTCACGTCACATTACCTAACCCTTTTCTCAGTTTTAAGAATTCTTAATCTATAATTCTGTCGCGCTAACGCAGTCGCGACAAATCTCAATGCGTCAAGACAACTGTGGCTCTAACTGAACCTTTTGAGTAAAAAGCTCAAAAATCAGTTTCTTGACCTTCTCCGAAAATTAATGGATCTGTTCTTGATGATGTCTTTGTTCAACTCTCAGGTTGTGACTTCATCTACAGGATCTACTTTACAGTTGATAACCTGCTCAACCCCAATATTTGCATTTTAGGAAATTGACTTAAGATGGCAGCTCTTTCAAATCTAAAGAATATGTTACTTTATTAAAATAACAACCCTCACTTTTGGCATTAATTTCAAAAATTCATGTATATATAAACAAAATTTATCAAACAGAATATCAATGAGTACCCAAACCTCTAAGGTACTCTCTGAAGATATAGTGACTGAATTTGGTATATAGATTAGGAATTAACTCATTAACATCGCCGAAAAGGCAAACTTTTTGATACACTTTGATTAGAGGGGTGCATATTTGTAGTGTTAAAATAAAATGATATCTCACCAAAAATTTCATGTTGCTAGCCACAATTTTTTTTTTAGAAAAAATAAGAGACAAGACGATAAGGACGTTCAGCTGATGGTAATTGATACGCCCTGCCCATTACAATGCAGTGCCGCTGAGGCTTCTTGAAAAAACCAAAAATTCTGAGCGGTGCTACAATTGATTTCGCTCGTCACCTTGAGACAAGATGTTAAGTCTCATTTGCCCAGTAATTTCACTAGCTACGGCGCCCTTCAGACAGTAATGCTTACACATTACTGCTTCACGGCAGAAATAGGCGCCGTTGTGGTACCCATAATCTAGTCGGCATCCTGTGCAAAGGAGCCTCCCACTGGTAAAGCATAAAGCAGATCCAACACGTTCCTAGAATGCAAGTCTTGGTACGCTTCCCCGTAATAATAGTTTTAATTTAATGTAATAATAGTATTGTAAATAATATCTATTCTAATATATAAAATTCTCGTGTAATGGTGTTAAACTTTGAACTCCTCCGAAACGGCTTGACCGATTCTCATGAAATTTTGAGTGCATATTGGGTAGGTCTGAGAAACGGACAACATCTATTTTTCATCCCCCTAAATGTTAAGGGTGGTCCACACATTTTTTGACATTTTTTTTTTTAATTTGTTTGATTATGATGATTTGTCAGCATTAAAAAATACATACAACTTCAAATTTTCAACCATCTACGATCAACCTTTACTTTTGTATCGCGATTTTAATATCGGCAATACAACGTTTGCTGTCTCAGCTAGTATAGTTATAAGATTTGTTTTGTTGTGTTTTCTATGTAATGATGTTTTACAATAATATATAGAACGATATTAAGCCAGACGAAATCGCAACTCATTGAGGAAGCGTAACAACAAAAAAATGGAAACTGAATTTACTGTGGATGGGCAAATCGCCAAAAATAGTCAATAATTTTAACATAACAAAAGCTGCTATGGTGAAACTTATCTTACCGCACTGTGATACTACATATTATAATAAATTAGATCGATTAGTTGCTACTGAGTGGTCTATGTTGATTATACGTTGTCCACACTAAGTAAATATTTATAAAAAGAACATCACAAATAAAATTTTATGAACGATGCGGGACTCGAACCCAGACCTCCGGCGTTCCGTGCTGGTGCTCTAACAAACTGAGCTAACCGTTTGAGTGACGTATCGTCATAAAATCTTGTATGCTGTGTTGAATTTAAATCACGAATTGGCGAAGTAGTCTAGTATTGAATCACGAGCGTAGGGAGTGATTATAATATATATACTACTGAGGAAGTGAGTGATTTAAAGGCACGAGACAAAAAAAAAATTGCTCTCGTATGAAACATACAACTTTTCCCCTCGATTAGATTATCGAGAAAAGTGTTATAGGTAAGAGTAGGTGTATAGTAAGAGACACAATTAAGATAATATTTAACAACGTTTATTATAAATATCATTACTAGTATTTATTTTAAATATTAAGCCTTTAAAAAGGCAATAGTAAATTTTATAAATCTAAATTTCGATAAGTAACATATAAATTTTTGTAACAATGAGATAATTCAGAGAGTTTCGGAACGCACCGGATCGCACTGTTTATTTTTGTAACGCCGAGTGATTCCCGGATGCATGGTCACGTGGGGTTCGAAATTTAAATCACTTTGCCTCACGCTCGCAGCAAAAAGCAGCGTTTTCACGTAGCAATAGCGCCCTTTTCGTGCTGGAGAGGTGAAAATAATATTACCCCATAGCAGAAAAAACCAGTGGTAGTAATTCAGTTTAATTTAATTGTTCTTTATTTTGCCAGAATCTTTCAAGAAATTATTTTCTCTTAATTCATTTACAGAAATTTAAAAATTGTTATAAGAAGTGTACGTAGTTTGCTGTGACTGATTTTGTTCACTTGCCATGTCTTTTACCAACCATTGATATAGTTATCCTGTTCGGTTCAGTACACAGCCGGTCGCCGGTCGCCGCGGTCACCTTCTTATAGGCCGCCTTGGCCGCGCCCGTTTCGCTGGAGAAGCTGTTTAAGGCGAAGGGTAAACAGAAAACATGCAAACAAGGTGTTTTTAGACAAGTTTTGTGGTGAAAATATAGCATTTGGAGCTATGAACACTACTTTATCCTGGTACACATACCCTTAAGTCTTACTTGTAGGTTGCTAATGCTTATTGTTGGTTAAAGTTAGCACTCCAGAGCTATTATGAACTACTAGTTTTCTTTGCAGCTAAACAAGTTTTTTCTCGGCATCATGCATTTGTTTAGTATACTACTATCATAAGAGTTGTTCTTATAGATTTTACTTTTTTATGTAGTTACATTTATTCAAATTAGTAATCAATAATGAGGATTGTAAGCAATTAAGCAGTTTGCGCCTGTTGAAATGTTACATTTTCGACCCAAGAATTTTAAAAATATTGGATTTGTTACATAGGAGCCGTGAACTCATATCGTTCAAGGTTGCCAGCATTTAGTGTCGCCTTAAGCTACTATTGAGGAGTTTTCTATCGGTAGGGAATGACATCCAAGCCCGACATATGAGCCCTGTTTCAGGGTCTCGTACGTTTATATATATGTAACCTCTTCTCGATAAAACAGCTTCAGCCACGTATTCACTAATTCAATCTATTTTGAATGCAACTTAACAAGAGAGTAGGTACGCAAGAGTATTATATAAATAAACAGATTAATAAAAAAACATCTCTTTAATTGCTTACATTACATTAACACTAATAACGGAATATTCTCTATGATTTGAAGACTTTTGAGTTGGCGTCTTAAGCAAAATTAGTGTTTGTTTATAACCATAAAGTTTTTTAAGTTTTACACTTTGGTTATCTACATTCATAATTTGATTATAAAGTTAGAAACACAATCTATTTAATTAGAATATAGGCACTAATGATCGATAGAATGAAGCGAAGTTTGCGAGAATTAATAATTTGTTTGAACAGTTTGTGAT
Source organism: Leptidea sinapis (assembly GCF_905404315.1). Lineage (NCBI taxonomy): Eukaryota > Metazoa > Arthropoda > Insecta > Lepidoptera > Pieridae > Leptidea > Leptidea sinapis. Next base: position 13,208,811 of record NC_066283.1, on the reverse strand, counting down.
TAGTGCTGATCTGAAATGGCTGTTTACTGATGTAACCTTACAACTTTAAAATTTACTGAAGAAGTTTGCAGCCGTTCAGTGCTTTATAACTTTGATGTATAATTAGTGAGCTCAGATTGAATTAAACACACAGCGCTGTGATGGAAGCTAACGAGCTCCTAATAATAAATTAAGACTGTACACTCGACTGAATGTAATTATTCAACATCTTCTCATGTTATTTATTACATACACTAATATAAATTATTGTGATAGTCCACTGAAAAATATAAAATGTTCATTTCAACGACTAAAGGTAAATATTAATATTGTTCTTTCCTCGCAAGTGCGTATGAAACTCGTGAGCAACTTGCTCACTAGACAGTTAGACACTCGGCTGATTTACGATTACTGCAACCCACAGCCTCCTGTATAATGATCAACTTAACTCATTGTAGCATTATATACTATGTCTATCTATACAAGCAATATTCTTTTCAAGTTATCATTACGAATGCCTATTTGTACACTGACCTGTATAAATACCACTGGATAAACTGTTCCATAACTTTGACAACAATTTTTTGTGCCTATTTGAAGCGCCACTTACGAGTGTCCAGAGAACTAATTTTGACGTATAATACAAATGGCTGCGAGAGAAGAATATGAAGCTCTGAAGTATTATTGCATATTGTATTATACATATAATATTGTTAATTAATTTCGGTCGTTTTCCGTGTTACTTCAGGAATCAACGTAATAAAGTACAATTTTTTTTTGTAAATAGTTTTTCTATTGATATTTGTTTATTTGAGGCTGTCATCACTAGGTTAAGTACCGCAGACACTCGCTATATGGCCAACAGCGCCACCTTTCATGGCTTACACATAGGTATTAAGATTAACTTGCTCATCTGGAGTTTTAGTGGACCTAAATCACGTCCCAAGGCGTAATACGTTGAATCCTCACGGGACCCAAGTGACGTAATCCCTTAATCTGGAGCTTGAAGGTTTAAAGCACCGTGGTATCATTGCTATTGTAGTATCAGGACGGGCTACTACTTCTGTTAAATTAGGACATATTATATGTGTTTGAGGCTTTTTTTTATGAACATAAGGGATGCGACGAGCAGGACGTTCCCACAAAATCTGAGTGGCACTACAATTATTGCGCTTGTCACCTTGAGACATAAGATGTTAAGTCTCATTTGCCCAGTAATTTCACTAGCTACGGCGGCCTTCAGAATGAAACACAGTAATGCTTACACATTACTGCTTCACGGCAGAAATAGGCGCCGTTGTGGTACCCATAATCTAGCCGGCTTCCTGTGCAAAGGAGCCTCCCACTGGTAAAGCATAAAGCAGATCCAACACGTTCCTAGAATGCAAGCAGATAAAATACGAGAAAATTCTAAAGTTCGAAAGGTCTTTGGGAATTGTAATGAGAATCTCACGTAGAGTAGGTACTGATCCATTAATGTAGGAAGCGTTTTTTTATGACGCTAAGGAACGAGAAACAAACGATATGATGGGAAGATGATTTCAAAATAATTGCTGGACCAACATGGAGAAGAACAACTTACGACAGAAGATTGTGGAAAGATCTGAAGTAGGCCTATGTTCTGTCTGATTAACATACGATATAGTATCTATATATTAGTTGAAATATAATAAATCATTTAGTATATTAAGTTGTACCTTAAGTTAAAAATGTATCTTTTTAATTTGCTTGTAATAAAGGCTTCATTCATTCAATCATTCAAGGGACGAGACGAGGAGGACGTTCAGCTCAGTCAGAATTTTTTAATAAACGGGCTTAAGCACTCGGTAATACCTTTTATATTTAGGTAAGTAAAACATGGCAAGTATGTAACATCACTCACAGAAAACTACGTAGACAAATAAAAAGATATTGCATTAAGAATCAACTTTAGATGAAATATTGTATTGTTGCTTGAATTAATGTAGTTATAACTGGTAGATTAAATAAATAAAAAATAGGTGCTTGAAAGAGATGAAGTAGTGACAGACTGCAATATCGTGATTGGAGATGAAAAAATTGAACAGGTGAATGAGTTTGTGTATCTGGGTTCTAAATTTACAAGAGATGGAAAGTATGAGAGTGACATTGAAAGAAGGGTGAATGCAGGAAACATGGTGAATGGAGCTTTGCACTCCTTTATGAACAGGCAGAAGGTGTCTAATAAGACTCGTTTGGCTGTGCATGAGGGGGTGTTGGTTCCAACACTCATGTACGGAAGTGAAAGTTGGGTATGGCAGAAGAAACATGAAAGCAGAATAAATGCAGTTGAGATGAGAGCGTTGAGAAGTATGATAGGATTTAAACTGAGTGACAGGATAAGAAATAGTGAGATAAAGAAACGTTGTGGTATGAAAGAAGATGTTGCGACAAAAATTGAGAAAGGTATGCTGAAGGTTTGGACATGTCGAGAGAATGAATGAAGAACGATTGACGAAGAAAGTGTATAAGGCCAGTGTGAATGAAAGTGTTGGAAGGGGTAGACCTAGGCGGACGTTTCAAGATCAAATCAGGGACGTCTTGACAAAAGGCCAGGTCAGTACCCTAAACCGGAGAGCATGTATGAAAGGAATAATGAAAGTGGATGAAGCGAAACAAGTATGTAAGAATCGTAGCAAGTGGAAAGAAGTGGTCTCTGCCTACCCCTACGGGAAAGAGGCGTGATTTTATGTATGTATGTATGTATTAAATAAATAGAACAATTTTCAATTTGTGTAAATGAATTAAGCGAAAATAATTTCTTGAAAAGTTCGGGCAAAATAAAGGACAATTGTATTGAACTAAATTCCTACTTTGGTTTTTCTGCTATGGAGTAGATTAATGTCGCAAGCTAATATATTCTTCGGTATGATTCTATTCAAAATATTTTGTTTCGTAGGTAAATTGCATTACACTTGAAATATGTAATTTTTTCATACAGCTCGTTCGGAAGACAGATTTCCTTAGAGAAGAACAAGCAAGAAACTCTAAGGTTGTTCTTTTCAAAACAGACTGGTATTTCAAGTTCTTATGTTTAATTAAATTTACAATTCATTTCAATTACAATATATTATGCATAGTGACGCAATAAAAATACTCAAATGTTAATTACTAAATGCCTTACATGAGTAGTTCAAAAAAATGTAAATTAATTTCTTTTTATGGAATAGGAGGAGAAACGAGCGTACGGGTCACCTGGTGTTAAGTGATCACCGCCGCTCACATTCTCTTGCAACACCAGAGGAATCACAAGAGCGTCGCCGGCCTTTAAGGAAGATGTACGCGCTTTTTTTGAAGGTACCCATGTCGTATCGTCCCGGAAACACCGCACAAGGAAAGCTCATTCCACAACTTTGTAGTACGATGAAGAAACCGCACTGTGGGGGACCGCCACACATCCAGATGGTGGGGATGATATCCTAACTTATGGCGTGTCGTACGAAGGTGGAATTCGGCGGCAGCAATCAGGTTAAACGGCTCTTCGGAACACTCCCCGTGATAAATGCGATAGAAGACACACAATGAAGCGACATCTCTACGAAACGCCAAGTGAATATATAAAAAATATAATAACTTAAAATTAAAATAATAAAGAAATTAAAAGAAATGAAAAAAAATGAAGCAAATTTCCCGATAAGAGGATCATCCAGCCACCACAAGTAGCGCCCGTTCACCAGAAAGACGCATGGACCAGCCACCGCCTCCCTCGACCATATTTAAGGGAAGGAAACGCCCGCCCCACGTCGCCGCCACAAACAAACTCTACCATATAACAAAAGACATCTACATATAGCGATACTCACTAAAATACCTTTACTTACAATATGACCATTTTGTTTAAATTTACATAAAATAACTCATTGTTATTATTAATATTATCTTTATTAAGACCAATTAAAAAGGTCAAACCCTTTAGGCTTTCTTATCATTTGAATTACCTAACTATAATTACATTTATCAATCTGAGACAGACATGTAACACCCCAGCAGCTCAGTCCCAAGGGTTATTTATATCCAGATATTCTTATATATTATAGTACCCTTTTATATACAACTTTTTCTGCAGAACTGATTTATATTCTTTTAAGGGTAAGTTCTGTATGTCAACAGGGACCTTATTGTAAAATCGTATACAAAAACCTCTGAACGAATTTGTGACTTTATGAAGTCGACTTACATGACCAGCAATTTTTTTATGATTTTTATGAAAATAAGGGACAAGACGAGCTGGACGTTCAGCTGATGGTAATTGATACGCCCTGCCCATTACAATGCAGTGCCGCTCAGGATTCTTGAAAAACCCAAAAATTCTGAGTGGCACTACAATTGCGCTCGTCACCTTGAGACATAAGATGTTAAGTCTCATTTGCCCAGTAATTACACTAGCTATGGCGCCCTTCAGACCGAAACACGATAATGTTTACACATTACTGCTTCACGGTAGAAATAGGCGCCGTTGTGGTACCCATAATCTAGCCGGCATCCTGTACAAAGGATCCTCCCACTGGTGCAAGCTTATCCATATTCCTAGTATTTACATTATGAGTGTCATTTTTTTTAAACGATTTTATATATTTTTTTTAAATATTAAGATTTTCATATATCATATATGTATTGCAAGGTCAAGTCATAATATTTATTTTTGCTAAGTTCGCTTATTCGCTAACGGCTGTTCTAATATTCAGTCTATCTGTTACTTGAGACAAAAATCGTAACTATTGTTGACTTTTCTGTCCCAATACACTTATCGACGGTAACTCACCTCATTCGTATACTCAGTCTGTCAATGGGACGACGTATAGCTTACCAGTAATAGAAGTTTGTATGGAAATTTCAATTCACGCGTTCCAATATAAGGCGATAAGAATTACTTATCGGGTATATTGGAGCAGATTTAGATTATTGACTTCTAATTGCTGACAGTAGAAGATAGTAATTTATCTCTATCTATAGATAGTATATTGGGAACGGCCGTAAGTTAGCAGTCAGGGCCCTCACGACTGTCTGTAATTGACCTGTTAATTATATTGTTATATTACATCAGTTATTTACAGTTTAACACGCGTTTCAATCCCTTAAATGTATTCTATCAGTATCATATCCGATTGACTTGACTCTCTGCTTCTTCTACCGCATTTATCACGGGGAGTGCTCAGAGGAGCTGTTCGGGTTGATTCCAGCGGTAGCCGGACATTACGTGCAAAGTACCACCCGCATCACGTTGACGTCTGGCATTCCACAACCGCGTGTGTTGCAAGAAATTTCTTGCATCGAACAGCCACTTTATGGAATCAATTACTGTTAGGCTATGGTTTTCCCGTACAGATACGTCTTAGAGACCTTCAAGAAAAAAGCATACATAAGGTGGGGCCTTAATGGCCGGAAACGCATTTCTTAACAACTGTTGTTGCGGATGTCCATGGGCGGTTGCCTCACCTCTCCCTATCCCGTGAGCCTCTAGGCCGTTTGCCACCTCTTATATAAAAAAAATCAAGCTGTTATGTTCCTTATCAGACATTATTTCAAAATACCTAACATTAATTCCTCCCATGAATAATGTATCAGGGCCAGATCAGTTTAAATCAATATAGGTACGATTACCTTTCCAGGAAAACGCGAACAAAATACAAAAACAATTCAATCAGATATATTACAAGGTATTTTGTTGAAAAATATCCACCGGGGTAACAAGTTGCTCGCAGCCAATGTGTTCGAATATTGCCTGGAGGTTCGGTTACTGACATACCCTATTAATATTATAAATGTGAATGCACAGACGAGTAAAAGTAAGGACTCTGTTTCACCTTACATTACAGTGAGGCACCAAAACAAGCCGGTAAACGTGTAAATACATAGCCCCACGCACACACTTACACTAATACAAGCCGATCGGCCGCCTTTATAAGATTTGCCATCGTCTGTGACAGATCAGTTTGCGTCGCAATTAAATATTTTAAAATGCTGTCGTGCGTTGTGGAAACGTGTAAAAACAAGAATATAAAAGTATTTGTGGATATATATTTATTTAAGTGAGAAAAAATTGTGTAACTGGTATACCCCGTAACCGCACACACACTAGCATAAAAATGCTTCATTCGCTAATATCACGGCGTGGAGTCCTTCTTTTTTTACTAGTCCGTGTGTGAATGTAAGTTTGTTTGTTACGCTTTCACGCCTAAGCCACTGAAACGATTTTGATGAAATTTAGGATAGAGATAGACAAGAGATTGAGAAAGGACATACCTTTTATCGCCAATAAAAAGCTTGGCGGGCTTGAAATAAGGGGTGAAAGTTTGTGTGAAAGTTCGTCATTATCGAAGATAACACCATGAAAATTTGTATTTATGCATTTGATAAGAAATAAATAAATATTTGTTCTAGCGTTTTTTAAATTTAGATCTGAGTGGGGATGAAAAAGGGGGATGAAAGTTCTATAGTTGGTGGCTTATAAAAATGTATCAACCACAGCAGTTTTTTGTATATTATTTGCAAAGTGAGTAGATTTGAAAAACAAAAAATGCTGCCCAAAGTAAATATTACACGCGCACGAAGTCGCGGGTAGACGTTAGTTAAAAATAATTCTCGTTCCATGTTCCTTGACCGTTCCAAACAAAGTGAAAGATTGAGTACAGTATATATTTGTACAACAGAATTAATTTATTTATTCAAATTTAATCATAATGGTATAGACGTCTAAAAATATTGCTTTAGAAAGTCAACTCAAGTAAAAGAAAAATATTACTGAAAAAAACATGACTGACACATTTTACTCATTTGAATCGTAGGCCAAAAATCTATATATATAAAAATGAATTGCTGTTCGTTAGTCTCGCTAAAACTCGAGAACGGCTGGACCTATTTGGCTAATTTAGTCCAGAGAAGGTTTAAAAGGTGAATAAATAGGATAATGCTGCTAAATTAAATAAAAACAACAAATTTGTTTTTCCTTTGATGTGTCCATACATAATTTTTATGAGAGAATTTATTGACGCACGGTTTGACAGTTCTGCTGTGAAACAATTTCATTACAACAACAGGGAGCATATTTTACGAAATAATTCTTGATGTTATGAAATATTATTGACAAATTCATAAAAAATAGTATTTTATTTATTATCCACAGAACAACGTCTGTCGGGTCAACTAGTCTATATTATATATAAAAATGAATTGCTGTTCGTTAGTCTCGCTAAAACTCGAGAACGGCTGGATTGATTTGGCTAATTTTGGTCTTGAATTATTTGTGGAAGTCCAGAGAAGGTTTAAAAGTTGAATAAATATGAAAATGATCGGAATTAAATAAAAACAACAATTATTGTTTTTCCTTTGATGTGTCCCCCGTCGTTCAGAAATCAAATTGAAAGAATAGTTTAAAATGGATATCTAATTAAAATCTTTATATCTTTCTAGCTTTCTGCGGAGGTAATAAAAAAACTTATTTTTAGCTACCTATAGTTGGTAGATTTTATGTACGACTTAATATTTGGTAGGTCTGAGAATCGGTCCTCATCTATTTTTTATACTCCAAAAATTTTAATTATTGATTTTTTTCTTATTACTTTACATGACAATACAACGTTTGCTGGGTCAGCTAGTATAATAATAATAATACTGACACACTTTTACACAAATTATCCTTCTCCAAACTAGTCATAGCCTGTGCTATGGGTCGCAAGACAATGATATATTTTATTAGATATATATACTTATTATATATATTTATTTTATTAAATATATATACGATATACTTACTTAAACATATACATTTTTTAATGAAAATAAGGGACGAGATAAGCAGGACGTTCAGCTGATGGTAATTGATGCGCCCTGCCCATTACAATGCAGTGCCGCTCAGGATTCTTGTAAAACCAGAAAAATTCTGAGCGGCACTACAACATCGCTCGTCACCTTGAGACATAAGATGTTAAGTCTCATTTGCCCAGTAATTTCACTAGCTATGGCGCTCTTCAGACCGAAACACAGTAATGCTTATACATTACTGCTTCACGGCAGAAATAGGCGCCGTTGTAGTACCCATAATCTAGCCGGCATCCTGTGCAAAGAGCCTCCCACTGGTATAATACATAAATACTAATAAATATCCATGACACGGAAATCCATATTCGTCATATAAATGTTTGCAATAATAATTTTAATATAGTATTTAGACTTTCATTTGCTCGTCTAATAATAATTTCAGAAGCACTGAACCTATTTGAATGCGGTTTCCAATAATGAGTGGTAGTTTGGTCGTGAAGTTTTTGACGTTCAATAAATGATTTCCAATCCAATTTCGAATGAAAATATTTGAATTTGAATTGATGTATTGTGGGAAGCTCTCCTTTATATTAAGTGATTTAGTTAATACACAAAAACGTTTATATAGTTGGACATCTACGCGGATAAAACCACGGAGTCCCGCTTGTATTAATTTGAACAGAAACCGACTGAATTAAATTAATACAATATGAATCCTGTTATAAATGTCAACTGGGCGATAATTCCAATAAAAGGAATATTAAAATGAATGTGGATTACCAATTTATATTCTGTAATGTAATATCATTTTGATTTCAATTTCACTCTCCGTATTGTGTTACTTCGATAACTATTGATTTATTAATGCTAGTAATGAGGGAAGAATTATTCAGAATTTTCTCTCCATATTCCATATTGTTTTATTGATTTTGTGAACGCGAATTAAGTTCGTAACGAAAGTTAAAGTAAGTTCTGTGTTTTGATTTTAAGTCTTTATAATCTGTTTCGAATACAAATATTGTAATTCGAAATAGAATTTGTTTCAAAATCTAGCACCCATTCTAATATTGATGCCTCATTCCTAAGAAGAACGGGTGGAAGAAACTCAGCGGACTTCTACTTTTTTATATCAATTTTCGTTACAATAGTATTTATTATTTGCCTCAGAGCGGTCGCTCCATTCCAAATCTGTGGTATTATCAAGAAAGTCATTTATGTTGTAGCAAGTAATAATTACCACATAAACTATTTCTGAAGGAATTATTCTAATTATATTATTCTAGTATTTCCTTTGATTAACGCGAGTGTTACACATTTAAATAAAACACTTTTTAAAGAAAAAAAACGCGTGTAATTGTTCAACATTAGATTTTTGCGTAAAAGTTACATCTTTATTTTAATTATCCCGACGTTTCACGACCTTTCAGTCCGCCTGAAAACGAGATCTGGAAAGGTACAGTAAAGTAAAAACAAAGATACAATTACACGCGTTTTAATCCTTTAAAAAAGTGTTTTTATTTAAATATTCTAATTATTATATTATATTAAGAAAAAAAATCATATTAAAGAAATTCTTAGATTGCGTTTGTCAAAGAATTATGAATTGAACACTGAAATAATGATAGTCATGTGTTTGTAGCCTCAATACAGTTTCAATGAATAATTCTGTGTGCTCTAAATGAATACTACCTTTATTTCGAAATAGGTCAAATGCCTTCCTAAAAGTGGATCAATCCAACCGGAAATACAACGTCTCTAATGCATTTACTACTCTTACGGGAGTTTGACGATACCGGTTCTCCAAAAATTAATGTAAACGCTCTAATATCTCAATAAATATATATATAGATAATATAAATGAAGACTGTTCTTTATGAATTTACCAATGATATTTCATAACATCAAGAATTATTTCGTAAAATATGCTCCCTGTTGTTAGAATGAAATTATTTCATAGAAAATATGTCCATACAAAACAAATATTGGATATAAAAATAATTATAGGTCCCAAATCGAAATAATAACTATCTTATCTCTCAAGTTGGACTAAACTGCACTCCGTGAAGTAATGTCCATTAAAATCCGTTGATTAGTTTGGGAGTTCGCTGGGAACAAACATCAGGACTCTGGATCTACATATATTAAGATATGCACCGTAATATAAGTCACTTGTGGGCCATGGGAGGTACAACAATCGTTCATGGGTTGGAATACCACTTAGTCGAATTAATGGTATCCTTAAGTCTTCTTTGATTCTGAGATTATTTAATTCTTGATTAATACGTGTGATACCTAGTAATGATTGTGTCTTTTAAATAATTTACTCGTCCATGATTTCATGATGTATTAGAGAGAGAATTATAGTTAATCGTCTTCCAACTGAACTACTTAACCGATTTCGATGAATTTACTGTAGACATTCTCTGGGATAAAAATAAATAAATTTGATAATTGAATAGTTCCCTGAAAATAATAATATAATCGAAATCTATGTAGGTAGCAAACATAAGGTAGTATTGTTTGCGGACGACACTTCACTGATTTTCAAAGTGAAAAGAAACCAAGCTATGTATGACGAAGTAAACGATATTTTATCTGACATCGTGTACTGGTTTAGCGCTAATAACCTATATCGTTCTCTGCTCCCTCGAGAAGCTCGGAAACCAAAACAATATTGCTGAGACCATAATATTGCGCGGCGACCATCTTGGTTTAAAAATGATCCCAAAATTGTTCTCTGCACCCTCGAAAACCTCGGATACGATACCCATAAAGTTGTACTCATAATTTTTTGCGGTGGCTACTACCTAAATAGCAAGAAAACTAAATACATTAAATTTACCGTACCAAATGTCAAAAATGTAAATGCAAATGTTTTGTTAAACGGAGAGGTGATAGAACCGATGGAATCTGCTATATTTCTTGGCATAACTCTAGATTCCAAATTACAATGGGGCCCCCATATTGAAGGATTGGCGAACAGACATAGTTCTGCAGTATACGCGGTTAAAAAAATTAGACAATTAACTGACATAGATACGGCGCGACTAGTATACTTTAGTTATTTCCATAGTATTATGTCCTATGGTATATTGCTATGGGGCAACGCTGCCGATATTAATACAATATTTGTGCTGCAAAAGAGGGCTATTTGCGCTATTTATAACCTAGGTCCTAGAGAATCATTGAGAGCAAAATTCAAAGAAATTAACATCTTGACCGTTGCTTCTCAATATATTCTTGATAATGTAATGTATGTTCATAGGCACATAAGTGAATTTGCCAGAAACTGTCATAACCATAATGTTAATACCAGGAACAGACATAAACTGATGATGCCTACTACTCGGCTAAGTCGAGTCAGTAAGTCTTTTGTGGGGCGATGTATATGCTTTTACAACAAGATCCTGGAAAATGTTCAAAATAAAGGTGTTACGTTATTCAAAAGAATTGTTAAAAAACGTTTGTGTGGTAAAGGTTACTATAACATAAATGACTTTCTTAATGATACCACAGATTGGGAATGGAGCGACCGCCCTCAGGCTATTAAATAATAAGTTTAATTGTACAATGTTACTTTGTAAATGTTACTTCAATTGTAAAACATATTTTTGATGAAAAAAAAAGCCCGCTGAGTTTGTTGCGCCCATTTTTCTCAGGCCTGAGGCATTCACTTTGGAATGGGTGGTAGTTTTTTTTGACTTTCAATAAGTGGTTTCGCACCCTTTTTTTGAATAAAAATATTTGAATTTGAATTTGAATTTATGGATCTATCTACGGAGTAGTGGGTAGTTGATAATATAACTATTACATTAATTAATTATATTATGAACTCACTTTTGTGTAGAATTGGGAGTAATGTTGCAAATATTTCATAGCATCAGACAATAAAAGTGAAGTCATTATAAAAGCATTAGACGCTTCTCTCGCTTTTAATATTAATTTATACATTGAAGTTAATTAGTGTCCTAGTCGTTACAAAGAAAAGATAAAAGGAACATTACTTATTATTATTATGTCTACAATTAATGTCTTTTATATCTTTTCTGAAGAGCGCACTCTCATTTCGCTTTGACAGCATTTTATAGCACATAAACAGATACTTATACTACGCCATATATTGTTTAAAAATAAGAAGAAAGTACTTACTGTTAATTCTGCACTAGGGTCCAATTAATCAAATCCACATAAAGAAAGTCAAACTCTCATATATTAGCCACATTTCATTAATTTAACTCGCGCTAATTGTACAGGTACGCACTCTGGGCAGCACTAGGGGTGGAAACAAATCTTGTATTAAAGTTTCATGCCTGAACCGGGCGGATTATTTGATCGGGTGAGACGAGGAGCTGAGAGCGCAGGCGACGGGCGTCGGCGGCGCCGGGCGCCACCTGTCGCTGGCTTCGTGCGGAGAAGTCGAGAGCGATCCTTCCTCGGCGACGGCTCGCGAGCGACTGAGCTAGTGCGCGGCGGCCCGGGCGACACCACGTGGGCCGAGCAGCGCCCAGGTGCACTACCGCCCTACACCCTCGCTCGTAGAGTCGTAACCAACTCTACTCACACCTTATGAATTGAAATATGTATTACCCGCACTAATAAACGAGTGTTTATAACTTCCTTTAGTATTTAATTTATCAAATTACATACATTTAAACTTCATAAAGATTTAATGTGCGTGTTAGCCGCTTAATTTTTAATTACAAAAATCTTAGATAGTTTCTACGTCTAAATAGCCTCTTGCTGTTAGGTAACACAATACAACAGGCCAAGTTTATTACTTGAGTGCGCATGACAGCTACGTCGTACATCCAAAAAGTGTCTAATTATATTTATTATTTTAATTATTTATTTATCACGTGCACCAGTCATGAGCATGTCGATGACGCGACACTATAAGATTTTTCCCCAACCAAAAAATGCACAACGTGGCTAAAGGAGTTTTCACTTCAAAAAGTTTAATGGCTTTTATGACTTCATGTTTATTTGTACGAGTATTTATCAATTACGTAGTAGTAAGAATAATTCGTGTAACTTTATAACATATTGTGATCAACATTTATAAAGTAGAACACTATTCATAAGATACATAGTAGCTTTAAGGGTAAATGTATACACTTCTATAATAAAGTCCCAGCCACTGTTCAGGCATTATCTATAAATAAATTTAAATGTTTTATAAAAAAAATGGCTCTGTCGTAAATCCTATTACTCCACTGCTGAATATGTAAATGATCGGACAGCCTGGGACTAGATTGTGATTATTTTATAGCCATAGAAATTACTGTACAATATTGTATATTTTTATTGAAAAGAGCGCAAAAAAAGAATGCTGGGAGAGTTTCTTGCGCCGCTTCTTCTCTCTCAGAGCGCCATTTGTTTCCGAAGCGGTAGTAATATCTAGTAGTTATTAGAAATGACATCGAAAAGAATTCTAAAGGAATCAATTTTGAGAAAATAAATGCCTTTTATGCCTTTTATTAGAGCGGCTAGTGACCACAGAATATCTGTGAATTAAAAATAAATAATCGTCACGTCAGGTTTCAAACAGGAAAAACCACATCAATTTATGTTTTATAAATGCGTGGCCATTTCAGGCAAATTGAGTGAACATAACACAAACTAAAAATATTTTAAAACAATATTGTCAATATGAATAATCTATAATGGCCTTATAAATTATGTTATATATTATTGTTTATATAATGACTGTAACGCTGTAACCAATAAAAAAAATAATAGTTTAAAAAAAACTAAAAAACACACTTTGGTGATCAATTCCTGCCTTATCGACAATAGATGAAAAAATTATATAAATTAACAAATATCTTATTTTGCAAATTGAAAAATGGAATAATATTATCAAATTAATGTATTGTCATCGGTCCTCGATAAATCTACGAAATTTGAACGAAATCTGGCCGTTTAAAGTGGGTCAAAATGGCGCCCAAATGAGTCGGTTACAAACAAACATACAAACATACAGGTGAAGCTAATAAAAAGCGTGTAAACATAGTAATAATGTACACATGCATTCTTCGTCGTAGCACGTAGCAAAACGTAGCATGTAGCAAATTGTAGCATGTTTTGGCACCCTGATTTTACATACATTATAAAGAGTAGATATTACTGTCCACGCACTAGTAAAAAAATAAAGACTCCGTGTCACTCTACATTGTTATGTAGAGTGACAGTGTAGCACCAAAACAAGGCAATTAACGTGTAAATACATAGCCCCACGCACACACTTACACTACTACAGGCCGATAGGCGGCCATTATGAGAATTGTCACCGTCTGTGACAGTTTGCGTCTCAATAAAATATTTTAAAGATGCCGTCGTGCGTTGTGAAAAAGGGAAAAACGATACTATATAAGTATTTGTGGACATATATGATTATTTAAGGGAGAAAAAATTGTGTAACTAGTATCCCCCGTAACCGCACACACACTAGCATACTGGTGCTTCACTTGCTAATATCACGTCGCGAAGTCCTTCTTTATTTTTACTCGTCCGTGATTATTGTCATATTATTTATCTTACATTAAATTGTAATATATTATATGAAATTTCCACGTATGTATTGACTCATCACGATATCTCAGGAACCATAAGGTGTAGAGACTTGAAATTTTGTAGGAGTATTCCTTTCACTGAGTAGAGGTCAGCTTAGAACGGATTTTATGAAATTCCAACCGCAAGAGTATATTTTTTATTCTTAACAAAATAACAAAGATCGTGGTCATCTTCGGCTGACTTAGATGCTGTTACTTACTCTTATGATCCAAATAAAATACTTTTTAAAGGATTGTAATACGCGTGTATTCGCGTATATTTTGTGCGTAAAATATACATTTTTATTAGATATTATTTTACTCAACCCGACGTTTCGTGACCTTTGCAGAGCACGTTTTCAGGGGGGCTGGACCCCCTATGATTTGCCTTCATGGGTGCCTATTCAGTGCATCTCTGACAACGGAGCACAACTTAGTCGCGGGTGGGCCTTTCACTTGATCGCTCCATCTGGCTTCCACAGGCTCGTTTACTTTCAGTGTTCCCGACTACCATCAGCTTTCACGGCTCTCATAAGAATAATATGTAAGATTTCTCTGCTGATAAATTACAGAGAGGATTCGCACATGAAACTGCGAAAGAATGGCTCCAGCACCACATCTCAAATGCTTTGTCTTTCTCGAGCTGGTATCGTCCAAGTTTCCACCCCATACAGGAAAACTGGGAAAATAAGAGCACATATTAAGCGGGTATTTGTGACATTCCCTCCTCTATAGGAGACCCTATTATTTACTATTCTGTTATTGAGAACGAGCTGAACGTAAACTATGTTACAATATTTCATTTAATTAAATAAATTAAATCTTTTGCTTGTAAACCGACTTTCCACAATACATAAGTAAGCATCTCATGTAAAACAGTAATTCTTTGGTCTCACTTATCTCTTGATGTATTACCTCCCTTCCCAGAGCGAACATTTTAATGAACTCCCTTACATGGTGTTGTCAGAAAGTTGCAGGACATACACCTACTTAAAATACTGCCAACGCTCCTGTTATCCCTTAGTGTTGCACGAGAATATGAGTGGCAGTGATCACATCCTATAAGATGACCGGCGTGCTGGTCTTCTTCTTCATCATCTATCCATTAGTCCTCCTATTCCATAAAAACAGAGTAACATGTATAAATTGTTACACGGTACACTTACTTTTTCCATATATAGATAATTAATGAATTCCAGCGTCGTAGTCCGTAGCAAATGTAGCAATGCATACGAGGCGTGTCGTAGATTTCGCTACGAATCAAATCAAAATCACTTTATTCATCTAGGTCAAAGAAATGACTGTTGTCAATGTCAAAAGTTTTTTTTCTTTTTAACAGCTACCAACACTTTGGAAAAGGTTGATCTTTTATGAGAACTCATTGCCACTCGTTTAAATAAATACATATATAGAGCTACATTGTTTTACAAATTATTTTAATTACAATCTATGTTAAGTAATGCAACAAAAATACTCAATAAATTACTCGAGTAAGTAAAAAAAATGTTTATTAATAAAAAAAAACACAATAGTTATTGAGTACAGTATATGTCACCACTGTAAATATGTAATTCACACACACTGTAAATTAATGAAGGTATTATGAGAGCATTTTTTACGTGATTATAATAATATATATTAAACTATAAAAATTAAATTACTTTAATTTTGAAACATGAAGCTACATTTCCGATATCCAGCCAACACAAGTAGCGCGCGTTCACGAGCATGACGAATGGACCAGCCATCACCTCCCTCGGCTGCATTTTCGGGAAGAGAATGCCCCGCCCCACAAAGCCGCCAAAAGCAATGACTTTAAGCGAGCAATTCCAAGCTCGAAAGAACTCAACCAAATAACAAAAAAATGTTAATCTTATAAAGTAAAGTACAGTATATCTACATTTTCATATAAACATTTCCAAAATATAATAACACATAATATAAACAAAATTTAAAAATCTTATTTAAATATGAATATAATATACATGCTTAAGTCCAATTAAATCAAACATACATTAAGAACAAAGAAATAAAATAAAAACTAAAATTAGGCTAATATAGCAGAGGGAAGCTCCTTTGCACAGGATGCCGGCTAGATTGTGGGTACCACAACGGTGGTTCAGTAATGTGTAAGCATTACTATGTTTCGGTCTGAAGGTAGGTAAGGTCGCCACCGCTAATGAAATTATTGGGCAAATGAGACTTGACATCTTATGTCTCAAGGTAACGAGCGCAGTTGTAGTGGAGCTTAGACTTTTTGGGCTTTTCAAGAATCCTGAGCGGCACTGCATTGTAATAGGCAGGGCTTATCATTAATCATCAGCTGAACGTCCTGCTGGTCTCGTCTCTTACTGTCTAATAAAAAAAATTATGTTTGTAATGATTACTTTAAGCAATTGTCTTTTTTGACGACATGACAAAACAAAACAAAACAGTAGTTTAAACAGTAAGACGAGCAAAAGAATTTCCTTGAAATCTATTTGCAATAAAGAGGTTTTGAATGAGTGGTGGTTGAAAATTAGTTTAGATTCAAACATAATATGAGATAGTGCTTGTTCGCAGTTCGGGTTTCGGAGAACGCGCGCGCGCGGTGACGGGTGTAAGCACGGTGAACGTGGCGAGGTCGTTTGCAATTTTCAGATCGGCCGCCAGGCGTTTGCGAGAGTGTCACGTGTTGCCATGGGTTTGAAAAGATGGAAGCGCTGATCAAATCTTCTGTATTGAACGACATGATAAAAAAATTGTAGATGGTATATGAAAACGTGCTATTGTTTTTAGCAACAAGTTCAAAAAACTGGTTGAACTTACCTTACGTCAAAGAATATGTAATAGTACTTATAAGCTAACGTCGAGAGTGAATCACAAGATTGATTTAGTCGTGAGCGCTCCGCACGCGCCAGTCGTCAGTTTGCCCGCTATTTAGCCACACTTGCTTTTTGTACGTAATGCACAGTGGGAGGCTCCTTTGCACAGGATGCTGGATAGATTATGGGCACCACAACGGCGTTTGCCGTGAAGCAGTAATGTGTAAACATTACTATTTCGGTGTGAAGGGTGCCGTAGCTATTGAAATTACTGGGCAAATGAGACTTAACATCTTATGTCTCAAGGTGACGAGCGCAGTTGTAGTGCCGCTCTGAATTTTTGGGTCTCTCTAGCATGCTGATCGGCACTGCATTGTAATGGGCAAGGCGTATCAATTACCTTAAGCTGAACGTTTTGCTCGTCTCGCCCCTTATTTTCATTTAAAAAAAAATCGTGACCACGCCCATTACTCAATGTAAACAAGCACATAGATATCTACTAGAAATCGCAAAACTGGCAGCTATACAGGTATATGATGTATGTATACATACACTTCTTATTAGTAAGACTTAGGAGGCTTCCAAGCCATCCATATGGTACCCATAGGGGTACCCTTTTTATGTCACCTAGCAGTTGTAGGCAAGCTTTTTTGTGTTTCGGTCTTGAAGAGCATTATCCTAGTAAAATGACTGTGCTAATAAGACAACATCTTATGTCTTAATGTGACAAGCAGAATTTCAATCCCGCTGAGAGTTTTGGGTTTTTGAAGAATCCTTAACAGCACTGCATCATAGTGCACGAGTATCTCTACAATCAGGCTTGCTCGTATCTTCTATATTTAACTTTCTCTCATTAAAAATATACAAGGTTATGTAATGGTGAAGTAATTAATATTATCAAAAAATTCAACAAAAAAATTTCAGATTCCACTTGATTCTTATGAAAAAGACCAGAAATGGCCATCCAAACTTATCAACGTAACTATTCGGTGCTCTAACTAACTGAAAAGTTTTGTAGGGCTTAGTCCATTAGGTACAATTCGGTACTGCTGAGAACTCTTGAAAATCCAAAATTATGAGTGGCACCACGAGTGCGCTTGTTAGATTATTAAGCTTTCATGCTATTATTTAATATTGTTAAAGAAGTAAATAACACTGAATAAAATCTTATGTAAATAATTCAAAGTAAGAAGAGTTATGTTTTGACATCTTAAAACTAAAAAGTAGCTTGTTCCTGATTGGCTGTTCCAGCTAGGATTGCCAACTTAGGTCTACTAAGGTTTCGGTTGGTGCAGCTCAGTCGTCATTAGTCACATTTGGCCAAAGAGTATAATAATATATAGGGAAAAGAGAGCCCTCTCTACGCATTATGAGCTGTCCATTTGAAAACTAGCGCCATCTGGAGATTGGCCCCGAAAATAACTATATATATATTATAAAATTCATTTTTAATATTGTGATGCAATTAAATAACTAACTCTACTTTTTAATGGAGGTATTGCAATTTTTTAACATGTTGAAATTGCGCGTAGAGTTAGTTATTTAATTTTGTCACCACATAGAACATAAAGGATAGATTTAGTAGTGTAAATATGCAAAATGGAACACGAGAGCTATAAACATGCGCAAACGCTAGAAGTAGCCGCCATTTTATGACCATTTATGGGCAGTGACACAAATAAAGAAAAGTTGAAAGGTTTCAAAGCGAGTGACAGCTGACAAAGCTTTCATTTTCGGGTCAACTAACAGATGGCACTACAGTCTTCTGAAAACGTCACTTTAAGGCATCTGTCCCACCCCTGCATTTGGCTCGTAGCTGCTGCACCGAACGGACACGTTAGAGTTAAGTAAGTACTTATGATTATTATTATTCATTATTTTATTTTATTCTATTATATTATATCTATTAATAATCTAATAGCGTCACCTCTTGTAAATATTAAATGAGGCTAGTAAATGTTATTTTAGTATTTTCACATAAGTACAATAAATTAGAGATTCCTTAACTTGTTGATGCATGTTGTACATAGATTATAATGTAAATGTTTGTCATTGTGATATGATATTAAATGATAGGCTGGGAGTTTCTTATCGCTTCTTCATCCCATGTCAAAGCTCCTATACGAACCGATGTAGCGTCATGACGTTATAAATATATTACTAAAATTATGGTGGTTTACTTGATTATAAAGGTTATTAGATTTTCATTCTCTATTTCTAGTAGCTATTCTAAGAAGCTAAGAAGCGTAAGATGAGTTGGAGTATTCCAAAGAGCTGTTTGGCCTAATTCCTGCCGCTGAATTCCACCCTTGCAACACCTCGCCACACATCTGTATCTTCTGGATGTGTGGCGTTCCTCCACAGTGCGGATTTCAAAATAATAATAACACCTTCAACTGAACTATGGAATGAATATCGTAGCGCGGTGTTTCCAGGAGGTTACGCCGTTCCTAACATTATTTTATTATTACATGAAGTTAAAAAGAAGAAGAGTTCAAATTCAAATTCAAAAATAATTGTTCAAAATAGGATGTGCCATCACTTTTAATGAAAGTCAAAAACTACCACCCATTCCAAAATGAATGCCTCAGACCTGAGAAGAACGGGCGCAACAAACTCAGCGGGCTTTTTTTTCATCAAAAGAATTTGTTTACAAAGTAATTTTGTACAATTAAACTTATTAGTTAATAGCCTGAGGGCGGTTAAAGTCATTTATGTTATAGTAACCTTTACCATACAAAGGTTTTTTAACAATTATTTAAAATAATTTAATACTTTTATTTTTAACATTTTCTGGGATCTTGTTGTAAAAGCATATACATCGCCCCACAAAAGACTTACTAACTCGACGTATCTATGTCAGTTATCTATCTAATCATTTTAACCGCGTATGCTGCAGAACTAACTCTGTTCGCCAATCCTTCAATATAGCTGATTCCACCGGTTCTATCACCTCTCTATTTAGTTTTTTTGCTATTTAACTTATTTTAATTTAAGTAGTTAAGAAGATAAAAAATACATGGTGTCAAAGCAGTAGTTTCACTGACAATTGAAACATAAGGTTCGCCTCAAACACATCCTTCGCTTTGCAAAGGAACCTGCCCACCAGTTTATAATATAGATGTTAGAAACGTAGATATATATTTTAGGTTATACAACCACATTGGAATTAAATAGTTTACCAGCCGACTATTCAGTATTGTACTAATAGAATTATTTTATTAAGAATGGAATTCATTGTATTAAATACTTGCCTAAACTGTACAGGCAGTATGAGATGAAAATGACTAGATAAACTAATAGAATATAAAATTGATTCACTGACCTCTACTATATAAGTACCACTAACTGGCGGCTTTCAAAGTACTTTTGTGCCTGTTTGATGTATGATGCCATGTAGCGAGCGTCTGCGGTACTAAAACTAGTGAAGAAAACCTCAGCAAACATCGATAGATGGTGGGAAACTAATTATAAAAAATAATTGTGGTCTTCATAACGTTGATTCTTGAAGTATAAATTACACGCAAAACGAACGAATTTAATTCAGAATGGATAAATACTTCAGAGTATTGTACGTTCCTATGCAGCCATTTGCATTATACATCAAAATTAGTTCTCTGGACGCTCGCGAGTGGCGCTTCAAACAGGCACAAAAAATTTGCTGTCAAACATATGGAACAGCCTGTCCAGTGGTCTTTATACAGGTCAGTTAATTGATTGCATACTGTAATTGTGTATTAGAACAGGCACAAAAATAAACTTCAGTACATATTTTGTGCCAAAGTCGTGGACTATGTTTATGCAGGACTCAGATTTGAGTCTCTGGAGATTACCCTCAGCGATTTAACTGCTCAGCATCACGTCCGAATGAGGCAGGATCCATAAATCTTGGTAGGGTTCTTCTTCCTAAGTACATACGTTTATTGTAAAACTGAAATTCTATGGAGTCTCAGGAACATTTTTGGATATGATAATTTCCTATCTGTCCGGTCGGGAGCAAATACTGTCCATCGACGGTGTCACTTCTGCAGGTTCCTCAATAAAAATGGGAGTGCCTCAGGGTTCTATACTGGATCCTTTCCTGTTCCTAGTTTATATCAATGATCTTCCTTATCTAGTAGATAAAATGTCAGATATAGTTTTGTTCGGCGATGATACATCGATGATATTTAGAGTAAATAGAAAAGACAGAGAGATCATTGAAACTAATAATGCCCTCAACACAATTTTTATGGACAAACGAGCGTACCTGGTGTTAAGTGATCACCACCGCCCACATTCTCTTGCAACACCAGAGGAATCACAGGAGCGTTGTCGGCCTTTAAGGAAGGTGTACGCGCTTTTTTTGAAGTTACCCATGTCGTATCGTCCCGGAAACACCGCACAAGGAAGCTCATTCCACAGATTTGTAGTACGTGGAAGAAAGCTCCTTGAAAAGCGCACAATGGAGGACCGCCACACATCCAGATGGTGGGGATGATATCCTAATTTATGGCGTGTCGCACGAAGGTGTAAATCAGGTGAAACAGCTCTTCGGAACTCCTCCCGTGATAAATGCGGTAGAAGACGCACAATGAAGCAACGTCTCTACGCAACGCCAGGAAGTAGCTTATGCTTTTGAGATATTTTTTTCTGACATTCCAGTTTCTATCTCAAGCACTCTTGTCTATTCAACCAGTGTTGCCAAGTCACTTCTTTTGGAAAATGTTAATGTAAACAAAATTTCAAATTCATTGTTGTTAGCCCAGCAAAAATAATTAAAACTTTCAGATCTTTATAAATTAAAAAAACTGCTGATATATAGGGCATAGGTATGTGTAAAATAATAAGTTCAGTTATTGACGTCATAGCAGCATATCTAGCACTCATTTTTAATAGCTGTATTGAACATGGCGTGTTTCCTGACCTTCTGAAATATAGTAAAATTACACCAATATTTAAATAGGGACCCAATTCCGACCCGAATAACAATCGCACTGTTTCAGTGCTGCCGACCCTAAATAAATTAAAAAAAAAATTAAGCCAAATACTTACTCACTTTAACATTTATAAGTTACTTCATATAAAAAAAATTTGGCTTTACTAGGGGACGCTCGACTACGGATGCAGGTGTTGAACTCATCAGGAATATTTTTGAGGCCTGGGAGGAATCACAGAATGCACTTGGTATCTTCTGTGATTTAGCTTTGTCACTATGGTATAAGAGGATCTGCGCTCGATCTTCTGATATCATATTGAAATAATAGGATTCAGAGGGTCGATGTGAATGGCAGGAGATCTCCTGGGACTCTTCTCGGTATGGGGGTGCCACAAGGGTCTATTCTTGGACCCTTCCTCTTCCTAATTTATATAAATTTTCTACCTAACCTTGTAGAAAAAAACACAAGGTGGTATTTTTTGCGGATGACACTTCACTTATATTCAAAGTGAAACGAAGCCAAGATTTATATGAGAAAGTAAACAATGCTCTATCTCACATTGTGTACTGGTTTAGCGCCAATAACTAATTGTTAAATAGTCATAAAACATATTAAATTTACCGCGCCAAATGTCAAAAATGTAGATGCGAATATTTTACTAAACGGAGAGGTGGTAAAACCAAGTGAATCTGCTATATTTCTTGGCATTACTCTTGATTCCAAATTGCAATGAGGCCCCCATATTGATGGATTGGCGAATAGGCTTAGTTCTGCAGCATATGCGGTTAAGAAACTTAGACGGTTAACTGACATAGATACGGCGCGAATAGTATACTTTAGTTATTTTCATACTATTATGTCCTATGGTATATTGTTATGGGGCAGTGCGGCCGATATTAATACCATCTTTGTGCTGCAGAAGAGGGCTATTTGCGGGATTTATAACCTAGGTCCTAAAGAATCGTTAAGAGAAAAATTTCAAGAAATAAACATTTTGACTGTTGCTTCTCAATACATTTTTGATAATGTTCTGTATGTCTACAAGCACATTGAGGAATTTTCTAGAAACTGTGACATTCATAATGTTAACACGAGGAACAAACATAAACTTGTTATGCCTACTACTCGGTTGGGTCGAGTTAGTAAGTCTTTTGTTGGGTATATATGCTTCTACAATATGATCCCAGAAAATGTACAAAACAAATGTGTTACAAAATTTAAAAGAATTGTCAAAAAAACGTTTGTGTGGGAAAGGTTACTATAGCATAAACGATTTTCTTAATGACACCACGGACTAAAGCGAACACCCTCAGGCTCTTTAATTATAAATGTTTATTGTACGATATCACATTGTAATCAATATTTTTATGCTTAAAAAAAAGCCCGCTGAGTCTCTTGCGCCCAATCTTCTCTGGTCTGAGGCAGTCTCATTTGAATGGGTGGTAGTTTTGACGTTCAATAAGTGATTTTGAATCCTATTTTGAATAAAAATATTTGAATTTGATCCAGCCGTTCACAGAGCACTGGGTCCCCGACAATTCGAGCTGCTCTGCGTTGCATGCGGGCAAATGGATCGAGCTGACACTGGGGTGCGCCAGACCAGGATGACAGCAATACTCCATATGTGGCCGGACCTGCACTGTGTAGAGCACTAGAATGTGGGCCGGTTTGAAGTATTGCCGGGCTCTATTTATGACGCCCAGCTTCATCGAAAAGCCAATTTGGCTTTGCCCTCTAGATGGCCGTGGAATTGGCAATCGCTCGAGATTTCGAGACCCAGTATTCCGATTCTAGGCGAGGCTTTAAGGGAAGTGTCGAAGAGCGGTAATACGACAAATTGAGGTTATGGACATAATAAATAAAAATAAAAAATTAAATTTTAATCTGATCTGTCTCAATTGCACATTGAAAACTCGAAGTTATTAGAAGAAAACAAAAACTTCCTTGCAATGGTCAATGGTTTTGAGCCGAATAGAGGAGATAACGAGGAAACCTTAGATCTGGTGGTAAAATAAAAATCCCAGCTATATGAAGCTGAGGATGTTATAAACTCTCTTAAAACATCAGATCAAAGTTCCAACGCTTCTCAAACCCAGTGCCTATTTAATGAGTTTGTTGGAAGCGCCCCTGATTTAGTCTCACCAGTCCAAATACCCAATAATAAAGAAACTAATGTAAGTGTGGACACTGTAGCTTACCACCTTTTAAATAAAAAAAATGATGTGGTGTCGTGGGACACCAGGTAGGAACGAAGTTCCTTCGGCTAATGTAGAATCGACACAAATTGCAAAAAAAATCGTTCTAATATTGCTATAATCATATATTAATATAATAATATTGATAATATATACACTACTCGCTTGTGTATGCGACTGTCGCGCCTGCGCACGTCTCATTTAACGGTTTTATTCCACGCACTTTTCCACGGATTTTTTCTTACGGTTTTACTATCACATTTTTTTCAGTTCGGTCTCGCAGCAAAATCCCTATCCCCTCCAAGCCTGCCGTAAGGAACTTCGTTCCAATAAATTAAGAAATATAAACTATATCTTATGTTTTTTTTAAAGTGATAACCCTCACTTCTAGGATTGATACACAAATAAAATTTTGAGCTTTTACGCGGGGCAGATTAAAGCATATGTTTTTCAAATTTTATTTGTGTATTAATCCTAGAAGTGAGGGTTATCACTTTAAAAAAACATAACATATTGTTTAGATTTGCAAGAGCGACATCTCAAGTCAATTTCCTAATATGCAAATATTGGGGTTGAGCAGGCTATCAACTGTAAAGTAGATCCTGTAGATGAAGCCACAACCTGAGAGTTGAACAAAGCAAACAGAATTTTATAATGAGGTGGTACTCGAACGGTTAGCTCAATTGGTTAGAGCACCGGCACGGAACGCTGGAAGTCGTGGGTTCGAATCCCACATCTTTCATAAAATTTTGTTTTTCAAATTTTATTTGTTTAGGAAATATGTTAGATTACAAAAGTTAATTGGAAAAAATAATAAAATTGTAAATAGAAACAAAGTTTCATATGCAAAATTTTCTAAACTATGCCGGGAAAGAAATCAGCTGAAATTATAGACTGAAGAACTCTGTATAGATTTGGAAAATATTAAAAGGGATTATAAGGAAAGTGTGAGCTCTCTTCAGTCTTAGTTATTAACCTTACATAAAAATCTGGATCATGTGTCTCAGCAATATGAGATTTCGCAAAACGGCATAGCTGAACACATAACGGCTTTGGATGAAATGATTGAGTTAACTACCTATAACACAGAGTGTTTTAATTCGATCACTAAAATGTATAATTGCAATTATCAGTTTTCAGCAGGCCCTTCTGGCAAAAAGAGTAACATAAAATCAATTTCTCAGTCTGTTGGGGCTCATACTTCTCCTGGTATTGAAAATCAACTTACACAAATACTTATTTCCCATAAGAAACATATAAAAATCTACAGCGATGGTCTGGGAAGAAATATGGGGTTGATTTTTCATAAAATAAGTAACAGGCAGTCAGTAACAAATATTTGCATGCTAGGGGCAACTTATTATCAAATTATTTAATGAATTATTAGTGATACTGACTTCTCTAATATTTCAATTAATTAAGTACCTCTTCTCCCAATCACTTTTTTCCGGGTTCGAATCCCGGTAGCCTTTATATGATAAATATGGATGTTTGTTTCCGAGTCATGGATGTTAAAATGTATTTTTGTATGTTTATAATATGTATTTATGTATGTTTAATTAAGTATATTGTATTAAATATATCGTTTTCTTGCAACCCATAACACAGGCTATATATGCTTAATTTGGGGCAAGATAATTTGTGTAAAAAGTGTGTCAATATTATTAATATTATTATTATTCTCTTTATTACAATTTAATGTTATTTTCTACGTTTATATATATAACATATTTATAAAACACAATATTACAAATATAAATATAAAAAATAGAGTCCCGGCGGCGTTGGTTCACGACAATTACGCCGGTGGTTAGGGCGACAGACTGAGGAACTTCCGCACGATGCGTGCCGTTCCCAAAACAGCTGCTTTCTGTAACTGACCCTTTATCCAGTTATTAAGTGAGAGCCTCTTGAGATGATGTTCGAGTGTATTTGCTATAAGACCGTTAACGGAAACGACTATTAGGGCAATTATTGTTGAATCAACATCCCACATGTCAGTAACCTCGTGTGCTAAGTCTAGGTACTTCGACAATTTGTCTATTTCAGCTTTCACAAGGTTATCATCACACGGAACGGTGATATTAACAATAAATGCCCGACGCTCTAACTGATCTACCAACACAATATCAGGCTTATTAGCAATCATAGTTCTGTCCGTGATGATAGATCGGTCCCAGTAGAGCTTGGCACGGCTGTTTTCCAGAAGTGGCTCCGGAGTATACTTATAATATGGGACTTCAAAATCCACAAGATTGTATCGAAGAGCAAGTTGCTGATGGATAATCCTGGCTACTTGGTTGTATCTGTGCAAATACTCTCCATTGGCAAGACGAGAACAACCGGAATTAATATGTCTGATAGACTCACCAGGATGATGGCACGCCCGACATATGTCTACTGTGCCATCCTTTATGATGTATTTCCGGTAGTTATTCTTCTTGATAACTTCATCAGCAATTGCACAGGCAAATCCTTCAGTTTCCTCAAAGAGGTCACCGAATCGTATCCAGGTCACAGACGAAATCGTGTCTACATCAGGTCCGTGGAGAGTCCGGTAAAACCATCCTTGAAGCTTTTTTCCCCTCCATACATTCAAGCGATCTTGAGTACTGAGTATAACCGGTTTTCGCCAATTCTCTTTGGATAGAGATTCTCTTTGATTAGAGAGCGGAGTAAGTCTATCGTCTACTGCCACAATTTCTCAATGCATTGCCCATTCTTTACGTAGGAAATATTCTCTGAGATTATACAGCTCACGATTATGCAGGTTTTTGGCACTAAGAAACCCGCGGCTGCCACATTTCCGTGGGATGTATAATCTCATCAAAGATGAGCGTGGATGGTGCAACCGGTATGTCGTCAGTAGTTTACGGACCTTTCTATCTAGGGCGTCTAGCTCGGTCTGAGTCCACTTTAGTATGCCGAAAGTGTATATTACCCAGCTGTTAAAAGCACGAACTTTGTTTCCACCAGACAGGAGACTTCTTAAAACTTTAGTAAGTCGGTTAAAGAAACGTACCGTCACCAGCTGTTTTATGTTCCTATCTAAAAATCCGAGACATTCTGATATACCAAGGTATTTGTAGGTTTTAGTCGCACTAAGTGATTTGAGAAATAATATCTCTGAGAGTTGTATATGTTCGCTATTTACAACCCTGCCTCTGAGTACATGTATGGTCGCACATTTATCCACACCGAATTCCATTCCGATGTCATGACTAAATGTTTGCGTGACATTTAATAATGATATCAAGTCTTGTTTATTCCGTGCATATAACTTTAGATCATCCATATATAAGAGGTGAGAAAATGTTTCTCCTCGCTTACGAAACTGAAACCCTAACCTAGTACTCCTCAATAGAACACCTAAGGGATTCAGAGCTAGACAAAAATTATTATTATTATTACTATAATGATTGGGTAAAGAGGTACTTAATTTAAATAAAAAAAATCTACAAAAACTGTACAGTGAATTAAATAGCTTAAAATGTTCACATTACCATGCCTGATTTGCCACAGGAAAACAAAATAAGATATAATTTGAATAATATGTTAACCCTATTGTCTAATTCTAATTATTTTACATGTAATGATAATATATTATCTAATAAAATACAGATAATAGACATCAATAATACAATTAATTATAAAAATCATAGCCAAAAAGAGTGCACAGGAGATCGGCTTTCTCTTTCGACGTATGGACAACAGTGCCATTCCTCATGTGCAACGGCGGCAGGGACGGCTGGTTGAAGTTACCAAGAGCAGCTTTCGACAACTTGCGCGTTCCGGTCGGGTAACTGGAAAGCTGATCGCTGATTTTGTCGACGTACTTCGATTTCGCACGAGCGATTAGCCGCTTAAAAATTCTGAAGGCATGGTTATATTTCCTCTTTAGAACTTTGCAGTTCAGATCCTTTGAGCCCAGCGCTGCAAAACAAGTTCGATACTCAAACGCCTGTTTTTTGCAGGTAGATGCTGCTTTAACTGACGCATCGAATCAGGGATCAGGCAATCTGTTATCTGCCACCGATTGGTAATACAAAGCTTGGTATAAAAATATCCATGCCCTGTAGTATCACATCAGCTACTACAACGGCGCAGGCACTACGATCATCCGGAGGGAAACAAACCTTGCCCCAAGGGTATGATGCATAAAAGGAACGCATCCTATGGCGGGTCGCTGGTGGTCTGCGACGTGGGCGTCGGATAGGCACTACACTCCTCACCAGGCAATCGTCGGACGTTCGAAGAGGGACGTCGACAGAGACCTGGTAACTATCGGGATATGTAGTCAGCAGAAGATCTAATAAGGACGGCATGTAGCAGTCCTCATCCGGGAGCCACGTTGGCGACTCAACCATTTGGGACAGACATTTGCACAGATCACCCTGCGTAGTCTGTGGTACGTGACCCAAGCCATTACGCATTGTGATCGTGGAAATCACCCAAGACTACGATTTCAGCGGAGGGGATCTGTTCAAGCACGTCGATTGCCGCTTGAACGCAGCCCATGAGATGATCCGTTCCTCCGGTCCTTGACACTAACCTATGTTAAACATAGCGGCGCTACTTCACGCCGGTATTCTGTGCGAGTGTGATAAGTAACCCAAACGAGTCTGGCCGGTTTGTGCTGACGTCATAAGACGGCAGCGTGACTCTCCTACTTTCAATAAGCCCCTAGTCGCCTCTTACGTCACCCTGGGGCCTGGGATCTCTATTCTTATTACGTCCCGAGGAAGCACGGGCAATTTAAGAGCGGCCATCTATCGTTGGGGAACGAAGAAAGAAATGGTCGTCCTTCGACGGCTGTTACCGAGAAAAATGTGCTAGCAGTGAAAAATTTGATTTAGTTTTTTTTTGCTAAAAAAACGAATTACATACAAAGAAATTCAGCATATTTTGCAGATTGGATGGAGAAGCGTTCACAATATTCTACAGGAGTACCTTTGAAGAGATGAATAGTTTCACGCTGGGAGCCGCACAACCTCACCAAACTCTGCTGGCCCGTGTGGAATGGTGCCGTAACGTGATCGTGATTTGATTCACTTCACTCTGATGGGGTGTTTAGTGTCAATTCCATTACGAAATCAAAACTGCATTAACGCCTAATGGTATACTACAAAATGCTCGTTTACTGGCATGAACGGCAGGCGACAAATTACCGGGTTCAAACAAGGGACTTCCTGGACACCATACCGGTCAAATTCATGGACTCCTTACAGTGCTGATCTAGAAACAGATGAGGTCTTTTTGTTTCCTAAAACAAAAAATCCACTGAATGGGATGCAGTTTTCGTTGCCGGATGACGCGCCAGCAGCGTTCAAGAAGGCCGTAGAAGAGGCGTCTGCAGCTGACTGGAAAAGTTTTTCAAAAAACGGGTACAGACGCATGAGACTTTGTAAAGAGGCTGATGGAGAGTACTTAGAAAAGATTTACTAAAATTATTTTACTCATATAAGATATGTTTAGTTTCTCAAAACTTTTCGAGTATTGTTTTAATTTTGCTAACAAGAACGGGGCCAATCAATCAAATCAGAACACATACAATCAATGAAATTGTGTCGTAACGAAACCGTCAACATACAATTTGTCCTCAAGACATAAGCTGTTATTAGTGCATGATAGAGCCTCTTGATGTTAGGCAACGCATGACAACAGGCCAAGATTATAACTATAGTGTGCATACAGCATGTAAGCTACGTCTTACCCTAGCGATGCGTCACTCAGTTTGAGGCAAAGAGAATTTAACACTACGGTTTGAGGGACAAGAAAATTGCCCATATATTGTTAGTATTAACTTATTCTAGGATTAGTAATATACTATATATAGATACTACCGATGAAAAGATACCCCTCGGTCGATACTTGCAAGTAATAATAGCACAATGCGTTATTATTTATAGTAGCTCCGTTCCTGCCGCACTAAAAATATGAACTACAAGCGGTGAACGCATGAAACGGTTATAGTATGATTGTATAATCATAGTGACGGCGCGGCTGTTACGCTCACATTACCCTTACAACCGTTTTTACTTTTTACCTATTCCGTAGGGTTGCCGATGGAGTATGGCCATATATCTCATGCCATTAAATAAATTTAAAAAATATTTATGAAGACAGTTGATATTTTGACAGTGATAACTAGGATTGACCCTTGACAAATGACAGTAATGTTTGACAATAATAATTGTCATTTGCTGTCAATTCATATTATTTCATGTATTTGTAATTTGTGTACTAGTGGATTTTGAGGTTAGGTCAATGTGGTAAATAGTTGGTTTCGTTTCATCTAGCAAACAAACGCACTGCGAAGACGACAAACGTTATTTTATAAATAATTTACCAGCTATAATATATCGACACAAAAATATAAGTAACCATGGTAGCTATAAAGGTTCATAATAAACCAGCGAAACGCGAAAAGATTAAGGGTAAAAAATCAAAAATAGAAAAAGTTTCAAAGGTATCCCCAATATCTAAAGAGAAAATTATAGGATCTGAAGAATTGCAACAGAAATCAACGTCTGGGCAAGACATAATAAAGAGTAAAGTGAAATATACAATGCCTTCTAAAGGTGTTACTTCGAATACCGTAGATTTGTCTTTACATGCTCTTAAAAAAATATCGGAACATTACAATACGAAAAACCTAATATTTGGAGATGAAACACAAATATTTATGGAAATACGGTGCATCCGAATGCCAAATACAAAATCAAATATAAAGTTTGTTCTACCACACAGTACTGTAGCATCTTCTGGAGAAGTATGTTTGATAACACCAGACATTAAGAAAGGGAAAAAAGTTGACCATGAGCCCACTGTGGAGCGATGGGAAGATATTTTAAGAAAGGCTGGAGTCACAAGTGTTTGTATCTGTTTTTATTTCCCAAGAATGTATCTTGAGTATTGTTTTTTATTAGTAAATATTTAACAATTTATTGTGATTGCAGGTTAAAACTGTATTGCCCATGAGACAATTGAGAGTGGAATATGATCAATTTGAACTGAAAAGAAGGCTAATGACACAGCATGATTGCATCATGGTGGATAACAGAATATTAAGCCATGTAACTCACTTGCTTGGATCTAAGTTCTTGAAGAAACAAAATATGTTAATTCCGGTAAAAATAAATGAAAACAAAGATATAAAGCAACAGATTGATATTGGATTACGAACAGTAATGCTTCGTCTAAGTGAAGGCCTGACTTCAACTGTTACTGTAGGTCATACAGGGATGCCTCAAGCGCAAATTAAAGAAAATATTTTGTCTGTAATTAAATACTTAGGAAATAGGTATCCAGGTGGTGAAGCAAACATAAGATCATTATCTATTAAATTGCCCCTTTCTGTATCAATACCTTTGTATATTACATTGAGTAAGTATCTTCAGCAATAAACACTTCAGTACCTTTAAAAGCATGGTGCATCAAAACAATGCTAGTTTTGACATGGTTAAAGCAAATAATATGGAAAGAGCAACATATAGAGCTGTAGGTTACTCACAACACTGGTAAGAACTATGGACGATTGTGGAGTTTGGGTTACAGTAGCTTTGGCAGGTAAATGTTACTAAAGGTGTGTAAAATACCGATTTAAATACATCAAATAATAAAGTGCAATTTTTCGTTATTACTTTCAGAATATTATTAAAAATCATGTTATTCATTGCCAGACACTTAACATCATGGCAACCCCATGCCAGACACCCTTAATGTTCATGAAGTAAGTTTTCTTACTTCATAGTATAAAACCTGATTTTTATATATAATACTTGGGTAATAAGTAGATGCTGTTGCCCGACAAACATTGTAAATTGTAAGAAGAGATTCGTGATTAGAAATACTTATGCAAATAAACTTTTTGATGCAGACTTAATAACTGATATTCTATGTAAATTTTGAAAACATTCGATGCTACAACTACCTTAAATTTTTAATTTATTCTATCTATAACAGCTTTAAAAAAAAGGAAAATGAAATATTAAAATTTAATATATAAAAATTTGTTTATGATGCAAGTTATTATAAAGGATAAAAAAATATATTGATGACATTACATATTATTTTAAAATTAATTCACAATTTTTAAATGTCTCGTCAGAATATAATGTTATTTTATCACTGCTTTTGTTGCAAATAACGCAAATTATAATGTATCATCCATGACTTGTTTTTTACAACAAACTCATTTTTAATTACAAAGTCACAAAAAAATTGTAAACATGTAATCTACATATTATACACCAATTATATTGAATTTACTTTAGAATCTTTATATATTCAAAATATTATATATTCTATATTGATAATGAACATTAAATTAATAATACTTGAAAATAGTATATAAGTAATATTATTTTATCTGATTTAAACAAGTACTGAGTACTAAACAATACATGCGCAGTAGAAATAACAACTGCTCAGTGAGGGACCACTATAGACTTACTGGCTAATGAGGAAACATCATCTACTTTACCCAAGTATTATATATAAATATCAGCTTTTATGCTATGACGTAAGTAAAATCATAATTTCATGAACATTAAGGGTGTCTGGCACTGAATAACATGATTTTTAATAATATTCTGAAGGTAATACCGAAAAATCATACTTATTTTATGTATTTAGAACGGTATTTTACACACCTTTAGTACCTTTTACCTGCCAAAGCCACTGTAACCCAAACTCCATAATGGTCCATCATTCTTACCTGTGTTGTGAGTAACTTCCAGCTTTTATAAAATATACATAGGTCTGGGGTCCATGGGCTCTTAGACCAATAATATGACTACTCAAACTAGAATGCACAGATAAAAGATTACTGCCAAGGTTATAAAATTTAAGATAGCAAGATTTAATATGCAACCATAACTAAGTACTACACTCTAAACAAACTAATTATAATCTAACTAGAGCATTTTATTCATTTCAGTGAACTCTGAGCTATTATTTCTATTATTTATTATGCTTCTTGCATAAAATTTTCCTCTATTAACAAAAAAAAAGCATTATTATGATATTCCTTCATTCAACAATTACTTAGTTTAACCCAAAACCAATCATATGTAAGATATACCTGAGACCTTGACTATATCATGTTTTCTGAATGTCAAGCAGCCTTGCAATTAAATGAGGGAATTGTTATGTCTCCAAATAAACCAATCATAAGCAAAATGTCTTTCTGTAAACATTTAGTGTATTCTTGATTTATTTTTAGGTATAACTGTATTCCCAGTTTATTTGTAAGGCTGTATGTGTATTATACTGTTACTTTACCAAAAAACCCTTAATTTTACAGGATCGGCAAATACAGTGGTGCCTCCCAAAATTAAACAAAACAAACCTAAAGAATACAAAGACTATGAAGGAGAATTAACTACTCAACCTGGCAGTATTGTGAGGATTGCCCCTGATGGTACAGTGCATCTAAAAAAACAAAATGTCAGGAACAGTGATGAAAGGTAGGCTAATACTGCATTTTTACAGTTTCCAATAAGAGTCATGTCCAGAATAAATAACAAAACAAAAGGAATTACTAGATCATACCATATTGAAAATACCCTCTAAGAAATAGATTGATGATGGCTATAACCTTGTAAAAACGGAGATGCCAAAATCCACTGTTTTAAGCAACTGTTCACTTTCAAACGTAGCCAGATTATACTTCATTGTAATCATTTTCATGTTTTTTTATACCAGTATTAACCAGGGGTTAATACTGGTATAGCTTTAGCAGGGGCTAAAGATGTTTCAGTGTTAGTCACAGCCAAAATCAATTTAACTGATCAAAGAATAACTATAGCCAGACTGTGTTGAAGAGAGCTTATTTTCTGTAGTTTTATTTTAATTATTATTATATTATTGTGCTTGCTGTACTTACCTAATACTCTGTACCTATTAGTAAGTCTCAAATATATATTTATTTAAATTTTTAGTGACATAGATGAGGAAAGTGCTGAAGAAAAAGAAGATATCAATGAAGAAGATGGTGATGATGATGAATAAAACACAAACTGTATATAAATGTTATAATGTCAAAATTATCATTACAATTGAAAATCATAAATGCTGGAATTAAAAATTCTTATCAAAGACCTTAATCTATTACTTGTTATCCATTTTATTATATAACAGATACCTGCATTTTCACAGGCCAAACCTTTTTGAATTTCTTGAAATTTTTCAAACCTAATCCATCAAATGATTTCATTTGGACTGGTTCTTTCTTAACTATTAAATCATTGCGAATATTTATAACTGGACAACCTAAATCAATCTTACTAAACTTTTCATCCAGCTCTGTGGTGTCTTCTTTTTTAATAATTTTTGGGTTAATAATATTGGCATTCCCAGCCATTAATTCCTGTAATTTACAACCTCGAAGAGCTTTGACATCTACATCATCAGTAATAGATGCAACAATTTTTTTTGGTTGCAACTGTTCTTCATCTGAATTATCATTTGTCTGGGCCCTATTTTTATCAGTACATGGTTTCTTTGTTCCAACAAAGTCAAACAAATCATCATCAATATTATCATCATCATCAAATTTTCTCTTTGATGGCTTTGATAAATTCAACTTCTTGTTTGTAGTATCTGTGCTGTTTTGTGACTTATGTGATATAAAATTGAACATTTCATCATCATCTGCATTCAATAAAGCCTTCTTTTTTGGAAATTTAGATAATTCTTCCTCAGCTACTCTCTTTCGATCATTGGAATTTGGATTTGAAGAATTTCCTGTTGCTAACTTTTTGTTCAAGCTGCAATTTATATCATCCTCTTCACTTATTTTTCTCTTAGCACTATTATTTTGATCACTTTTAGAAGGAAGGGTTTCATTTATTATAATATTTTCTTTTTCACATAAACTTTGTGTAGGTTCTTGAGACTCTTGAGCTAATATTTTAGCCTTTCCTTCAAATTGTGCACTTTGCTTTAATACTTCAGTCTTGAAGCTGAAGTTAGGATTGCAATATTTATTTGTGGAACAAAATAAGACAGCTAGACCTA
Organism: Leptidea sinapis; assembly: GCF_905404315.1. Lineage (NCBI taxonomy): Eukaryota > Metazoa > Arthropoda > Insecta > Lepidoptera > Pieridae > Leptidea > Leptidea sinapis. The sequence continues at coordinate 13,173,565 of NC_066283.1, read as the reverse complement.
TTTCAGCATCAGCTATTACCCTTTTCCCCTTGTTTTTTAAATAACTAACAATATCATTCATTTGTTCTTTTTGTGCTTGTGACTCTTGAGGTCCTGTTGCATTGTATTGTATAACAATAATATCATCTTCAGTGAGACTGGACTTAGATAATTTAGTCTCACTTAATAGAAGAGGGGATGCAGAACTCTTAAGAAGTACCTGTTTATACATTTCATATTGCTTTTTTGAGAAGAACACAAATTTTTTGTCTTTAAAAAGCAGCTTACGACTATCATCTGGTAGAAATGATACTTTTTCTTTATTTAAAGTTGACTCAACTATCTTAGGAACAAAAAAGTTTTGATTAGGTAAGGGTAAGTTTTTATCGATTGATTCGATACATTTAGACCAAAAATCTGTATTCACAATATATGAGCCCTGTGCTAATGCCAATACCACTTTTATAGTTAACGTAATAGCTGGCATAGTCAAATACAGACAAGTCTCATCCCAATCATTCTTTAAAATACCACCCATACGTTTTAATACTTCTTTCAATGTTTGTAGGTTTTCTCCCTTAAGAGTAGATGTACATGTAATAAATTTAATCTGCTTTACATTCCAAATAGATTGCATCTTACCAAATTTTACAGAATCGCCAACTGTAAGTTTATGATCTATATCACTTTGTACATTTTCTAGGTTGTTATTAATGAAAGTACCATATTTAGATCCCAAATCCCGCAATGTAAGGTCACTTCCGGACAAGGATAAAATAGCATGTTTTCGACTTATTGATGGATCATCTGGAATAGCAAAATTACAAAATTGCGCATCAAGGCTTCTTCCAATTGTAACATCCTTTCCAAGTAACACATAAATCACTCTAGAATCAGTTTCAGAAGTAAGATACCACATTGTTCTGTAAAATAATAATAATCTTCCACATCAAAGTATTATCAACACTTGTGCTTGTGATACCACAACAAACTTCAAACGTGATATTGTATTCAATACAAACAATTTTCGAATAAAATATTTCAAAACTTGTGAAAGTAGAAATTTGAACTATCAATTATTATGACAATCACACAGACATGAAGTATGTGAACTAAGTAGGTAAAAGTACTCTGTGAAGTAGACGGCAGTGGTTTATTCTTTGGGGCAGACGCCACTCCGCCAAAGAAAGCCCAAAGATTTTATTTACCTTAACCTAACGACTAACAAGCCGCACTCGCTAACGCTAAATAGGTAATTAGTAATGTCAAAGTCAAATCATGACATCATGTGTAATGTGCCAACGGCCATGCTCCAATTGACCGTGATATATTTCACTGTTGTATTTGAATTTGGTTGTAGCTACAAAATAAACATAATATCTGTTTAGGTTAAAAAAATATCATGTGCACTTTTATCCACATGAAGACACTAGACAAAATTCACAATTGCCAATTTAATGTAACATTTAAAACATTCGCATTACATAATGCTATTTACCGTATATGCAACTCAAGGAGATCATGTAGCGGAGATCTACATCCGCATAACCTTTGATTGGCATGTGTGGATCGAACTTAATGGCTATAATATAAAACACATATTTTTTTTTTTTAATTGACATATTATATAATAAAAATAATTACCATTACTATACACTGCTGCCATTTAATAGGAAGGGCATTTATACCTTTGCGATAGAACTGTGGTGATCTCTTAGAATATTAACACTAAATATTCTAAGGGTGATCTAGATTCGACAAACTGTGTGAATTTTGTACTGCCTCCTGAGAAGAAAAAGTTTTATCACGTAGAAAATTGTCCAAATCACACAGGGTGACTAATGGTTTCTAATTAGAGCTCCTGTAGAGTTAAAATGGTTCCCCGTGCTGTATTAGGTCTCGCGTCATGGCTGTTTCTGGGCTTGTTTTGCTATCATTGTTCGGAGTTCGGCACAGTAGATACCTGCGGTTATTGCTTGCGCAGATCGGAGAAAGCTATAGTGAAAAGCTCCAGTCCATATTTCTTATTTTATTGGTTTGACTCAAATGAGTCAATATTGTTGGTAAGGTAACGTTAAACCATGCCGCAAATTCATGGGTTTGGCTTGGATCGGCTTCCATAATCTCGTACAATTTATTGTTATTTATCTCATTCACGAAAGCGTTTAAACCAAAATTATATTACCAAAAATAACCATGCAATCATTAGCATTCCTCTCTCCAAATGCAACATTTATATTGCGATCTGTTTCTGTCGCGTTCCGCATCGGAAGTCGTATTCAAAAATCACTTGAATTTCCTAAGTATCCATCTTTCATAATCTAAGCTAAATAATCAATAACTGAAAGTTAATAATCAAATGTTGCACATTTTCTAAGAGAAGAACTACATGGGTAACATGTGAACAAAGTTTCACTCGAACATCTCAAACCATGAAGGTTCCATGTCATTTCGACGTACCACGTAGTGTTTAAATTATCTTTGCCAATCTCCTCTTCTTCTCAATGCCTCTCATTGCAATAAAACGGCAATTTCATACTTTAACCCCTATTATTATTTATTCACACGTAACTACACAAAAATAAGGTGTGAAGGTATAGCTTTTTAAGGTATCCTTGTCATATAGTCCTGAAAACACTAAGCAAAAATGTTAACACTACAATTTGTTTCTATGTCGAAAAATATCATACACTTAACCTCATCGTGGAGGAACACCACACACTCATATATATAACACAGTGTGAGAATCAGGTATACATTGTCTTCGGAACACTATCCGTGATGAATGTGGTGGGATGAAGTGACGATTCTAAATAACACCATGAAATCGAGGCTTTCACAAGATACTCCTTATACTACCACCACTAGGATAGAATAGGACTAAGACTGCCACCACTAGTAGGAGGTGTATAATTAGTGGTAGTCCTCGTCAGTTCCAGTAGCTCCACGTCGCACGAGGCCAAATACTACATACTGGTGCACTAGACCAGAGGTGAAGGTATTAATCCACACGTGGGTTGACATGAACCACAGCAATATACCAAATGGAATAATTACGTTTAATTTTTAATTCAATTGATGTTACAACATGCTAATTTAATGTGATTCTGGAAAAAATCACACCCAAGCGGTGTGATTTGGTCTATAACAACACTCGATGAAACGAAAAAGCGTTCCCAGCTATATCGTTCTCTGCACCCTCGAGTACCTCGGATATAGCTGGGAACGGCTCCTCAATCGTCGCGCTTTTTCGTTTCATCGAGTGTCAACAACAACGATATCCATATTGTTGAAATCATAATTTTGCAAGGCCATCTTGGATTTCAAAAATGATCCCAAATTTGTTGTCTGCACCCTCGAGAACCTCGGATACGATATCCATATTGTTGAAATCAAAATTATGCGCGGCGCTCATCTTGAATTAAAAAAAACGAAATGGTGCGTAACAAAAAATCGTGACGATTTGCTATAAAATTTCTCTCATGCGTCGATATAGAAGTTTCACTTCAAAAACATACCGACGTATTGAGAACCTCCTCCTTTCTTCAAGTCGGTTAAAAATACACATATTTGGGCTGATTATGTAAAAAAATCATTGTTATAACGCCATGTTCGCGTACTAGCAAAGGCATGAAATCACATCCGAAATATGCCAAGTTGGTCGCTATGTATTAAGTATGTGTTATATTATGTTAATATGTAGGCAAGTAGTAAGCATAAGTATGTTACTGTTTTAATACAATGCCACTTAGCCTGAATGTTGTTTTATTTTTTCATAAAATCTTAATGCGTATATACGAAAATAGTCAAATCACGACATATTATTCAATAACCCTTTGATCCCAAGCAAATGAATGTAACGGATAAAACCTCGCAAAGCTACTAGTTAATTACAGATTATTGGACTTACGATAAATTATCGGACCTCCAGCCAATGCAAAATTGTTAAAAATCTGGGTGAATCTGGTTGTATATCAAAATATACAATACCACCCACCTATCATGCTATCTCACATGTGGCACGGCAGTCAGTTGTCTATTGATAATCAGTCTACGATTTGTAGTGAAGTCACCGTCACTCTCTCTGTCGTGATAGTTGTAGATTTTATAAAACTCTTATCTACAGTTAGCCCCACAGGCCACAGAGTTTTCCTATATCCTAAGCATATGGATGGATTTGGTACGGCCGGACCATTGGACCGATGGACAATGCGACAAATCATCGAATATAGTCATGGTCCGCTACCACAGTGTCCCGTGTCCGTCGGTTCGGCCGTACCAAATCCGATCATGTGTTTGGACTTTACGCTATTAGTACTTTACGAACTGTAACCGGTAACCAAAGAGAATTTAAGCACTACATTCCGCCTCCGGTAACTGCAATCAAGTAAGTGTTCTGTGACTGCAATCTGTATTCTGTACTTAATTACCTACATACTGTTATCATTTAGAATTTAGTAATTAGTTAATACAAATAACTTAAGTTTAAACTTGGTAGGTACTTTCACAACTTTGTATAATTGTTTATATTTAATAACATATTAATTAGTACACTACCGCGTCTATTTCTAATTTGTATTGTAAGACACGTTACCCTTTATTTGTTATAAAAACCTCAGAGATTATTAAGATTAAGCTTTTATTTTATATCTTTAAATTTTTTCCCATTTAGACCTTGGTAACCTTTATAATATGTTTGCAGAATACTTATGCAAAATATGAAAGAAAACACTGAAATAATTTCATCTCAAGCAAATTCTGAGAAAGACTACGAAAATGGTGATATCCTACAGAGACTTCATACACATACATTCCTGGATTTCCTTGATATTCATGGTATTGAACAGAACTTTCTATAAACAATAAAATTTAATAATTATGTTTTAGATATTGTAGTAACCGAAAAAATAAGGGTAAAGTTTCTTAAAAGAGATTTGTATGAGCTATTAATTTAAATGTAATCATTTCGAATTGATATGGTATTACAAAATACTTATAATACAACTTTTACAGATGACAACATGTTAGTGGGAGGATCAGATTTCAGTGGCCGTTATTGGGATGGTAACATATATGTGTCTACAATATCACAAGAAGGAGAGATATCCACAGGAAATCTTGAAGCAAGCATTAATACAATAGCTGGATCAGCAGATGGATGTTTTCTTGATAACCCACAAAGAGTAAATAACACTATTACAAAATATCAATTGATCTTCAATATGTGAGATAGTATTTAGATGAGAATATTTGTCACAATGTTATTGGGTATTATTATTGAGACCAGACTGTGGCATATAAAAGCATACATAAACAACACACATCTTATGGTTGTTTCATACTATACAATATAGATGTTTAGACACTTTAAAACACATATTTTGCATTTTTTTGCACTTTGGTTTTATTTTGTGGAAAATATTTAAATCTTATGAATAATATTAAAATATATTTAGCCTTATTCAGCTACATTTTGTTAGTCACACAAAGCAAAAGCAGTTAGAACAGTAATAGATAATTACATGTCGGCTGAAGAATTATCTTCAACTGAACTATTGACTGAATCACAGTATGAGTTGGTAATGTGAAACCCATTCAACACATATCTTCATTCCTCTATATGGGGCATCCTAAGGAACTGTTGACTCACTAAACTCTGGAATGAGAATCAAGCTTTTAATTTTTCATTCAGATATTTAAGTTAACTTGTCCTGAATGTATATCAAAAAATTTAAAAAACTGTTGTAATTGTGTGTGTTTACAATAAAAAATGTGTTTGTCAGATAATATTATGTGAAGATAGTGGGGCTATTGAAGTTTGGTCATTTGTGCAAGATCAGAATCTTTGGGTGCAGGAGTCTCACATTGAAGAACACGACTCTGCTGTATTGACCATTGGATGCCTGGTCCCTAATAATCTCTATGTAACAGCAGGGGCAGATGAAAATATTAAGGTAATAGATAAATTCGATTAGAATTTTATGTGTGAACTTTATATAATATTTTGTTTTGTTGACTATTTCATTGGTTTTAATATTCTGTGTGAAACAGGTACTGTGTCATAGATTAGTCGGAATAGACTGACAAATTATGAAAGAAAATACTTTATTTAAGTGTAAACATGCATGATTTTATTGTAAAAAAAACTCTTTATTTCGAGTTAACAAACATTCACTTACCTATATTTTATTTATACATTTATTTATTTATACTATTTCATTGGCTTCTGGGAAGTTGCATGTAAGCAAGGTGGCTATAACGCCGATCTGGATTTATTGTATTTTTGCTGTGAGCTCCAGTCACTCCAACATATAAATACTGCAGCACTCCCAAAAGTGCCATACTTAGAACCATCCTTAAAGCCCCTTGGTTCATAAGAAACAACGAAGTTCACCAGTTCTCAAATCTACCTAAGATCAGAGGAGAGATTGCAAATGCCAGCTCAAAATACAAATCCAGATTAAGGACCCACCCGAATGTGTTAGCTCAAAGGCAACTCTTTTACAGCCGTTCCCAATATATTATCTACAGATAGAAATAAATTACTACCTTCTACTGTCAGTCATTAGCTGTCAATAATCTGAAGCTGTCCCAATATACCCGATAATTCAATCTTATCGTCTTATATTGGCGTTACTTACGCGTGAATTGAGATTTCCATACAAACTTGTATTGTTGGTAAGGTATACGTCGTCCCATTGACAGGCAGCATGTACGTATAAGTTTATTGGGACAAAAAGTCAACGATAGTTAGCCTACGATTTTTATCTCAAGTAAGAGATAGACTGAATATTGGGAACGGCCGTTAGTAATCCACCATCTGAAAAGGGCACATATCCTGGAGTCAAGGACCAAAATAAGAAAGATTAGTGCACTCACTGGACTGCACATTCGCTAGCCAGATCTACAACACATCCACATATAGTAGATGACTGATTGTGGATAAGTGAAACAAAAAATAAAAATAAATATGCTATTTGAAATAAAGCAGCTTCAACACTTAACATGTTCGCGCGAGCAAACCCATCTCTGTATGTTTGTATTGGCAGGCGCAGGTGTGTCCCTTGGGTAGAAATTTAAAATATATTTTCTTAAATGCTCGCTGCGGTTGTGGTGTCATCTATAAAATCGAAATTGTTTCGGCGCTAAATATATACTAAAGGAATATGACCATAAAATAGACGTCCAACTACTTTACGTAGAAATAAACATAACAATCTAATTGTGTCATCGCGACACTAAGATTTTGCTCACGCGAACGTGTTCATAAAAGGCATTTATTTTCTCAAAATTGATTCCTTTAGAATTCTTTTTGATGTCATTTCTTATACTACTAGATACTACTACCGCTTCGGAAACAAATGGCGCTCTGAGAGAGAAGAAGAGGCGCAAGAAATTCTCCCTCACAATTGTGCGACTGGAGATTATCTTCAAAAGAAGTTTGTACCACAGTTTTCTGATATCGGTTTGATATTCAGCGTGAAAGCTAGTGGGAGCCACGAATAATACACATCAGCCTGTTTATAATATTTGCTTGAGAACCCGTGTCAGAATTTTTCATACTTCATGACAGGATATGATGCATGATTTTGAAGGTACTCATGTCGTATCGTCCCGGAAACACCGCACAAGGAAGCTCATTCCACAGCTTTGTAGTACGTGGAAGAAGCTCCTTGAAAACGGCATTGTGGACGACTGCCACACATCTAGATAGTGGGGATAACATCAGCTCTTCGGAACACTCCCCGTGATAAACTTATTAAATGTACTAAATTGCACCAAATTTTGTATAATATCAAAATATTTTCAGGCTTGGGACGTGAAACAAATGCGAAGTACCAGAGACTACAGAAAGGCTCATTCACATGTGATCAGCCAAGTAGCCGTTCAGCCTGGCAGTTCTGATGTCTTTGTAACAGGCTCTCTTGATCATGAGGTTAAACTTTGGGATTATAGACTTCAGAAATCTGTATCTGGTGAGTTTAAATTAAAAAAAAATAATTTAAATAATTCTGTGAAAGTCAAATAACAACAATTTCATAACGACCATCTTCCTCTGTCCTTTTTTAGTTTCAAGAAAACCATAAAAATGTTATATAAAATAGATGTTAGTATACTTAACATGTAGGGGAGAGAGAATCCTTCTGGAAGTGAATACAATATTCTCTTAATTAATGTGCTCTGTAGAGTTTTATTTAAAACTCTAGTTTTAAATAAAACAACAAACAATACTCAACCTATAGACAACCTATAGTCAATCCCACAGTCCCTAAACCAAGAATCCTGTATGAGATGAACCCCCTCTAGATGAACTCTTCTGAGCCTCATGACTGACAAATTGAATATGTCCACCTCCTGACATACTTCATTATTTAGAAATAAAAACGATGGGAATTAAAATAAGAAAACATGAAGGATACAAAATAGATTGTTTACCGTAATTTGTACGTGTTTCGGCCATATTTAACGTTTTCCAATTTTTTATATGGTTGCAATGTCATGGAACAGTCAAGTTAATTTTACTCAATAACAGTAACACTGTAAAATGCAAGGAAGAGTGGAGAGAGTGAGGAGAGGAGTCACTCCAAAATGCACAGTGCTTTTTTTTATGAAAATAAGGGACGAGATGAGCAGGACGCTCAGCGGATGGTAATTGATACGCCCCATACAGGACAATGCAGTGCCGCTCAGGATTCTTGAAAAACCAAAAAATTCTGTCACCTTGAGACATAAGATGTTAAGTTTCATTTGCCCTGTAATTTCACTAGTTACGGCGCCCTTTAGACGGAAACACAGTAATGTTTACACATTACTGCTTCACGGCAGAAAAAGGTGCCGTTGTGGTACCCAGTCTAGCCGGCATCCTGTGCAAGGAGCCTCCCACTTTGTTTATCCATACACTACTATATTGTGAGTCTACGGTTGTACAATCTTTGTTGCCATTAATAACATCCAATTTTGGTATTTTTTCTAGCTTTGGTAAACAATGATGCTGTTCGCTGTGTGCAATGGCTTGACGAACATCATGTTATGTTCGGTGACGAGGCTGGTAGTTTGAAGTTGGTTGACTCCAGAAACATTCAAGATGGCAAAAGTACAAAGACCCTACACGAATTTCCAGTTCCTGTGCACAAAATAGAGGTTGAACGAGAGTAAGTCAAGTTAATCAAACATAAACATAAACTTTATAAACAAATTGTTATTTTTTTAAAGTGACTATCCTCACTCTGAGATTAATTATACAAATTAAATTTATAATAAAAATTTATGAAGAATACGCGACTCGAACCTCTTGGGTTCCGTCCAAGCTCTTACCAACTGAGCCAATAAATACTTAATGCCTTGCACAAGTAAAAATGAAAAGATATGAGTACAGTAGATCCACACACACTGTAAACAAATGAAGGTAGCATAGGAGGAGAGGATTTTACTAGCCATTATAATAAAATATAAATATTCTATTCTGTTCTTTATATTGTGGCTTTTGTGGAACTATGACAATGTCATCTTTCAGTAGACCAATGGGAGGCTCCTTTGCACAGGATGCCGACTAGAAGCAGTTATGTGTAAACATTACTGTGTTTCGGTCTGAAGGGCGCCATAGCTGGGCCATTACAAACATGCGAACTGAGTCATAAAACATTACGTCAAAGGGATGTCACAATGCCGCAAAACTCGTTATCGATAAAGGGATGCCGCTCGGACGCAGGTAGCTGACTAATAAGATCAAATGTAGGTGTTTGTGAAAATTGTGTTATAATTGTCATTTATAGTCTTTCATAAGCGAACCAAGGACGCATTATTCTCCAACTTAACTTTGTTAAAATTAAAGAGCGATATTAACTCCCAAACTCGTACGGTTATAATGTGTTAACAATGTGTTAACAATGTGTTATAACAATGTTTAATGAATTGAAAAGTGACCCGGTAAAAATATCTCCAAATTAAAAACCCACGAGATATTACGGCGCTTCTTTGTGGAGTTAGTACGAGAACTGTAGACAAAGTCAAGAAAGAAATACTTGAATATGGCCATCCATCTACACCAAAAGAAACATATGTAAAACCAGAAACAGTTAAAGTAATATTTTGCATTATTTCGTTAACCTTTCCTTAATTACCTGATAATGACTATCGACAAATCCCTTCTTTGTTGCATACAACACTAGCAGTGCAAGCGAGAGGATATGCCAATAAGTGTGAGCGAAAGATCTGATAAAAATGATTTATGACTCAGTTCGCATGTTTGTAATGGCCCAACTATAATGAAATTACTGGGCAAGTGAGACAAAGTATATCACTTCTCTCTTGTTATATTGTCTTCTCTTTTGATGTCACTTGATACCCCTTGTTACCTGCTATTGAAGTTATATTAACAATGGTATTAATATAACGGTTAAACCTCTTTTTTTATTAATTTAAGATGAGTAATTCTATTTTTTATTTTACGCATGATTTCAGAACCAAGAAAATGGCAGTTTGTTGTGACAATGCAACTATATTGACGTTTGATGCTAGCAACAAGGAAAGTTTAAATATTATATATGAAAATTCTAGTCATAGAAACTTTGTAAGAGGTTTGGCGTGGGATACAGCAAATAAAAATGTATTATACAGCTCTGGTTGGGATGGATTAGTTAAAAAGCATATTATACCTAATATTTAGACATGTTTATTTTATTAAAAGAATATTGAATAAAGACTTCTCAATAAATTTTGTATTTTTAATCTGTGTGTAAAAATATTCTCTACCTACTACAATTATTCAGATGTGATCCCTAGTACCTAAATAACTAAGGTAATGATGTGATTAAAGAAAATATTTGTATGTTCGAAAATGCAATAATAGTTTGGTATTGTGCAGATAGAAGTTCCATTTAAAGTTTCCCTTTAGTTATTGAAATGAGAGTAGTATAAAAATTATTAATGTTAAAGAAGGGTTAACACATGTTTTGCACTGGTTATGGTACGGTACATTGAGAGGAAGTGTGAAGTGATATAAACCTACTTAAAAGGTATCACAAATAAGTTACTTTCCCGCTTATTTTAAAATGGAAGAAACATTTCAAAAGGTAATGAGTGAAAAACTTTTAATGTCTTACAATAATGTAGGCTTTAATTTTTATTATATTAGATTAAGTAGTATTATGTGTGTATGGTCAATACATTTTGAGTAATGTGGGGACTACTTAGTAAGTATAATGAGAAAGATAAGATAATTTTCAGTTATTTTCTACTATACATTCCCTTCAGGAATCTTAGAGAGTGGCGTAGTCTTAGCCAGTCAAAGTCAAACGACGGCGTCGTGTGCCGGGACGTCTCTTTCCCTCAAATATGTGCGAAAGGAATGATGGTGGGACCATGTCTTAGCTCGTTAACGGGTTCTGCTTATGGTGCCAGGTCGACCTGTATGACATGATGGTCGTAAAATTACTAATAATGACAGTAAATTTTACGACCATCATGTTCACGCAATTGCCTTACCTTCTTAGGCTTCCTTAGACAAACAATGAATTCAAGCTCTAAAGGTTGATGTATCCAATATATGAAAATTTATATTTATACATTTTATTCTTTATTATGAATTAATTGATATTATTTAAACACGATTCATATACCTATTGGAGGCAGCATTTTTCTTATCTATATTACAACCATTGTGAAATACTCCATTTGATTGAAAAGAGTGGCCGTTTCTTTTATGTTCTTCTCACGAGTCCTACTTTTTCTAAACATATGGTAGATTCAGGATATCGAAAGAAACTTTTACAGTGACGATTCAAAAGCGTTTAGTTTAAGCCTAATTGAAGAAAGTTTATTGGATTTCGAAAGCAAAGCGTTTAGTTTAAGCCTAATTGAAGAAAGTTTATTGGACTTCGAAAGCATTAGCTAAGCTATTCAAAACTATTCCGTCAAGGTTCTCAAGTTTGAGGTGGAGCAGGAGCACAGAACACTTTTACCCTAGGAGAGTGACGTAAATTTTACAATAATATAGGTTAGGTACCTACCAACGTACCATACAATAATAATACAATTCAAGAATTAATTCTCATGCTCTTTTTTTAATACATATTAACCATGTCAAAGCACCTTTAAGAATTTAAGTAGCTTCTTGAGTCTTGACGTTTGCCAAGTGCTATTCATCTTACCGGGGCCGGGTATTATTCAGTGTCAAATACTTCCATTGACATCCTCGATTCATGTACATATAAACTTCTTTCTTCATTTATCTAATTAAATTGTATTCGGCTGTAAATATGAAGTATAAATATCCCATTATATATTCTTCTCTGATCCTATCCAAAATTCCGTTTCCTTTTAAAAAATTTGAATTTTATCAGTACCTAAGTGCGTTCCTCGGAAAAATTATTGATACCTCAAACGCTCAGTTCGCGGAGCCAATAAATCAAGAAGAAAATTCTAAAGGCTCTGACAACTGACAAGTGTTGAAGTGACAGTTCGGGAATTTTTAAACTCAAAAATCAATATTTATTTACCTCTTGTTAGAAAAATAAATAAAGTAAATTAATGAAGATACCTTATTCAAAAATAGAATTTACAATCGCCAAACCCGATAATTCTGAATAATCGACATAATTATGGAATAATAGGTATTCTAAGTAAAACAAAAATAGCATAAAATGACTTTGTTTATAGATACTGTGTTAGATTTTAATTACTCTAGTGTTGTTTCGACTATCGGTTCGTGGCATCCAACTTTACCATTGCTGGCGATTGGATCATACAACCAAGAGAAAGGAGGTTTTGTCACAATCTTTCAAGAAAACGTATGTAAGTGAAACATAGTTTAAACAATATTTATTTAACTTGTTATTTAATGTTTATTTAATTGCAGGGCCAAGCATTGGATGGCTGTGACTGGCCTGTCCTCCTATCTAACCAAGTGACAGCTTTGGCATGGCATCCACTGAGAAAATTACTTGTTGTTGGTTGGGATGGAGGCGAACTCTATATATGGCTGGAATATTCTTGGGCACGCTTAGAAGCACCTCATAATTCTGCTATAATAACTATCACATTTAGCCCTGGAGGTGGAAGGCTAATTGCCTCTGATGCAACTGGTTCTCTGTCTGGTTGGCAGGCCAGTTCGGGTGCACCATTGACAGCATTCCACCATCAGCTTGGTGATGTTATTACTCATGTGAAATTTTGTGCTCCACTTTCAACATCTGAATCGTCCATTAGAAAACTTGCCCATGCAGCTGTTGCAGGGGATGAAAATGCTTTGGATGTGCTAGCAGCTTGGAGACCTCGAACAACAGCTAGAATCAAGGAAGGCTATCACCCAGATAATCACGCTTGCTTTGCTGTGCAAGATAATGGTATAATTTTATATATAGACCATTCTGGCTCATGTTCAGAAGTATTAAATGCCCCAGGTGTAATAGTCTTTATTGGTATTATAAGTAACTCATATTTACTTGTCGCGTGGGAAATAGGTGGTGCAATAAGTTTATCTAGATTCATAATAACAGATAAGGGCTCACTGACCACAGATACTCATGTTCGAATGTCATCAAAGAATAGTGAGAGTATTGTTTTGGCTGGACAGTATTCAGTAGCGGTAATCACCAATGACAAAGTTGTGAGAGTGTGGGACAGTGAAACCGGCGACAATGATGTATTACCCAATGATAGTGACGACCCTTCATCGGGTGAATCATTTACAAGCTTAAGCTACTGTAACTTGAGTGACACCCTATGTTGTGGGACATCTGTTGGAAACATATACCTGTGGAGGCGTGATTATAAGAGTAATTGGAAGTTATTGAGTAGAACATCAGTTAAAGGTACTGTTAAAGAAGTATCATGGGGTTCGGAAGGCTTAATGAATCCTCTTTTGTATGTTAATTGCATAACCAAAGCTTTCATACTGAGAGAACAACATGTTTGCTGGGGCTATTCATCAAGAATGAGTATGGTTCAGAAATCTGCCCATGAAATAGAAATTGTTAGTAAGAATAGTATTACATCCCAGATAATTTCTTCTGTCACAGTCAAATATTTTGCATTTAAGGATAATTGTGTTGCCTTAAGTGATGGAAACGAAGTACAAGTAAGTGGCATAGAACTATTGTGTGCATAGTTCTTTTGTTTTTGATATATATTAAACCACAAGAAAAGTAATTTAACAGACTATAAAAGTAAAAATATTTAATTTTAACAAGCCATTAAAATGCGGTCAGCTGTAAAAATTATCTGTAGCAGATTTAAAAATTCTTTTTTGTATTATCTATATTATATATTTTTTATTTTAGTAACTATTCTATTACTAATTAGTAACTTTGAATTATGTTTTAGTAATAAAAAATTACTACACTCAGTAATAATCGAAATGTAATCCGTAGGTAAATCTAAAAAAATCATAGAAAATGCATGACAGCCCTACTTTATACGAAATTTGTTTAAATTACGCAGTATCTATCGTTTATGTTATCTAACAAAGCGCTAGCTTGTTTAAAAACAAAAGCGTCCACATTCGTTTTTATAAACAAACCCAAACACTTCAAAAGCATTAAATTTTATTTTGTAACCCGAGCCTGCAACTACGTTGACCTCGGCGTCGGTAAGACACGAATGGCTCGGGCGGTGTGGCAGCTTGGTACGCGACGCGACCGAATAATATCATGTCAAGCACTAACCAAAATTTTCTGTTTCTGTAATGTTTAATTGATTTTTGCTGCCATAATGTTTTGTCCTCCTATTGCTGCTATGCTCCTATTGCTATTCTTTCTTATAAGACAGCATAATATATGCTCTCTTATAAGAAAGAATTTTAGAAAAGCTCACAAAATGGACCTACCTAAGCAGTCTAATTGCGGAAAAAGGAGCCCCTTACCAATACCAATAATGCTCTCTTGTTTTCCTTTCCCATACAATCTAGTAACTCCCGGAAAAGTGATGGATTCCTAATGCTCCCTTCATTGCCATTAAACTGAGATCCACTGTATTTTACACTAATTGTTTGATATTTTTTTAGATATGGACATGTGGAAAAGATGAAGACAATATACTATTTACACATGTTCGTTCATTTACATGGAACACAAGTGCTTTGCTTATGTACAATGAAGTTCTAGTGGGCCTTATTGCTCCACATGTAGAATGCTACTCTATTTTAGGAAATAAATTAGGCATGTTACCTAGCCTTGAAGGTGAAGGTGAACCAATAGCCATCACAAATACAAATAAATTTATTGCTATAGCAACTATTGCTGGCATTCTTAAGGTGGCAGAAATAACTAAAAAGGGTCTTAGGATGTCTTACCCGGCTAAAAATTGTTTTGAAATGATTGAAGACTTTGGTGAAATCATGAGAGTTTCAATAAGTTCAGGTGGCAATTTTGTATGTCTGAGCATAGCAAATGCTGGTTTATCACCTGACCCCAAGATATATTTGTGGGATGTTGCAAATGATAAAGTATCAAATATTTTACTAACTGATAGCAAAGCTCTAGAATATCAGAGCATACCAATTTCTATACTGTGGGATACCTTTGATCCACGATTAGTGGCTGTTCATATGCGCTGTGCTGATTTTGATAAGGTTCATTTGTTTTTCTGCCATGAAGGAGAATTGTATGAGTACAAAAATTGGTGTATGTCTCCAGAGAGCCATTTCCAATCTGAATTTATTTTATGTTCTATGTCTACTCCACATGTAGTAATCCTGTCTCATCAAAACATGACAAAAATACTTTTTGACGTATTTGAAGATTCAGAAGAATATGAAAGTAATAAGGTGAAGCAAGCCTTGAATTTTATTTTTTATATGACAATCGGACAATTAGAGAAGGCAGTTGTAATGGGATCAAATATCACAGGAATTAAAAGCTCTGTAATATGGACTAGCTTAGCTAAAGAATGCGTCATGCATAAAAGAACTGATGTTGGAGCTATGTGTTTGAGTAAAATGGAAAATATCAAGGGGGCATTAATGATGCGTAAAGCTATAAATGACGAGAACTTAGACGAAACATCAAGAATAGGTATACTCGCTGTGAATTTAGGCATGTATGATGAAGCTCAACAGCTATTTCAAGAATCTCACAGACCAGACTTAGTTACTCGACTGGTCTCCGCTAAAGTATCTGGCTTGAATGAAATAATTGAAGCCGACGGTTCCGGCGAAAATGTGTTGCTTGTAAAGAGTGCACAACACCGTCTTGCGAAAATTTTGTGGATGAATGGTGACACCGCTGCAGCTTTGAAACTATTTGAACAATCCGGGACCCTGGTTCCTTATGTTCCCAGGATGTTAATTGCTCAAGGCCAGGCTTCGTTCCTGGCGCAATATGTTTCATCATCTCATAATATTGATTTGATAATGTGGTGGGGGCATTATTTGGAAAGCATCGGGGACCTCGATGGAGCTTTGGATGCATATGCGCGCGCGAATGATTTCGGCGAGCAAACGAGATTATTGTGTCACATGGATCGACTAGATGAGGCAGAAAAGATATGTCATAAGAATTCTTCATCCTTGTATCAAATGGCTCGCCATTTAGAAGTTAACAGCAATGAAACCGGCAAAGTAGTGAAGGTATTTATCGAAAATAAATTTCTAAAGTAAACAATTATTGTTTTAAAGACTCGAATTTATTTGCTAGAAATCGCAAAGGTTAGAGTGTATGAGCCTCGTAAATTTAGATTTTTCTTTTACTCTGGTAGTACGAGATCCTGCTGCAAAATCTATACGTTCATCGCGTTAAAATACTCAAACTCATACTACATTAATTTTTGAATAATACATTGATAACATGTTGCGAGTCAAAAAGTGCCTAAAGATATTTTTAATTAAAAATATGGCTATATATTAAAAAGTAAAAACTCTACCAAAACTGTAGTCGAATCAGTTGCGTATCTACTTTTATGTTATTGGCTGTGACAAAAGTTACACTATTTGTAACCTCAAGCGGCTCTAAAAATCAATCCCGCATGAATAATGAAAATATGGGGTGATCACCTCAGATTAGGGAAGGTTCTTTTTTGTCCCGAGTGAGTTGGCCTTACAATATGTATGTTGCTGATCTCATATTGTGTTCACAGTAATTAATCTAATCAAATGCCTACGCCAAATCGTTCACGTATCTTTGTTGCATTGCTTGCTCAGATAATTTAAATCTAATATAATATAAAATTCTCGTGTCACGGTGTGCGGGACCGAACTCCTCCGAAACGGCTTGACCGATTCTCATGAAATTTTGAGTGCATGTTGGTCAGGTCTGAGAATCGGACAACATCTATTTTTCATCCCCCTAAATGTTAAGGTCCGCACGAAATTTTTTTTTAATTTTTTTGTATTTTTTTTTTTAAATTTGTTTGATTATGAGTCAGCATTAAAAAATACATGCGATTTCAAATTTTCACCCATCTACGACCAACACTTACTTTTGTATCGCGATTTTAATATTATTCTAATCCATCCACAGACACCCAATAGAGTTGCAATATGGCAATCGAATATAATGATTATTGTAGTACCATAAATTTTATGCCCAATATATTTGGTAGGTCTGAGAATCGGTCGTCATCTATTTTTATACCCTAAGAATATTAATTATTGAATTTTTTTATTACTGTATATGGCAATACAACGTTTGCTGGGCCAGCTAGTATTTTATAAAATTTTGCGATTCAATATAGTTTCTATCTAATCCTGATTCTTTAAGCCAAAAATTTCTGTATCAGTTACTAGTAGGTTCTCAAACAAATTCTTTTTTGGGCCTAAATGACTTCGACTGAATGTTGCAGATGTATATAAAGTGTGGTGCGATCACTTCAGCTATCCGCGTGGCAGCGGAGTCATGTTCCTGGAACCTGGTGTGGAGAGCTGGGTCCGCTTCATCCAAACACGCAGTTCACGCCGCTGCCATCCTAGAGAATGCCGAAGAAAATGAGAAAGCGATCGCACTTTATCAGAAAGCTGGTAATATTTATTTTCCATTTCCTCGGTTTTTCCTAAGGGTAACGATGCATTATTTACAAATAGAGGTATAGGCCGTGAATAGAGGATTGCGCTTATCGGCCGGTTAGAATCTTCTGGTATCTCTTACTCTCTTCGTTATCTCCCAAAGGTATTCACGAGCTACTTACCGAAACTGGACATCTACTGTGCACCTATTTTGCGTGGCCGCTAATTTTTGATCTCAATTCCTGAAGGTTATTTATGTAACCACTGATGTGGTGGTGATGTTACACTTTTTTACCCTATGCAACACCTCGACGTGCATTAGATAAATGGCCTGCTAAGAACAGGTGCCGCATGATGCTAACCGATAAATACCTTAACCAAATATGTCACAAATATAAAATGTAGATGAGCAGATGATCATTATTTAGCCTGTTTGAATACTTTATCATTAAGATAAGTCATATTTGTAGTAGCCATTTTTTGATCCAAAACTCTTAGGTAGGTAATAAAATATAAAACTAAATTCAACATATTAAAATATTTTTTTTAAATTATAAGTTTAATCCGGACCTAATGTTAATCAATGGCAATAAATGGAACACAAAAGTAACATCAATCAAGCACGGAAAACGTAACAAAAGAAAATAAATTACTGAATCAACATTTTATCGTTGAATATCTCAATGATCGGACAGCCTGGGACTAGATTGTGATTATTTTATAGCGATAGAAATGACTGTACAATATTGTATATTTTTATTGAAAAGAGCGCAAAAAAAGAATGCTGGGAGAGTTTCTTGCGCCGCTTCTTCTCTCTCAGAGCGCCATTTGTTTCCGAAGCGGTAGTAGTATCTAGTAGTTATTAGAAATGACATCAAAAAGAATTCTAAAGGCATCATTTTTTAGAAAATAAATGCCTTTTATCCTTATCTTTAAGAGGTAGTTCACCCTGATTGCTTAACCTGGCAAAAGCTTTCATACTGTTGATTGAAAATATTCATTGTACAATTACTGCTGCTTAAAATCGTCGAAGCATTCCCAATGGATATCAAAAGTTTTACACCCCATGTTCTCACGCGTGACTGAAATAAGAAGCGAGAAGGTTATTGGCAGATATTTCGAACTACCCTCTTTTGAGTCTACTGTATAGGACTTTATATTCGTCACTTACAAATTTAGTTAGTTGCGATGTTGGAGGTTCAAAAATAAAAAAAAGTATAATTAAACATGTAAGTAAAAATTTTTGACCTTTGAAACCTAAAAATCAATCTTCAAATCTTCCAATCTTCAAATTAATGTTATCTCTCATTTACGTTTTTTCACTATAAAAGTTATCTACTTCTACATACATTTTTCTGGTACATATTAAACTTTCTTAAATACAATATCTTTAAATCTTCAATCAAAATATTATACTGAATCCGTCATGGTCATAAATTATAAATTCTTGACAAACTCCATTTTCATCTATAAACATTTCTTTACATTTGACCACACTTTTATTCTTACTCTGCTCGTAATATTATTTATCTCTTCAATCATATTTATACTATCGGTACATTATACACAACACTTATCACCTACTAGGTACTCATAATACTATATCGTATTCGACCGGAGCCGGCGTACTTTCATTTTTATTCAATTATCCACTTTGGTGCATCATAATAATATTTATTTATAGTCGACTTCATACTTCTTACTTTACTTATTGAGAGCATTAGCAACCAGACCATTAGCTCAAACCAAAACATAAAAAGACCTCCGTTATTTCTAACCCCGATTATTGGGCACGAAAAAAATTCTTGATGTAGGTTATACCTCCATTTCAAGACATTTTTTTGGTATAAATTACCCTTACAATAACCGGACCGGTAATTGTGTTCTAATTCCTTTTAGGGAAACCCCACATGGCGCTGAAACTAGCGATGAAGTGCGGAGACACGAACGCAATAGTGGCGGCCGTGGAGTGTCTGGGAGACCGCGTGGAGCCCGGGCTGGCGGTCGCACTGGCCACTCGTCTCCGGAGCGTCAATCACCACTCACAAGCTGCAGCCCTGCTCGCCTCCGCGGGGAAGGTTAGTACAAAACGTCTCATTGAATTAATATACTTGCCGGGACATTGTTGACTATCGGAATTCTTTATTTCTAAGCTTGTAACCATTTCTTTATCATATAGTTATATATTAGTTGCAAGCCTGAAAATACCGTGTTCATACCTGGCAACTCATGAGTTGTGACAGCAAAAAAATAGGCAACCTTAATTTTGCATATACTATGGACTATACTTTCGATTTGTATAGATTTTGTCCATTAAACAAACCGGGGAAATATTTAAAAAAAAATCGTATCCTGGACTTATTATTATTCTTATATCCTTATGTTTCATCCAATAACCAGCTCGGTAAAGGTCGTTTGATATCGGGATCCGGTACTAATAGTACGGAGCGGGAGGTGGATCAAGGACAGGGAAATATTTCGAAAACAATGCACTGCGTAGAAATTCGATGCGTTAATGTGATTGAACACTTCTTCTTGTTTGTTCTGTATTCTGAAATTGCAACTAAAACTGGGATAATGAACAAGTGTATCAAAGGGAATAATAGGAGGCCACTGTCTAAATTTCAATTTTTACTTAGTCACTGCCTAAGTAAAAATTGAAATTTAGTTTAGTATGAAACGTGCAGTCATTTGACATAAGTTTGAAATAGTAGTAATTACAGTATGGCGATTGGCGACGAAGTATAATCCGGTTAAGTTTGAAAGCGAACAGTTGCTTAAAACGTAGTGGATTTCGGTTATCTCCGTTTTTTACAAGATTATAGCCCTAATCTGTCAATCGCTTTTTTCTTAGAGAGTTTCGCTAGGCTGAAGTGCATCGCCATTTTGTGGCAGAACTATCATAGACAAGAACTAGGAAAGTTAAATTTACTGATAGTAAATAAACAACATTAATATCGCTCGTTTATACTGGATATTGATTGATATTGAAACTCAGCGGGGTTTTTTTTTTCATCGAAAAAATATGTTTAAAAAGTAATATTGTACAATTAAACTTATTATTTAATAGCCTGAGGGCGGTCACTCCATTCCCAATCTGTGGTATCATTAAGAAAGTCATTTATATTATAGAAACCTTTACCACACAAACGTTTTTTAACAATTCTTTTGAATAACGTAATACTTTTGTTTTGAACATTTTGTGGGATCTTGTTGTAAAAGCATATACATCGCCCCACAAAAGACTTACTAACTCCTACTACTATAGTACGAGGAAGCGATAAACATAGTGGAAGAGTCGTCAGAACTTCTATCAGAGGAGTTGAGTGAGCGACTAGCAGCGCCAGCCGGCACTTCCGGACGGGAGGCGCTACTGCGGAGGTTGGCAGACGTGTTGGGCGCCCGGGGACTCTACCACCAGGCCGCTAAGAGGCTTGCAAATGTCGGCGATAAGGTAGGAAGGTATACAAATTAAATTTGAACACAAATTTATGAATGATGCGGTACTCGAACCCTCGACGTCTTGGGTTAGCCTTCCGAGCGCTCTTACCAAACGAGCCAACAAATATTTAATATCTTACACAAGTAAAAACATAAATATATGAGTACAGTAGGTAGATGCATCAATCCACACACACTGTAAATAAGTAAAGCCATATTCTAGTCCAAGAGGCCAGAGTAAAAAAAAGTATCTGAATTTATTAAGCCTGGTTATTTCTCAGGTGATTATAATCTTAATTTACAATAAAATGTAGTAGTCAAGCGGATATTAGAACAGGTGTCTCAGGCGCGGGGTGAAACATGTCGTGACCACCGATATAATAAAATCAATTTCTTAAGGCTGAAACTTTATGATCATTTGTTTTTTTTATATGTAAATCAAAATTATGATTATCAGTCAACGAGGACGACCCCATAGGAATGGTGACATGGGTTTATAAGGGTGCAACTCCTTTATTAAGAGTGAAACTGAGCCAACCGTTCGAGTACGCATGCGTCGTTAATTTTGTTATAGCTTGTTCAACTCTTAGGTGGTGGTTTAATTTGTATAATTAATACTAGAAGTGAAGGATATCACTTTAAAGATACAATTTGTTTCGGTATGAAGGTATAACGTACTGTAGGTACGCCTGGATTTTCAGACAGTTGAATAACAGTGAAACAGCAAGACAAGGAGCTAAGACGATTGTCGTTGGAACAAACTGCGGCTACAACAAAGAGACTATCACGCAGAAATATTTTTATTGACGCTTGCAGAGCACTTGCTAAACATTGTATTTACCCTTAAAGCTATTATGTATCTTATGAAGCCTACTAGAATTAGTTACAAGCAATACCTTATTTCTAGTGATATAATAATGAAAATCACTATTAAGAGCAAAAAGGTGACGATTTTTGTGAACGTCTATTAAATTTTCATAAATGTATTGGCAATGAACAGTCATAATATTTATTTCTTTAAATGTTTCTTTGAGAGACTGTCTATAACCAAGCTGATATATACCACGAACAGCTCTCTTTTGCAGAGCAAACACTATATCAATGACCCCATAGTAAAATACCGTATGTCATGATGCTGTGAAAATAACTGAAGTACACTAATCTAGCGGTCGCAACATTCGTGTAGATACTCTCTAATCTTTCTAACTGCATTTGCCGCAGAGCTGAGTCTATCTGCTAGATGGGCAATATGTGGACCCCACTGAAGCTTTTTATCTAACGTGATACCCAAGAAGACCGTAGTGTCCACAAGTTCTAATCTCTGGTCATTTATAAGCACTATCTTGAGTCTAGTACCAGCATTAATTGTTGATGAGCCCCTAGTGAAACCAAATTGATTTTTGTTCATTAATTTACAA